>NC_133335.1:177488225-177810246 GCF_042186555.1 Aquarana catesbeiana | reverse complement strand
CTCTCTCTTGAACCCCTTCTCAACAGAATAAGAGCCAACCCAGATATTCAGGGTATCCACATGAATCGCAGGGAATTTAAGGTTGCCGCTTTTGCAGACGACATCCTATTATCACTGCAAACACCGCACACATCCCTTCCTAACCTACTGAAGGACATTAACCATTTTGGAACATTGTCCAACTTTAAAATTAACTATTCTAAATCCCAGGCCCTCAATGTTTCTCTACCACCATTAGAAGTTACCCACTGCCAAACTTCGTTCCCATTCCAATGGAAAAATGACTATATCACCTACCTAGGCATTAGAATCCCCCGGCATCTATTAGAGCTCTATGAGCGCAACTTTCTCAATGCCCTAACGAAGATCCAAACAGACCTTCAAAGCTGGAGTACCCTGAATGTCTCCTGGTTTGGTCGTTCGGCATTGATGAAGATGATAATCCTTCCCCGTCTTTTATATTTTATGCAAACGATCCCAATCCATTTACCCCCATCTTTCTTTTTGGCCTATAAAAAAGCCTGCTCAAAATTTATCTGGAGGGGCGGTCCCCCCCGCATTAAATATACGAAGCTGACATGCTCCAAAACGAAAGGGGGGATTGCCTTGCCAGATCTACATAAATACTACTTGGCTTGCCACCTCACTAGAGTGGTAAACTGGAAAACTCATAAACTAAGCAAACTTTGGACCATTTTGGAAAATGCCTTTAGTACTATACCCTTGCACACCCTAACATGGGTCCCAACGAAACACTACCCTCATGCTGTAAAATCACACCCGTTTATTTACCCATCATTGCGAGCTTTCTCTACAGCAAAGAACTCATACCATATAGCCTCAACACCAGGACCGTTGACCCCTCTTCGAGCCAACCCTGAGTTTGCTCCTGGAGAATCAAACTCTTTCTTAACACAAGAGTGGCCACATGACGATATCTATGCTCGCCATTTTTTTGTTGATGGGAGGATTCGCACATATAACGAATTAAAATCCGCCTCACGCACAAAAGAGTTCCCCTTTTGGTCATACAGACAGCTAAGACACTTCCTTGCATCGACTAACGCAAACGACATTTGGACAAGACCACTTACTCCATTCGAAACAATGTATTCTCAGTCCACCCCACAAGGTCACCTAATATCCATGATCTACTCCTTCCTCCAGGATGACTCGCTTCACCCACAGATGGAAACTTCTAGATTATCTTGGGGGAAGGACCTACAAATCAACTTTTCTGACGATGAATGGGAATCTATCCTTACATACGCTCACAAGGGGTCTATGAATGTTGCAATCCAAGAAAATGGGTACAAAATTGCCACGAAATGGTATAGAACTCCCGCTCGATTACACCAATTCTCGCCCTCTATCCCCAATATTTGCTGGAGATGCAATAAGGCAATAGGCAACATGCTACATATCTGGTGGGAATGCCCACTACTTCAACCATTCTGGAAAGAGGTACACTCCATTATTACACATGTAACAACTTATTCCTTAAATTTTAACCCGGCCCAATATCTCCTCCATCATTCAACCCTGTCCAAAAAAGTCTACCATAAATCACTTGCAATGCACATGGTAAATGCCGCTAGAGTGTGCATCCCTGCACACTGGCGCTCAACTACTCCCCCGACCATTACAGAATGGTTAATCAGGGTTGCAAAGTTCGAGGAGATGGAAGAACTGATTCATATTTCCCAAGACCGTATCCAAAAATTTACTACCATATGGGCCTGTTGGTCCCATTTTAAAACCACCGATTACTATAAATCCTTTTTCCAGTCCTAAACACACTCCCTTCTATAGTTTAATACCCAGGACCTCCAGGACTCGCGGGGGCGCTCGGGGGACCTGGCCCGAGGGGTGGCCCCCCCCTCTCCCTCTCTTTATCTGCTTTTTTCTTCTTTTCCGCCATCTCCTTTTTTTCCCCTCCTTCCCCTATATCTTCCCCCTAACCCCCATCCCTTTGTTTTAACAATCCCTCCCCACCTATCCCCCTATTTTTATTTATTTTATTTATTTTGTTTTCTAAATTTCGGGATTATGCTCTACGTAAGACCGTCATAATGTGTCTAATCCCCCACCAACAGACACTCAAACCTATCTCCTTATATGTACCTTACTCAAGGAACAGGACGGGCACCGGACCCCCCTGTACCAGAAACACTGGAATACCTTCACTACTGTATTAATATCACTGTTACATTACCTGCTATCAGGATTGCCCCCCTTTTTGTATGTATATTTTAAATGTTATATATGCACTCTGTAAATTCAAACGTGTTCCAACAATAATCTTTATGACGTACCATTGTCATGCGAGTGTACTACATGATTCTTTTTGATACTCTTTTGAAGTATTGTATTTGCTATCTTATTATTTTTTTCAATAAAATCTTTTCTTGTGGGAAAAAAAAAAAAAAATATACCGAAACGAGCGTATTGTTCCCGATTGGTGTGTTATTACTTTGTGGAATGTTTTGCCGAATGGTCCACGAAATGACGTTTTTGCGGCGAAATTGGTCCCATAGGAATGAATGGCGAAATGTTCAAAACTAGAGTGGGAAGTGACAAAAGCTGACAACCCCATGATCAGCCAAAACATTATGACCACCCCATGATCAGCCAAAACATTATGACCGCCCCATGTAAAAAAAAAAATATTTTTGAAAAAAAAAAAAAATTTTTGAAAAAAGTAAAAAAATAATTTTTGAAAAAAAAAAAATCATTTTTGAAAAAAAAAAAAAATATTTTTGAAAAAAAAAATATTTTTGAAAAAAAATAAATTATTTTTGAAAAAAAAAAATATTTTTGAAAAAAAAATTTCTTTTAAAAAAAAAATTATTTTTGAAAAAAAATATATTTGAAAAAAAAATATTTTTGAAAAAAAAAATTATTTTTGAAAAAAAAATTACTTTAAAAAAAATAATAATTTCGAAAAAAAAATTATTTTTGAAATAAAAAAATTAATTTTTGAAAAAAAAAATTACCTTTGAAAAAAAAAAATTACTTTTGAAAAAAAAAATCATTTTTGAAGAAAAAAAAATCATTTTTGATTAAGATAAAAGGAAAATGAGAGCAAGGTGTGTACAAAAGGGGAGGAGGGGGGCCAATATCCTGGAAATTGGAACTATAGAGAAAATTATGCACTAAGTGTGCATTTGGGGTCGCCCTTAATGGATATTATTGGCCACAAGTGAGTATTAAATCTCATAGATTGTTATATATAAAAGTGCACTAGAGTGCCATCTTTATTAAACACATTCAATATATAAAAAATATAACAGTAGGATTTACAATTGTATAAAGTGCAAATACAAACACTATACATTCGCTTGCATATAGAGGATATAGCACCCATGTGCCTACAGCCCGCAGCCTGTATATGGAGAGTCAGGCGGATGAGGTGTGTGGCGTGTACCCGACATGTTTCGGAAATAGGTATGTATTACTCCTTCATCAAGGGATTTATAATTGGGTGCTCAAATCTATCTGTAAATATCAAAGGACAAAATAATAATAAAGAATATCTATGTCGTCATAAATTATATGCGACTACATTTTTGCAATATATGCGATTTTAGTAGTTATTGAAGGAAGTAGTATAGGAAAGGTCTAGTATGGACTAATTATACTTACATCAATTTGATTCATAAAGACAAAAAACAGCAGTTAAAACAGTATAACTGGGAGCAGGCTGGCTTCTGGTTCACATGACACAAGGTGGGCAACCAGGAGTGTGATGCAGAGCGTTGCAGCACTTTCACAAGGGATGACCGATGGAGATCTGTGTATTTAAAGAGTGATGTTTGTAAGTGTACAAGGCATATAATTAAGCCAATGCTTTGCTGAAGGATAAAATAGTCATTCAGCTGTGGTTAAAAGGGGAGAGTAGGTGTGTAGAGTAAGTATTCAGATAATCTGGAACAAAGTATCTATTCAAATTACCTTGTGGCTATTTAGTAATCTCTCGAGACCAGACCTCCAGGCAGCAGTTCAAAAGACTGACAGATGCCAAAGGAGTGTCTGTGTCCTAAATAGGACAGCTGATTGGACATCGGCCAATCAGTGTCCACTCCACATAGTCAGCTGCAAAACAAGCAGCCATGTGTGGAGATCGGGCATCCCCCAGACGACGAGGCGCGCGGCGTAGCCACGCCCATAGGGGCGTGATGACGTCACGCGTCTTGACGTCACCGGCGGGTATGCGGTCCCGGCGCGATTGGCGAAATCCACACCGGGAACCGTGCGAGAGCTCGTCCACATGCAGAAGGCCTATGGGGCACGCAGCCAAGTGCTGCCCCATGGCCATGCATGCGTAGAGCTTACCCGCCGGGTGTCCGTGTGCACGCGCACATCCACACCAAGGAGAAACTGCGCCATCTTGTGGATGGATGTAAGAAGGTGAACAAAAATGAGTCAACAAAAAGCCAGCCTGCTGTACATGATTACAAGAAAAATAAGAATAAAAAAGGTGAATAGATGAGGAAGCATAAAAGAGCAAAACAAGAAAAAAAGAAACATATTGTAAATGACCAGAAGTTACATATGGGCAGTTTATGAAATAACAGTCAATTTCAAACGATGTTGATAAAGTAAACAAAATCTTCAAAATCTTTAAAGTAAACACAAAATGTTCATAATTGTAATCGAGCAATTTGTATTATAGCGGTATAGGGAACCCAGATATACATATTGTTCAGACCTATCGTATAACGATAATTTAGGTCAAAGACAGTCTAAATATATATGGGCACAATGTCTTGTATCCATACCTGTATCTATCTGGAAATGTTTTACCACACCGATGAATACTATTTAATACATGAGGTCTGGAAGCTAACAAAAAAACATAATAAAAAGTAAGACATTTAAATTAAAGTGTAAAAATAAACAGTGGGATATATTAGGAGGTCCCTATAAATCTAGTTCGCAAACCCCTGATGTGAACCCAGGCAGAAATGGTTTGAAGTTGAAGGCCCCGTTTAGGCCAGGTGGATGGTTGGCCCGTAAATTGTGTATCCATCTCAGTTCGCATTGGAGAAGACGCTTGTTAGAATCTCCTCCTCTTGGACTGAAGTGGATGCGATCAAGGGCCAAAAAGTATACTTTGGGGGTCGATGAGGGATGAGCCATTGCCATGTGGCGACCAATAGGGAGGTCTGGATCGCGTTTGCGTATAGTGCCAAGATGTTGGTAAATGCGTTTCCAGAACTCGTTTATGGTCTTACCAACATAGTAGCACCCGCATTCGCAAGTCAGTAAATATACTATTGCTGGGGTTTTGCAATTAACGTAGTGCTTGGGGGTAAACTTTTGGCCATTAGGCAGAATAATATTTTTTCGTTTGCCCATATATTGGCAATAGTGGCAGCCCCCACACATATATGTTCCCAATACTTTACATGGATCGCCTTTGCAAGTTTTGTACTCACTGTTAACTATTTTGTCTCCTATAGATGGTGGCCTCCTATACGTGACTGTTGGGGCACTGGGGACAAAGGGGGCCAAAGTTTGGTCCATAGTTAATAAGTGCCAGTATTTATTTAGAATGCGCTTTATCTGCCTATGTTCTGAAGAATATGTCGTGATGATTCTAGTTGTTTCATCTTTACTGGGTTGTTTTTGTGCATTAAGTAGGTCACGACGAGATTGGTTGAGCGCTCGTTTATACGCTTTTTTTAAACAGGTGTTTGAGTATCCTCTTTCGAGGAGTCTCTTTTTTAGGATATTGGCTTCCATTTTAAATCTAGTATCATCGGAGCAGTTGCGGCGTGCTCTTAGATATTGACTATATGGTATAGAGGTTAGAAGGGGCTTGGGGTGGAAACTACTTGCGTGCAACAATGAATTACCGGCTGTGGGTTTTCGGTATAATTCACTGGAGAGATTGCCATCTGGTGATCTTTGGACCAGTACATCCAAAAATGTAATTTCCTTTGAACTGTGGGTCATTGTAAATTTTAGATTGAAGTCGTTCTTGTTAATACAATTAAGAAATTCATGTAGTAATTCAGTTGGCCCGTCCCATATCATGAAGATATCGTCTATGTAACGTCGCCATGTAATAACATGGCGCATATACACAGACAACGACTCCTGGACAAGCAGTGAATGTTCCCACTCCCCCAGGTACAGGTTGGCGTACGATGGGGCACAACAAGTCCCCATCGCCACGCCCTGTACCTGGAGGTAGTGGGAACCATCAAAGCAAAAGAAGTTATGGTTGAGTATAAACTCAAGAGAGGCCAGGATGAATTCAATATATTTGGGTTCAGAATCGCTATATTGTTGCAAAATGTGTTGTATGGCCGATAACCCTTTAGCGTGGGGGATGGTGCAATACAAGGATTCCACATCGATGGCTACCAATTGGGTGCCTTCTTCTATGTGTATGTCTTGAATAATCTGTAAGAAATGAATTGTATCGCGTACATACGATGATAGGCAAGTAACTAAAGGCTTTAGATGGTTATCAACTACACGACTGAGGTTTTCTGTTAGGCTTCCGCAGCCTGAGATGATCGGTCTGCCCGGTGGTTTTTTCTTTTGTTTGTGCAACTTTGGTAACGCATAGAAAGTTGCCTCTTTGGGGTGGCTAGTCCTAATGAACTCCCAAAGTTGTTTGGATATTGCATTATATTGAAATGCAGTGTCAACAAGTGTATAAAAGTCGTGAGTGAATTTGTCCAATAGAGATTTGGGGATGGGGCGATACCACTCATGATTTTGTAATATATCCATGCACATCTCAGTATATTGTGCACTGTCCATAACCACGACGTTGCCACCCTTGTCAGAGGGTTTAATGACAACGTCGTGGTTGCGTGACAGCGCCTCCAGAGCCAACCGTTCATCACGGCTGAAATTGGAGTGTGGATGTGGGAAGTTTTTCATTCTATTGATATCTGTTGATACCAATTTGAGAAAAGCTGCAGCGTTGGGGTTGGAGCTAGGCGAGGGATATAGGGTGGATTTATTTTTCAATGTGTATACTTGCGTATGTGAGGTAGGTATAACATCCATGTTCCTGTCGGGGTCATGGGTGTTTTCCTGGGTCAGAGGATTTTCAAGTTCGTTTTCGTCTAGCAAGGCAACAAGATTATCTAATGCTTGAATCTCTTGATTTGTGAGCTTCTGTTCCGTCATGGGTTTTTTTGCATATAGACTTTTTAGTAAAACCTTGCGGATGAATAGATGTATGTCTTTAATGGCTCCAAATCTGTCCAGACGGGTGTCTGGGCAGAAAGTGAGGCCACGTCCTAGAACAGCCAATTCGTGTTCATTAAGTGGATATGATGATAGGTTGACTACATTTAGCGTGGTTGATGTTGATTGAGTTTGTGGGCCTTGGATGACTGTGTTTTTATTTGTTTTTGATGCGTTTGCATGCGGTCTCGCATTTGATCTAAAAAAGTTCCAGGGAGCATAGATTGTGATTGTGGTGTGGTGGGCATAGTGGATGATGTATTTAGAGACGATCCGGAACAGCTGGCCGGAGTCTGTGCATCTGATGTGTCGCTGTTAGGATGGTGATTTAAATGGGAGCCATTACTGGCCTGTGAGGGGGAGCTCTCCATGTGTGAAGACTCATCATATGATTCATTGCCCTGGCGACGCCGTTTAAATTGTCGACGACCTTTGGTATAACTAGAGGGCTGTAAGGAAGAAGAGACAGATGAGTGCACAAAGGATTCAGATGCGTTTTTTTGTTGTTTATTTTTTTGTGGTTTTTTGGAAAATTTATTGTTTGTATTGGTTTGCCATTTGTAAGCTCTACCGTCTTCAAAGGCCTTCCTATCACGTTGTAGTTTTTTGTCCTTTTTAATTAATATATTTTTATTGAACTCTTCTAGATGTCGTTTTAGTCTTTCTTCTGACTCTGAGAAGGACACATGAGTTTTTAATGGTGACATTTGATTTTGTAGTTTTTCCAATTTACCATCTATATCAGTTATACGTTTGGTATATTCATCAATAAGCAACAGCATCATTTTCCTTGAGCATTCCTTTAGGTTCTCCTCCCACACCGCCTTAAAGCTAGGGTCTATATGCTCAAATGTAGGGAAAATTTGTACCCTAAGTCCAAAGGGGTTTAAATTAGCCGAAATGTAATCTTTGAAGGATTTAATGTGCCAGTGCAAGAGAGATTTTTTCTCTAACAATTGACTTAGGGTGGAGAAAGTTGTAGACAATTCAAAATCAAGAGATTCTTTCTTTTCAAATTCATTGTGTACTTTGGACATGAAGTCCGTCCAATGACTTCCTTGGTATAGGGCCATGTTGACAGAAAACGAAAAAATAGCCTGCTCCCAGTTATACTGTTTTAACTGCTGTTTTTTGTCTTTATGAATCAAATTGATGTAAGTATAATTAGTCCATACTAGACCTTTCCTATACTACTTCCTTCAATAACTACTAAAATCGCATATATTGCAAAAATGTAGTCGCATATAATTTATGACGACATAGATATTCTTTATTATTATTTTGTCCTTTGATATTTACAGATAGATTTGAGCACCCAATTATAAATCCCTTGATGAAGGAGTAATACATACCTATTTCCGAAACATGTCGGGTACACGCCACACACCTCATCCGCCTGACTCTCCATATACAGGCTGCGGGCTGTAGGCACATGGGTGCTATATCCTCTATATGCAAGCGAATGTATAGTGTTTGTATTTGCACTTTATACAATTGTAAATCCTACTGTTATATTTTTTATATATTGAATGTGTTTAATAAAGATGGCACTCTAGTGCACTTTTATATATAACAATCTATGAGATTTAATACTCACTTGTGGCCAATAATATCCATTAAGGGCGACCCCAAATGCACACTTAGTGCATAATTTTCTCTATAGTTTCATTTTTGATTAAAAAAATTCATTTTTGAAAAAAAAAATTACTTTTGAAAAAAATGTTCAGCTCTTTCAGCGAATGATGGAACTTTTTTACTACTATTTATACTTTTTAAAATATTAAGCTTTTTAACACTTTTCACAGTTACTCAAGCCACTCCACCCCACCCAGTTACTCCGCCCACTCCAGTTGTAGAGGCAAGAACACTTTTCACAATTTCCCCAGAAATTGTACCTTTTCTAGTTAAGTGTTCTTGCATAGCAAGACCACTTACTGTTATCTCACATATATATTATTCTTATTATTATAGCCAAATTTACCACCCTAACTCCTCCCACAGTTTTTACACTACATAGACAAGTAATATACCGAAACGTGCGGATTGTTCCCGAATGGTGTGCTATTACTTTGTGGAACGTTTCGCCGAATGGTTCACGAAATATCGTCGTTTTTGCGGTGAAATTGGTCAAATAGGAATGAATGGGGAAACTAGAGTGGGAGATGACAAAAGCTGGAAAATCAGAACATGATTTCTAAACTGCCGCCACTCCCTCATTTTCAAGCCCACCTACACAAATCTTATATCAAAACGTTCAGCTATCCCTGCTGCCACTAAACATGTCCACGGCTAAGCCATAGTCCTGATAGTTTTCACAATATGACCATTTGTTTGCAACTCACGCCGTCCATTGACATTCATTGAAACTACACTCTAGCCCCCTGCAAATTTGAAGGGCAATTTCTAAACTGCGACTGTGCCTTCATTTTTAATATTTCAGAGACATACTATACATCAAAATCTAGGTCTGGGTCTTGTGATTCTCACAATATAAAGATCTTCGCTGTAGGATGTATAGTTTTTAAAATACGGCCATTTGTTTAGAGGTCATTTCAGGAAATTTTAGCCATTAATCAGAGTGTACTGTTAGTGTTTGTTTTGTTGCCATGGTTACCAAAGCTTCTGTTATACACAGGGGGGAAGGTGGCTGGAGCATCTCAGCTGATTACAGAGCCCGGGGGAGGGGACAGACACACCATGTACTGATTTATAATAGAGGAATATGATGGGGCAGTTTTGATGGGGTAATTCTGATGGGGCAGTTTTGATGAAGCAGTATTTGGGAAGCATAAACAGGGCATGAGCGTTGCTAGGAAACAGTGGTTGTAAACACAAGATGCTGAGACACCCCAAATGCATGTGACTTCATCTGCTAGACTTGATAATGCTTGTAGACTCCTCTCACAGTTTTTACACTACAGAGACAAGTAATATACCGAAACGAGCAGATTGTTCCCGATTGGTGTGTTATTACTTTGTGGAATGTTTTGCCGAATGGTCCACGAAATGACGTTTTTGCGGCGAAATTGGTCCCATAGGAATGAATGGCGAAATGTTCAAAACTAGAGTGGGAAGTGACAAAAGCTGACAACCCCATGATCAGCCAAAACATTATAACCACCCCATGATCAGCCAAAACATTATGACCGCCCCATGTAAAAAAAAATATATTTTTGAAAAAAAAAAAAAAAATTTGAAAAAAGTAAAAAAATAATTTTTGAAAAAAAAAAAATCATTTTTGAAAAAAAAAAAAATATTTTTGAAAAAAAAAATATTTTTGAAAAAAAAAATTATTTTTGAAAAAAAAAAATATTTTTGAAAAAAAAATTTCTTTAAAAAAAAAATTATTTTTGAAAAAAAAATATAATTGAAAAAAAAAATATTTTTGAAAAAAAAAATTATTTTTGAAAAAAAAATTACTTTAAAAAAAATAATTTCGAAAAAAAAATTATTTTTGAAATAAAAAAATTCATTTTTGAAAAAAAAAATTACCTTTGAAAAAAAAAATTACTTTTGAAAAAAAAAATCATTTTTGAAGAAAAAAAAATCATTTTTGATTAAAAAAAATTCATTTTTGAAAAAAAAAATTACTTTTGAAAAAAATGTTCAGCTCTTTCAGCGAATGATGGAACTTTTTTACTACTATTTATACTTTTTAAAATATTAAGCTTTTTAACACTTTTCACAGTTACTCAAGCCACTCCACCCCACCCAGTTACTCCGCCCACTCCAGTTGTAGAGGCAAGAACACTTTCACAATTTCCCCAGAAATTGTACCTTTTCTAGTTAAGTGTTCTTGCATAGCAAGACCACTTACTGTTATCTCACATATATATTATTCTTATTATTATAGCCAAATTTACCACCCTAACTCCTCCTACAGTTTTTACACTACATAGACAAGTAATATACCGAAACGTGCGGATTGTTCCCGAATGGTGTGCTATTACTTTGTGGAACGTTTCGCCGAATGGTTCACGAAATATCGTCGTTTTTGCGGCGAAATTGGTCCCATAGGAATGAATGGGGAAACTAGAGTGGGAGATGACAAAAGCTGGAAAATCAGAACATGATTTCTAAACTGCCGCCACTCCCTCATTTTCAAGCCCACCTACACAAATCTTATATCAAAACGTTCAGCTATCCCTGCTGCCACTAAACATGTCCACGGCTAAGCCATAGTCCTGATAGTTTTCACAATATGACCATTTGTTTGTAACTCACGCCGTCCATTGACATTCATTGAAACTACACTCTAGCCCCCTCCAAATTTGAAGGGCAATTTCTAAACTGCGACTGTGCCTTCATTTTTAATATTTCAGAGACATACTATACATCAAAATCTAGGTCTGGGTCTTGTGATTCTCACAATATAAAGATCTTCGCTGTAGGATGTATAGTTTTTAAAATACGGCCATTTGTTTAGAGGTCATTTCAGGAAATTTTAGCCATTAATCAGCGTGTACTGTGTTTGTTTTGTTGCCATGGTTACCAAAGCTTCTGTTATACACAGGGGGGGGTTTGCTGGAGCATCTCAGCTCTGATTACAGAGCCCGGGGGAGGGGACAGACACACCATGTACTGATTTATAATAGAGGAATATGATGGGGCAGTTTTGATGGGGTAATTCTGATGGGGCAGTTTTGATGAAGTAGTATTTGGGAAGCATAAACAGGGCATGAGCGTTGCTAGGAAACAGTGGTTGTAAACACAAGATGCTGAGACACCCCAAATGCATGTGACTTCATCTGCTAGACTTGATAATGCTTGTAGACTCCTCCCACAGTTTTTACACTACAGAGACAAGTAATATACCGAAACGAGCGGATTGTTCCCGATTGGTGTGTTATTACTTTGTGGAATGTTTCGCCGAATGGTCCACGAAATGACATTTTTGCGGCGAAATTGGTCCCATAGGAATGAATGGCGAAATGTTCAAAACTAGAGTGGGAGGTGACAAAAGCTGACAACCCCATGATCAGCCAAAATATTATGACCGCCCCATGATCAGCCAAAATATTATGACCACGCCATGATCAGCAAAAACATTATGACCACCCCATGATCAGCCAAAACATTATGACCACCCCATTATCAGCCAAAACATTATGACCCCCCCATGATCAGCCAAAACATTATGACCACAACATGATCAGCCAAATCATTATGACCCCCCATGATCAGCCAAACCATTATGACCACAACATGATCAGCCAAATCATTATGACCCCCCCATGATCAGCCAAAACATTATGACCACAACATGATCAGCCAAAATAATATGACCACCCCATTATCAGCCAAATCATTATGACCGCCCCATGATCAGCCAAAACATTATGACCACCCCATTATCAGCCAAAACATTATGACCACGCCATAATCAGCCAAAACATTATGACCCCCCCATGATCAGCCAAAATATTATGACCACGCCATAATCAGCCAAATCATTATGACCACAACATGATCACCCAAAACATTATGACCCCCCCATGATCAGCCAAAATATTATGACCACGCCATAATCAGCCAAAATATTATGACCCCCCCATGATCAGCCAAAACAATATGTCCACCCCACGATCAGCCAAAACATTATGACCACGCCATAATCAGCCAAATCATTATGACCCCCCCATGATCACCCAAAACATTATGTCCACCCCACGATCAGCCAAACCATTATGACCACAACATGATCAGCCAAAACATTATGACCACCCCATTATCAGCCAAAACATTATGACCCCCCCATGATCAGCCAAAACATTATGACCACGCCATAATCAGCCAAATCGTTATGACCACACCATAATCATCCAAAACATTATGTCCACCCCACGATCAGCCAAAACATTATGACCACAACATGATCAGCCAAAACATTATGATCACCCCATGAAAAAAAAAAATTTAACAATCATTTTTGAAAAAAAATCATTTAAAAAAAAAATCATTTTTGAAGAAAAAAATCTTTTGAAAAAAAAAATACATATATTTTTGAAAAAAATAATCTTTTGAAAAAAAAAATCATTTTTGAAAAAAAATGTTCAGCTCTTTCAGCTAATGATGGGACTTCAACTTTTTTACTACTATTTATACTTTTTAAAATATTAAGCTTTTTAACACTTTTTACAGTTACTCCAGCCACTCCAACCACACATTTACTCAAGCCACTCCACCCAGTTACTCCGCCCACTCCAGTTGTAGAGGCAAGAACACTTTTCACAATTTCCCCAGAAATTGTAGCTTTTCTAGTTAAGTGTTCTTGCATAGCAAGACCACTTACTGTTATCTCACATATATATTATTCTTATTATTATAGCCAAATTTACCACCCTAACTCCTCCCACAGTTTTTACACTACATAGACAAGTAATATACCGAAACGTGCGGATTGTTCCCGAATGGTGTGCTATTACTTTGTGGAACGTTTCGCCGAATGGTTCACGAAATATCGTCGTTTTTGCGGCGAAATTGGTCCCATAGGAATGAATGGGGAAACTAGAGTGGGAGATGACAAAAACTGAAAAATCAGAACATGATTTCTAAACTGCCGCCACTCCCTCATTTTCAAGCCCACCTACACAAATCTTATATCAAAACGTTCAGCTATCCCTGCTGCCACTAAACATGTCCACAGCTAAGCCATAGTCCTGATAGTTTTCACAATATGACCATTTGTTTGCAACTCACGCCGTCCATTGACATTCATTGAAACTACACTCTAGCCCCCTCCAAATTTGAAGGGCAATTTCTAAACTGCGACCGTGCCTTCATTTTTAATATTTCAGAGACATACTATACATCAAAATCTAGGTCTGGGTCTTGTGATTCTCACAATATAAAGATCTTCGCTGTAGGATGTATAGTTTTTAAAATACGGCCATTTGTTTAGAGGTCATTTCAGGAAATTTTAGCCATTAATCAGAGTGTACTGTTAGTGTTTGTTTTGTTGCCATGGTTACCAAAGCTTCTGTTATACACAGGGGGGAAGGTGGCTGGAGCATCTCAGCTGATTACAGAGCCCGGGGGAGGGGACAGACACACCATGTACTGATTTATAATAGAGGAATATGATGGGGCAGTTTTGATGGGGTAATTCTGATGGGGCAGTTTTGATGAAGCAGTATTTGGGAAGCATAAACAGGGCATGAGCGTTGCTAGGAAACAGTGGTTGTAAACACAAGATGCTGAGACACCCCAAATGCATGTGACTTCATCTGCTAGACTTGATAATGCTTGTAGACTCCTCCCACAGTTTTCACACTACAGAGACAAATAATATACCGAAACGAGCGGATTGTTCCCGATTGGTGTGTTATTACTTTGTGGAATGTTTTGCCGAATGGTCCACGAAATGACGTTTTTGCGGCGAAATTGGTCCCATAGGAATGAATGGCGAAATGTTCAAAACTAGAGTGGGAAGTGACAAAAGCTGACAACCCCATGATCAGCCAAAACATTATGACCACCCCATGATCAGCCAAAACATTATGACCGCCCCATGTAAAAAAAAAAATATTTTTGAAAAAAAAAAAATATTTTTGAAAAAAGTAAAAAAATAATTTTTGAAAAAAAAAAAAATCATTTCTGAAAAAAAAAAAAAATATTTTTGAAAAAAAAAATATTTTTGAAAAAAAATAAATTATTTTTGAAAAAAAAAAATATTTTTGAAAAAAAAATTTCTTTTAAAAAAAAAATTATTTTTGAAAAAAAATATATTTGAAAAAAAAATATTTTTGAAAAAAAAAATTATTTTTGAAAAAAAAATTACTTTAAAAAAAATAATAATTTCGAAAAAAAAATTATTTTTGAAATAAAAAAATTAATTTTTGAAAAAAAAAATTACCTTTGAAAAAAAAAATTACTTTTGAAAAAAAAAATCATTTTTGAAGAAAAAAAAATCATTTTTGATTAAAAAAATTCATTTTTGAAAAAAAAAATTACTTTTGAAAAAAATGTTCAGCTCTTTCAGCGAATGATGGAACTTTTTTACTACTATTTATACTTTTTAAAATATTAAGCTTTTTAACACTTTTCACAGTTACTCAAGCCACTCCACCCCACCCAGTTACTCCGCCCACTCCAGTTGTAGAGGCAAGAACACTTTTCACAATTTCCCCAGAAATTGTACCTTTTCTAGTTAAGTGTTCTTGCATAGCAAGACCACTTACTGTTATCTCACATATATATTATTCTTATTATTATAGCCAAATTTACCACCCTAACTCCTCCCACAGTTTTTACACTACATAGACAAGTAATATACCGAAACGTGCGGATTGTTCCCGAATGGTGTGCTATTACTTTGTGGAACGTTTCGCCGAATGGTTCACGAAATATCGTCGTTTTTGCGGTGAAATTGGTCCCATAGGAATGAATGGGGAAACTAGAGTGGGAGATGACAAAAGCTGGAAAATCAGAACATGATTTCTAAACTGCCGCCACTCCCTCATTTTCAAGCCCACCTACACAAATCTTATATCAAAACGTTCAGCTATCCCTGCTGCCACTAAACATGTCCACGGCTAAGCCATAGTCCTGATAGTTTTCACAATATGACCATTTGTTTGCAACTCACGCCGTCCATTGACATTCATTGAAACTACACTCTAGCCCCCTGCAAATTTGAAGGGCAATTTCTAAACTGCGACTGTGCCTTCATTTTTAATATTTCAGAGACATACTATACATCAAAATCTAGGTCTGGGTCTTGTGATTCTCACAATATAAAGATCTTCGCTGTAGGATGTATAGTTTTTAAAATACGGCCATTTGTTTAGAGGTCATTTCAGGAAATTTTAGCCATTAATCAGAGTGTACTGTTAGTGTTTGTTTTGTTGCCATGGTTACCAAAGCTTCTGTTATACACAGGGGGGAAGGTGGCTGGAGCATCTCAGCTGATTACAGAGCCCGGGGGAGGGGACAGACACACCATGTACTGATTTATAATAGAGGAATATGATGGGGCAGTTTTGATGGGGTAATTCTGATGGGGCAGTTTTGATGAAGCAGTATTTGGGAAGCATAAACAGGGCATGAGCGTTGCTAGGAAACAGTGGTTGTAAACACAAGATGCTGAGACACCCCAAATGCATGTGACTTCATCTGCTAGACTTGATAATGCTTGTAGACTCCTCTCACAGTTTTTACACTACAGAGACAAGTAATATACCGAAACGAGCAGATTGTTCCCGATTGGTGTGTTATTACTTTGTGGAATGTTTTGCCGAATGGTCCACGAAATGACGTTTTTGCGGCGAAATTGGTCCCATAGGAATGAATGGCGAAATGTTCAAAACTAGAGTGGGAAGTGACAAAAGCTGACAACCCCATGATCAGCCAAAACATTATGACCACCCCATGATCAGCCAAAACATTATGACCGCCCCATGTAAAAAAAAAATATTTTTGAAAAAAAAAAGTAATTTTTGAAAAAAGTAAAAAAATAATTTTTGAAAAAAAAAAAATCATTTTTGAAAAAAAAAAATATTTTTGAAAAAAAAATTACTTTTAAAAAAAAAATTATTTTTGAAAAAAAAATATATTTGAAAAAAAAAATATTTTTGAAAAAAAAAAATTATTTTTGAAAAAAAAATTACTTTAAAAAAAATAATAATTTCGAAAAAAAAATTATTTTTGAAATAAAAAAATTCATTTTTGAAAAAAAAAATTACCTTTGAAAAAAAAAATTACTTTTGAAAAAAAAAATCATTTTTGAAGAAAAAAAAATCATTTTTGATTAAAAAAAATTCATTTTTGAAAAAAAAAATTACTTTTGAAAAAAATGTTCAGCTCTTTCAGCGAATGATGGAACTTTTTTACTACTATTTATACTTTTTAAAATATTAAGCTTTTTAACACTTTTCACAGTTACTCAAGCCACTCCACCCCACCCAGTTACTCCGCCCACTCCAGTTGTAGAGGCAAGAACACTTTCACAATTTCCCCAGAAATTGTACCTTTTCTAGTTCTTATTCTTATTATAGCCAAATTTACCACCCTAACTCCTCCCACAATTTTTACACTACATAGACAAGTAATATACCGAAACGTGCGGATTGTTCCCGAATGGTGTGCTATTACTTTGTGGAACGTTTCGCCAAATGGTTCACGAAATATCGTCATTTTTGCGGCGAAATTGGTCCCATAGGAATGAATGGGGAAACTAGAGTGGGAGGTGACAAAAGCTGAAAAATCAGAACATAATTTCTAAACTGCCGCCACTCCCTCATTTTCAAGCCCACCTACACAAATCTTATATCAAAACGTTCAGCTATCCCTGCTACCACTAAACATGTCCACGGTTAAGCCATAGACCTGATAGTTTTCACAATATGACCATTTGTTTGCAACTCACACCGTCCATTGACATTCATTGAAACTACACTCTAGCCCAGGGGTCCTCAAACTTTTTAGACAGGGGGCCAGTTCACGGTCCCTCAGACTTTTGGGGGGCCGCACTATAGTTTAAAAATATATGAACTAATTCCTAAATTCCTATGTATGCATCTTTTTTGTAGTGCAAAAGAATAAAAGAATGAATAATAAATAATAATATATATAGGGGATGGACAGGGGGACAGAGGGATGGACAGGGGGACAGTGGGATGGACAGAGGGGTGGACAGGGGGACAGGGGGACAGAGGGACAGAGGGGTGGACAGGGGGACAGTGGGGTGGACAGGGGGACAGAGGGGGGGACAGTGGGACAGTGGGGTGAACAGGGGGACAGAGGGGGGGACAGTGGGGTGGACAGGGGGACAGAGGGGTGGACAGGGGGACAGTGGGGTGGACAGGGGGACAGTGGGATGGACAGGGGGACAGTGGGATGGACAGTGGGGTGGACAGGGGGACAGTGGAGTGGACAGGGGGACAGAGGGGTGGACAGGGGGACAGAGGGGTGGACAGGGGGACAGTGGGGTGGACAGGGGGACAGAGTGGTGGACAGAGGGGTGGACAGGGGGACAGAGGGGTGGACAGGGGGACAGAGGGGGGGACAGAGGGGGGGACAGGGGGACAGTGGGGTGGACAGGGGGACAGTGGGACAGTGGGGTGGACAGGGGGACAGAGGGGTGGACAGGGGGACAGAGGGGTGGACAGGGGGACAGTGGGGTGGACAGGGGGACAGAGGGGTGGACAGAGGGGGGACAGGGGGACAGAGGGGTGGACAGGGGGACAGAGGGGTGGACAGGGGGACAGAGGGGGGACAGGGGGACAGAGGGGTGGACAGGGGGACAGAGGGGTGGACAGGGGGACAGTGGGGTGGACAGGGGGACAGAGGGGTGGACAGAGGGGGGACAGGGGGACAGAGGGGTGGACAGGGGGACAGAGGGGTGGACAGGGGGACAGTGGGGTGGACAGGGGGACAGAGGGGTGGACAGAGGGGGGGACAGGGGGACAGAGGGGTGGACAGGGGGACAGAGGGGTGGACAGGGGAACAGAGGGGTGGACAGAGGGGTGGACAGGGGGACAGAGGGGTGGACAGAGGGGGGACAGGGGGACAGTGGGGTGGACAGGGGGACAGAGGGGTGGACAGGGGGACAGAGGGGTGGACAGGGGGACAGTGGGGTGGACAGGGGGACAGAGGGGTGGACAGAGGTGTGGACAGGGGGACAGAGGGGTGGACAGGGGGACAGAGGGGGGGACAGGGGGACAGGGGGACAGTGGGGTGGACAGGGGGACAGTGGGACAGTGGGGTGGACAGGGGGCAGGGGGACAGAGGGGTGGACAGGGGGACAGAGGGGTGGACAGGGGGACAGTGGGGTGGACAGGGGGACAGAGGGGTGGACAGGGGGACAGTGGGGTGGAAGAGGGGGACAGAGGGGTGGACAGGGGGACAGAGGGGTGGACAGAGGGGGGACAGGGGGACAGAGGGGTGGACAGGGGGACAGAGGGGTGGACAGGGGGACAGTGGGGTCCTCACTTGTTCGTAGGCTGTTGCTTGAAGCCTCCGTTCTCTCTGTCAATCTTCGCGCCTCCTTTCTCCGTGCGGGACTGTGCTGGGAACTACACTTCCCAGCATGCAGCGCGGCACACGGAGCCCTCCATTACTGGTGTGGGGGAGGCGGCTTGAGCGGAACGGAGCGGATATGCTCCCTGCCGAAGCTGAGCCGACCTGGCCCCGGCCTGAGCCTGGATTGTCGGGAATCCGGCCTGGGGGGGAATGGGCCGGATAAATGTCCTCGACGGGCCGCATGTGGCCCGCGGGCCGTAGTTTGAGGACCCCTGCTCTAGCCCCTTCAAATTTGAAGGGCAATTTCTAAACTGCGACCGTGCCTTCAATTTTAATATTTCAGAGACATACTATGTATCAAAATCTAGGTCTGGGTCTTGTGATTCTCACAATATAAAGATCTTCGCTGTAGGATTTATAGTTTTTAAAATAAGGCCATTTGAATTACTGCATAGTTACTATATCTATCATGGTCCTGTCTATTGTGTATTGAGCAGTATTTGTGAAGCATAAACAGGGCATGAGCGTTGCTAGGAAACAGTGGTTGTAAACACAAGATGCTGAGACACCCCAAATGCATGTGACTTCATCTGCTAGACTTGATAATGCTTGTAGACTCCTCCCACAGTTTTTACACTACAGAGACAAGTAATATATTGAAGCGTGCGGATTTTTCCCGTTTGGTGTGCTATTACTTTGTGGAACGTTTCGCCGAATGGTCCACGAAATATCGTCGTTTTTGCGGCGAAATTGGTCCCATAGGAATGAATGGCGAAATGTTCAAAACTAGAGTGGGAGGTGACAAAAGCTGGGGACAGTGGGGTGGACAGGGGGACAGAGGGGTGGACAGGGGGACAGTGGGGTGGACAGGGGGACAGTGGGATGGACAGGGGGACAGTGGGATGGACAGTGGGGTGGACAGGGGGGACAGTGGAGTGGACAGGGGGACAGAGGGGTGGACAGGGGGACAGAGGGGTGGACAGGGGGACAGTGGGGTGGACAGGGGGACAGAGTGGTGGACAGAGGGGTGGACAGGGGGACAGAGGGGTGGACAGGGGGACAGAGGGGGGGACAGAGGGGGGGACAGGGGGACAGTGGGGTGGACAGGGGGACAGTGGGACAGTGGGGTGGACAGGGGGACAGAGGGGTGGACAGGGGGACAGAGGGGTGGACAGGGGGACAGAGGGGGGACAGGGGGACAGAGGGGTGGACAGGGGGACAGAGGGGTGGACAGGGGGACAGTGGGGTGGACAGGGGGACAGAGGGGTGGACAGGGGGACAGAGGGGTGGACAGGGGGACAGTGGGGTGGACAGGGGGACAGAGGGGTGGACAGAGGGGGGGACAGGGGGACAGAGGGGTGGACAGGGGGACAGAGGGGTGGACAGGGGAACAGAGGGGTGGACAGAGGGGTGGACAGGGGGACAGAGGGGTGGACAGAGGGGGGACAGGGGGACAGTGGGGTGGACAGGGGGACAGAGGGGTGGACAGGGGGACAGAGGGGTGGACAGGGGGACAGTGGGGTGGACAGGGGGACAGAGGGGTGGACAGAGGTGTGGACAGGGGGACAGAGGGGTGGACAGGGGGACATAGGGGGGACAGGGGGACAGAGGGGGGGACAGGGGGACAGGGGGACAGTGGGGTGGACAGGGGGACAGTGGGACAGTGGGGTGGACAGGGGGCAGGGGGACAGAGGGGTGGACAGGGGGACAGAGGGGTGGACAGGGGGACAGTGGGGTGGACAGGGGGACAGAGGGGTGGACAGGGGGACAGTGGGGTGGAAGAGGGGGACAGAGGGGTGGACAGGGGGACAGAGGGGTGGACAGAGGGGGGACAGGGGGACAGAGGGGTGGACAGGGGGACAGAGGGGTGGACAGGGGGACAGTGGGGTCCTCACTTGTTCGTAGGCTGTTGCTTGAAGCCTCCGTTCTCTCTGTCAATCTTCGCGCCTCCTTTCTCCGTGCGGGACTGTGCTGGGAACTACACTTCCCAGCATGCAGCGCGGCACACGGAGCCCTCCATTACTGGTGTGGGGGAGGCGGCTTGAGCGGAACGGAGCGGATATGCTCCCTGCCGAAGCTGAGCCGACCTGGCCCCGGCCTGAGCCTGGATTGTCGGGAATCCGGCCTGGGGGGGAATGGGCCGGATAAATGTCCTCGACGGGCCGCATGTGGCCCGCGGGCCGTAGTTTGAGGACCCCTGCTCTAGCCCCTTCAAATTTGAAGGGCAATTTCTAAACTGCGACCGTGCCTTCAATTTTAATATTTCAGAGACATACTATGTATCAAAATCTAGGTCTGGGTCTTGTGATTCTCACAATATAAAGATCTTCGCTGTAGGATTTATAGTTTTTAAAATAAGGCCATTTGAATTACTGCATAGTTACTATATCTATCATGGTCCTGTCTATTGTGTATTGAGCAGTATTTGTGAAGCATAAACAGGGCATGAGCGTTGCTAGGAAACAGTGGTTGTAAACACAAGATGCTGAGACACCCCAAATGCATGTGACTTCATCTGCTAGACTTGATAATGCTTGTAGACTCCTCCCACAGTTTTTACACTACAGAGACAAGTAATATATTGAAGCGTGCGGATTTTTCCCGTTTGGTGTGCTATTACTTTGTGGAACGTTTCGCCGAATGGTCCACGAAATATCGTCGTTTTTGCGGCGAAATTGGTCCCATAGGAATGAATGGCGAAATGTTCAAAACTAGAGTGGGAGGTGACAAAAGCTGACAACCCCATGATCAGCCAAAACATTATGACCACCCCATGATCAGCCAAAACATTATGACCGCCCCATGTAAAAAAAAAAAAAAAATTTGAAAAAAAAAAAATCATTTTTGAAAAAAAAAATCATTTTTGAAAAAAAAAAAAATTCATTTTTGAGAAAAAAATTCATTTTTGAAAAAAAAAAATTGTTTTTGAAAAAAAAATTATTTTTGAAAAAAAAATCATTTAAAAAAAAAATATTTTTGAAAAAAAAATTCATTTTTGAAAAAAATGCTCAGCTCTTTCAGCTAATGATGGGACTTCGTCAACTTTTTTACTACTATTTATACTTTTTAAAATATTAAGCTTTTTAACACTTTTCACAGTAACTCCAGCTACTCCAACCACACAACAGTTACTCAAGCCACTCCACCCAGTTACTCAGCCCACTCCAGTTGTAGAGGCAAGAACACTTTTCACAATTTCCCCAGAAATAGTAGCTTTTCTAGTTATTATTATTATTATAGCCAAATTTACCACCCTAACTCCTCCCACAGCTTTTACACTACATAGACAAGTAATATACCGAAATGTGCAGATTGTTCCCGAATGGTGTGCTATTCCTTTGTGGAACGTTTCGCCAAATGGTTCACGAAATATCGTCGTTTTTGTGGCAAAATTGGTCCCATAGGGATGAATGGAGAAATGTTCAAAACTAGAGTGGGAGGTGATAAAAGCTGACAACCCCATTATCAGCTAAAACATTATGACCACCCCATGATCAGACAAAACATTATGACCAGCCAAAACATTATGACCACCCCATGATCAGCCAAAATATTATGACCACCCCATGAAAAAAAAATTTAAAAAAATCATTTTTGAAAAAAAAAAAAATCATTTTTGAAAAAATATTCAGCTCTTTCAGCTAATGATGGGACTTCTTCAACTTTTTTACCACTATTTATACTTTTTAAAATATTAAGCTTTTTAACACTTTTCACAGTAACTCCAGCCACTTTAACCACACAACAGTTACTCAAGCCACTCCACCCAGTTACTCCGCCCACTCCAGTTGTAGACTACTGTAGGTGGAGGCAAGAACACTTCACACAATTTCCCCAGAAATGGAAGCTTTTCTAGTTAAGTTTTCTTGCTTAGCAAGAGCACTTACTCTTATCTCACATATATACTATTCTTATTATAGCCAAATTCACCACCCTAACTCCTCTGACAGCTTTTACACTACATAGACAGTAATATATCAAAACGTGTAGATTGTTCCCGATTGGTGTGCTATTACTTTGTGGAACGTTTCGCCGAATTGTTCACGAAATATCGTCATTTTTGGGGCGAAATTGGTCCCATAGGAATGAATGGTGAAATGTTCAAAACTAGAGTGGGAGGTGACAAAAGCTGACAACCCCATGACCAGCTAAAACATTATGACCACCCCATGATCAGCCAAAACATTATGACCACCCCGTGATCAGCCAAAACATTATGACCACCCCATGATCAGCCAAAACATTATGACCACCCCATGATCAGCCAAATAATTTATGACCACCCCATTATCAGCCAAAACATTATGACTACCCCATGATCAGCCAAAATATTATGACCACCCCATGATCAGCCAAAACATTATGACCACCCCATGAAAAAAAAAATTTGAAAAAAAAATCATTTTTGAAATAAAAAAACATTTTTGAAAAAAAAACATTTTTGAAAAAAAAAACATTTTTGAAAAATATTTTTGAAAAAAAATCTTTTACGTCAAGATGCTGAGACTCCCCAAATGCATGTGGTCATACCTTCATCAATGCTGCTAATGTTTTTATAAATGTATTTTTTAATGTAACTGTAAAGCACTTTGGGCAACAACGTTGCAATTAAATGTGCTATATAAATAAATAAAAGTTGAAATGCATTTCTCACTCTATCAAGCTTGTCATGTGCACTTTTTAAATTTGTTCAATTGGTTAGTGTAATGTTTACTATCTCTACTCACTCCAAACACTCCACACAGTTACTCTGCCCACTCCAACAAATTACTCTGCCCAGTCCAACCTTTCCACAGTTACTCCAGCCACTCCAAGCACACAACAGTTACTCAAGCCACTCCTCCCAGTTACTCCGCCCACTCCAGTTGTAGACTACTGGTGGAGGCAAGAACACTTTACACAATTTCCCCAGAAATTGTAGCTTTTCTAGTTAATACTGATGTCTCTGTAAAATGTTGTACTGTGTGCCATGTCCTGAAATTAGGTCAGCACTGACTCTAGTGGGTTGTGCACCCACACTGAATCCTGTCATCTCTTTATGTCTATGTTTCAGTTGTATTATTCAATGCAAATGGTAATGCTGACGCACTGACTCTCCATTTTATATACATTGTAATCTGTATTCTTTCAATAAAGCACCACTGTTTGTAATAAAAAAATAAATAAAAAATAAAAAAGTCAACTAGCGTCAACCACAAATCTTTCCTATTTTTATCAATTAACAAACTTGAAAGAAAGAGAAATCCAAATCAAATCAATATTTGGTGGGACCACCCGTTGCCTTCAAAACAGGATCAATTCATCAATTCTTCTAGGTACACATGCACACAGTTTTTGAAGGAACTTGGCTGGTAGGTTGTTTCAATAATCTTGGAGCACTAACCACATATCTTCTGTAGATGTAGGCTGGCTTAAATCCTTCTGTCTCTTCGTGTAATCCCAGACAGACTCAATGAAGTTGAGATCAGGGCTCTGTGGGGGACAACCCATCACTTCCAGGATGCCTTGTTCTTTTCACTGAAGGTAATTCTTAATGACATTGGCTGTATGTTTGGGGTCGTTGTAGTGCTGCAGAATAAAGTTGGGGCCAATCACATGCCTCCCCGATGGTATAATATATTGGAAATGTATCTGCCTGTATTTCTCAGCCTTAAGGACATCATTGATCCTGACCAAGTCTTCAACTTCATTTCTTTCCTTCTTTTATTCTGTTGCCTTAAGCAAAACGCCTGTCACTCAAAAAAGTACATAAGCTTTTTTTTTTTGGCAGATTACAGATGTTTTACTGCTTTTCATTGGTGACTTGTCAACTTCAAAATGCCTGTACAATTAAAGCTGCAAAAACGCCTAAAAAACGCCTGAAAAAAATGCCTGTAAAATAGCAATGCCTAGATGTGAACAGAGCCTCACTGTTGCCTGCAGACACTCACTATTGTATTGCTCTCAAACCCTTGGCAAACAAATTGCCTCCTGCTACAGCCAAATATTTCTAATTTTGACTCATTGCTCCAGAGCACTGCTATTTTTCTGTACCCCAGTTCCTATGTTTTCATGTATAGGACATGGTGAAGTGACTCAACCATGTATATTATTATACAAACAGTATATATATATCTCCATACACACATACATTTTTAAATGTTGTTTTACAAAAAATATATATATTATTTTAGGTGCACATCGGGTGCATGTGGATAGATTTACAATGACACTTTTCACTTTATGGATATGGTTACAATTGAGCTACCATTATGGTTAATATTAGGTTTGGCTTTGTTTATCAAGAAAGCCATTGATCATCATGTCAGTGCTGACACGATCCCATGGCTTCATTAGAAAAGCAGTCTGAGTTAGTAACAGTGACCTGATAATCTTTACATATTTTTTGTGAATGGTATTTTGTATATTAGGAACATTATAATGGTACAGAATTTTGCCATGGATGATATTTGCATCATAAGACCTCCAAAGTCCTTGTGGATCATGGGCACACTAGGTAACCTTAATAAATTCAGTTAACCCCATGGAGTGTGCATAGTAATTTCTGTACCTGCACACAAACCTGAAACTGTTCTATCTGTTTTGTTAATGTGGCACATACAACTTTTGCCACTTTCCTGTTTCATTTTAATTCCCCCAACTATGTCAAAGTTTCAGTCTGTGCGCACAAACTGCTGATGACAGCCCTTTCTTCATTGATCGTTGTGGAAGATTTTTGCAGGGTAATTGGCTGTGGCTGTTACACATGGGTGACAGGTATTTCAGAGAAGCCCGGAGTAAATAAAAGAAAGAAATTAACGAAGGGCGGGCATGATATGGTTAACAGTGAGCAACTGCAAGCAAGCTTTTTTGTAAAGAGTAAGGGGAATGGCACAGGGAGATGGGGAGGACCGGAGGTTCATTTAGGAGAGTGTGGGTCCCTCCCCGACTCAGTGAGGCAGGAGGAGCATGCTTGGTGCAGCAGCATGGCCGCGGTGGAGGAGCTATTCGAGCAGCTGAGGGCCGAGGTGGTGTCCAAAGGGGATGGATGGCTCGAGGAGAGGCTGAAGGTGGCACTCGGTGAGGGGTCCACAGCGGCCAGCACAGCGGGGAGGGAGTCCGGACGAGCTCGGTGATCACAGCCGCCAGAGAGCTTCTCCCTGGACTCCCCCCTCCCCCAAGAGCCCAGAGCAGCATGGGAGTCCCATACGGGCCCCTTCATGGCCCCCTGATAAGCACGCAGCAGCGCCCGCTTTGGGGGGTCCTGGGAGGAATCCCCATCCAGGTCGGGGCTCTGCAGGCAGGTGCCCTGGCAGGTCCATGAGGCTGGAAACGGACAGAGTGGGCCCCGTCCCTGGCTTTCCTGCAGCGGGGGTGGGGCTTCGGCGGGGGAGTCGAGCAGCAATGGCCACTAGGCATTCCACATACTCAGCCGGCGGCCCATCACTGATGGAGAGACGAAGTCAGCGGAGAGAAGAACAGAGAGAGCCAGGCCGGGCAACAGGTGACAGCAGACAGAGGCCCAAGGAAAGCGACTGAGAAATCGGCGGGTGGATCAAGCGTGTGGAGGAGGGGATTGCAGCAGTGTGGATCCAGTGTCGCCTCCAGGGGAGTGCCATTAGTGGATGAGGAGGAAATGGCGGCCGACCGTTCGGAGGGTGAGCTGTCGCTGTCGGAAAATGAGGGGCAGCGAGGACGCCCAGCGGCGATGGAGATGGGACCTTCGGCTGGTGCGACCCTTCTTAGGCAGCCCGGTAAGTCGGTTTCTTCTTCTTTACATGTTATGTGTACTGATGTGGGGGGACGGGGTGAAGGGCTAGCATGGGTAGTCAGATTACAGCGCAGCAGTCGGCGTGACCACTGCCCCCCTCCGGCCATGACGGTTCCTGACCGCGCCAAAACGGATCTGGGGTTACAGGGGTTCCTAGCGGGTTTAAAGGAATTGGTTTGAGCCAGGGCCGGGTGGCCTCGCATCACCGGCTGTGGCCCGGGTGGCTCCTGGGGGTGGGGGGCAGCAATGGGATTGGGGACTCCGGGGCCGGGGGTTGCCCCCACCCCTCCCTCAGTGCCAGCAGCACCTGCGGCAGTGGTGGCGGGACAGGACGTGGTACCCAAGGTGGCGGAGGATGCGGCAGGTGAGGCTTCCAAAAAGCAGGATCTGGTCAGGCTGGCAGATGCGGCAAAGTGTGAGGTTTATGTGTGTTTTGAGGGGCCCCTAGGGACACACCTTAAGCCGGAAGTGCGGGAAAAAATCTGGAAAGGTGAGTACATGGAGATATTTGCACTGCTACCACTGGAAAAATCCAATTTGGACAGGGTTAAGCCTGAGGATCATAAGAAGGAGGATGAAGAAAAAAGGAGGTATAGGCTCATCCCGCGGACCTTCCCGAACTGGTTGCAGGCATTCACCATAATGGCTAGTGTTATTGGAGAGAACAACCCGGAACACTGCTCGTCGCTATTCTGCTATTTGGACACCGTGGTAGAGGCATACAGAGTCTATGGGGGAACGGCGTGGTAGCAATTTAGGCAGCGGATGGCGATACGCCCATCTTTGCAGCAGGATCACAAGGACATCAGTCTGTGGATGCACCTGATGACGTTGGCGAGGACGACAAGTCAGTTTTTTCAAGGGGGGTCCCGGTGGCTCATCCAACCCCAGACAATCGGCCACAAAAAGAGAGAGGTGTGTTGGCAATATAATGAGAGTTCCTGCACGTTCGGGGGGGCTTGCAGGTACAAGCACAAATGCTCCGGTTGCGGAGGTGCCCATCCCGTGTCCCGCTGTTTTAAGCAAGGAAAAGGGCGCTCAGGTGAGTCTGTTAGTAAAGTGGACAATGCCAGTGAAGGTGGAAAAGATGCAGCCTTTCCTCGATAGGTACCCAGATGGGGGGGCGGCATGGTTGTTGGGCCTGGGGTTTTTGGAGGGTTTCCGGATTCTGTCAAAGCTAGTCAATGCTCCCCCGTTGTAACGTAACTTGCGCTCAGCCTTGCATCATGCGGATGTGGTTTCAGAAAAACTGCGGAAGGAGGTTGCGTTGGGCCGCATGGGTGGCCCCCTTTTCCTTCTTGACCGTTGCTGGATTTGGTGGTGTCGCCGACTGGGGTGGTGCCAAAGAAGGAGCCTAATAAATTTAGGTTGATCCATCATTTCCAAAAGGTGGTTGGGTTAATGATGCCATTGAGATATGCGCTGTATCATATAAGTCCTTTGATGCAGCGGTGTTTTGGGTCCGTCGGTATGGGCGGGGAGCTCGAATGGCAAAAGCTGACATTGGGATAGCTTTTGTTTGCTAGGTTGTCATTGGCAGGAAGAGTTCTATGTGGATCGCTGTTTGCCCATGGGTTGCTCTATATCATGTGCCTTGTTTCACCAGTTTAGTTCCTTCTTGGAATGGGTGGTGCGTGACGTCGCGGGATTGAATTCGATTATACATTACCTGGATGATGTCCTTTGCGTGGGCCCAGCCTCGTCAGAAGTTTGTGCGATACTGTTGGCTTCGCCGGAACATATTGGCGCCAAGTTCGGCATCCCCTTGGCCCAGGAGAAGATGGAGGGTCCAACTACGGTGCTGAGTTTTTGGGGCATTGTCATAGATAAAGATATTCCAAACACTTGGTGTTAGCATTTCAATCATCCCGGCACCATGGTTGTTATGGTGTCAGGATGATTGAAGCGCATTGTTTCTATTATTACATTGTAATATAAAAGGAAATCATTCAACTCACCATAATGCAGAATCAGTGGGAGCCCTGAGCGTGTCACTAGCCACATCGCCTGCCACCAGATGCCATCAGGTGTCCCCAGTGGAGTCCGTTCTTACATCAGGTGCCCCCATGCAGCCTGTGTCACATAAAATTCAGCCTGTGTCCCACTAAATACAGCCTGTGTCCCACCAAATACAGCCTGTGTCCCACCAAATACAGCCTGTGTCCCACCAAATACAGCCTGCCTGTGTCCCACCAAATACAGCAGCCTGTGTCACCACCAAATGCAGCAGCCTGTGTCACCACCAAATGCAGCAGCCTGTGTCACCACCAAATGCAGCAGCCTGTGTCACCACCAAAGGCAGCAGCCTGTGTTACCACCAAATGCAGCAGCCTGTGTCACCACCAAATGCAGCAGCATGTGTCACCACCAAATGCAGCAGCATGTGTCACCACCAAATGCAGCAGCATGTGTCACCACCAAATGCAGCAGCCTGTGTCACCACCAAATGCAGCAGCATGTGTCACCACCAAATGCAGCAGCCTGTGCCACCACCAAATGCAGCAGCATGTGTCACCACTGACTCGGTTAAATTGATGATAGGCAACTCCTATCCTCATATTGATTAGTGGTTCCAAATTAATAACTACTGCAGTAGGGAACAGACACAAAAGATACGCTCAGCATCTTTCCAAATTACTGTTCTGCTTTATTATGATGCAATTGAAGGTTTTTATGCACATGATTACGTAGGTATCACATTAATATTACAATTGTACATTTATGGTAACAAGGGGCGTTACATAGGCAGGCTAATTCTAATCAGGACTCGAAAGAATGTAAACATTTACTGAAAACATTATTAGTGCCATGCGCACAGTGAGGGCAGAGTGCAATACATAAAAATACAATACAATTATATACAGAACTTACAAATTTCCATTACAGTCTCCCCTCTTTTGATCAATATTTTGATCACTAACCATACCTGCTATCACCTTTAACCTGGAACCTCCACACGCTTAGGTGGAAGTAGTCCTGGCCAAAGAGGCAAACAACTCTATTGTGGAGAAAATAATAGCTGAGCAACTTTTTCATTACAAAATGACTTTTCATTGTGAAAAACAAATGATTGATAAGACATATTTACAGAGTACTGGCTGTACACTCCTGTGGCCAGAATGGCCTTCTAGCTGAATTGTGGACATGCTGACTTATCAGCATATGTAAACACAGACAATTCTACATATAATGGAAGACATACAAAAGACAAATATGACTTCAACATGGCTAAACTATTTTTCAAATATATATATCCCTTACAATTAAAGTAATTGAATCAAAAAGTACCCTAGACTGTGATCACAAGAGGGAAACAAATCAAACACAGAGATTTCTTTAATTTAGTCATTTTTGCAGTGTCTGGTGTGGATCCAGGTGACTTTTCCTTCAAGTTTTGCAAAAACTGTACATGAAATAGATGCTGTATTGAGTCTCCAAACATTTCCTTATATATAAATGTCTCTTAACAATCCAAAAGTCACCTGGCTTTAGTTTTAGATCCTTCCAAACTTTTAGGATCTGGAATTAGGGAGAAAACACATAAATGAGTTTGTAAAAAACCTTAAAAGATCATCAGCATTCTCCGTGAGATCCGAATGGAGGACTTCAGCTGCTGAGACAAAATATAAGCAAGTGAGTAACACACTCCCAAACAAAATCTCATAGGGAGAGAGTCCAATATCCCCCTTAGAGGCCTGATAAAATTTAAGAAAACATTCAGGCAAAAGTTTTCTTTTTCTTTACTTTGTCCGCTATATTGTAGACAGTAGGGGGTGTAAAAATAAAACCTCAAAACTTCTAGTAAGGACTCTCCTATAAAAATTATTTCCTCTGTTACTCTCTGTACTTTCTGCACTATGAACTTACAAACTACTTCTGATAACACTTTTTACTGTGGCCTTTGCAGTAGCATTTGCCACTGGACATCCAAGAAACATGTCCATACAGACAAAATGCATACTTGTAAGATCCTAACTTGGACATCTGGATATATCTTTTTTTTAATCTCTGGAAGGGATGTTCAGCTTTTGGTAACACCTTTGGTAACAGGTAAAACAAGAAGTGGTATGTTATAAAAACAACTGTGGTGAACCCTGGCTTTATCCCATGCTCATTTACTAAGGCAGCCATAACTGCTTGTGACTGATGACACAGTCCATGTGTCAAGCTGGAGGGAAAAGAGTGGCTGGCAGACATAAATGATCACCTTTTCCAAAGTCCTGTTTCATAAGAAGTTGCCCCCTGTGGACCACTTGTTCTTCTCGTTCTGGGGTCCTTAAAGTTGAATTATTAATCCCAGCTATACTGGGCCAGAACTAGGGTGGAATCTGTGAGTTGCACAGACCCATCAAGTGTCCGGGGCTGTAAATGCAGCATCCTTAGTCACCTGGTCTGCTTCCATGTGTGAAAGTTAATATGGCTACCTCAGCAAGAAGCTGGAAGGCTGAAAACAGCCGATCAAATTAACTTGGCATGCTTGGTTGGTTTACCTGCCGAAGTAAAAACAAACTTCTGGCCCTTCAAATGGAACCAAAAGCTCTCTATATCTCGACTATCTATATAAATATACACTCTTTTTATAGCTCACAGGCTTTGCTAAAACATGGAGCTCTGCTTCTTGAGCTGGGCAAAAAGGATCCAATGACTTTGAATACAGAGTATCCTTCTGGGTGATAAACTGCATACTCAAATCTACAAAAAATTAAATATCTGGGTCTTCAGGGAGTGTGTCCTGCACTGGACTCACAGCAGCTGATTCCTATGTCATCAATTTAACACATGCGTCTTTTCCTTTCTTTTGAATAAATGTACGCATTTTTCATTGTTAGATTTGTACATAAACAAACTCATATTTTAAACCTTTCATTAGACAAACATTTAGTTAGCTGTAAATTTGCTGCACAGAATGTCGGACCATTGACCAAAACAATATCTAACTTTGTCTAATAGCACCTGCTTTTAACATACGGTTAGACAGGTAAATTTGGTTGGTCAGCAGACTGGTTGGTGAGTTGAGCTATGGAATTGTCTTTTTCTTGTATGTATATGCCCTCCATGTGCTCCTTACTGTGAAGGCCAGTTATGGGTGTGGGCGGTGACCAGTGTCTTGTTACCGTTTGTATATTTGGGTCGGGGACACACTGGACGCCTCTGCTGCTATTGCTGGGTGTCCAGTGTGTGTCCTGTCCCTTTAAGGGGGCTAGGGCGGCCTCCTGGCTCACCTGTCTCACACCTATCCATTCAATGCATGTGCTTCCACTGTGGAGACACTTATAAATTTAGTGTTAGGACTGCAAGTAATACAGGGTGCCTTTACGAGGCCTTGCAGCTTTCACATGCGTTTGCAAATGTGTGCTAACTAAACCCCTGCTTTTAACATACGGTTAGACAGGTAAATTTGGTTGGTCAGCAGACTGGTTGGTGAGTTGAGCTATGGAATTGTCTTTTTCTTGTATGTATATGCCCTCCATGTGCTCCTTACTGTGAAGGCCAGTTATGGGTGTGGGCGGTGACCAGTGTCTTGTTAATAGCACCTTTGCATAAGAGCTACAGCTCTGATATATCGGGGTGAACCCTTCATTACTGGGTCCAGCTTGCATAAATATATTACAATGTCTTGTTTTCTATCACACTATTTGTGTAAGAACTCCAGTTTCATGTTTCAAAAGACAACTTTTTCCTGGCAATATTATAATAAATGATAACAATACCCTGCGGTCATGCAGAGATGTCCATAAATCCAAAATTATTCTTCTGCTTATACCACTGTACTTACAAGAAAAAGGGGCACATCATTTCACAATCCACACATTCTGCTTTGGATTTCAAAAATAAAAATAAATAAAAACAAAAGGACCAATCTGTATGATGGACCAGAAAGCATCAAAAACTATAAAACAACTGGCTGCAGGTGGCATCTATCCTAACAGGGTGTGTGGACTTGATGTGATGGGTCTGTTATATTTAAATTTTATTTATTATTACTCTTACATCATGGACCGCACATCAAGTTTTCATCAAAAACTTTACGATATCATTTTTGTAGAAAAACTTCTTATGTATCCCATCCATCTTGGCTTTGTTAAATATTATGGCAGCTTTATTCAAAATAACAACCTCATCTTAATCTTTTTTTCTCTCAATAAGGGCTTATTGTATAAATGTAAAATTACAAAATTGTTATCTTAATCTAAACTAATCCCATTTTTACAAATTTCCCCAATAACCTGGATTTCATTTCCAACCAAAGGTTGTCTAAACCAGTTTCATTATATCTATATAATTGTTAAACTCATATTAGAAATTAATACTCATTATTACTTAATTTTACTTAATTTCCCTTTTTTAAATGCACTGTTTCCACTATCAAAGGATATTCAATTTGTGTAATACACGGTTAAATGTAACCTTAATTTTACCATGTTTGGAAAACAGATTCAAAATAATTGTGATCACATTGTTTACCATTAGATTCGTTAACCCGGCACATTTTGTTATAAATGTTTTGTCTAAAAAACAGAAATTGGCAATGGTGTCCTTCCAGCTTATCACTAACCTCTCATCCCAGCCACATTTCTTTCATGAGAGCACAAAGGAGGGGGTCACATCTGTGTACATGACACACACAAGCAATAGAACTAAAGGTCCCAGCATTCGCACACACACCAATATCTCTCTAAAATCGCTTACATTTTTCCCATTTGTACACAACATGTGCATATCATTCTCTCACTTTCTTTTAACTCTTTAATATTTCCCTGCCTAAATTCTGCTTTCCTTATTTTGTTTAAATAACTTTTATATCTAGCTTCTATGATTCTATGATCAGATGGGGAGCCACAGTGCTCATCCCATCTTCCCTCTCTGACAACATATAAAGTATTCTGTTTTACCTCTCATTTCTCTGTTTCTGACTTTTACTAGTTGTAGTGCCTGATCCCAAATTCATCCCACAACTTACATGAAAATGTCCCTTTCTGTCTAGTTCTAATGTCACCCTTGATCCATCCTGCTCACATAGATAGCTGTTTCTCTAGCTGTTTACTCTGCATGATTCTTAGTCCCTGTGAACCTTGGTAACCCAGTTACCCAATGTGGATCACTGTCAACTTTAACCATTAATCTAGGGGCTCAGTATAGGCGGAACCACACCTTCGGTTCATATATAGCGCTCCTCTTGCGCTGGGCATTTTTGAGGGTCTCTTACCCTTCATTCCCTTACTTAATTCAATGCCAATAATGACTGGCCAGTCTTCTCTCTCTTCTCTACGTGTGGCTATACCCTCTTGCCTCTAAACTACTTTATCTAGCAGATGTACTACATATACCTGTGAACAGCACTATTCTTCCCTTTCTTATCTATAACACTCCAATGGACAATAGACAGGGACAACATAACATATAACCACCAATCAATACAGTTCGATTAAGGGGAGTAAAATAGGTACCCTTTGTCCCGAAAATGCCTTACCGATCAAGGAAGTCTGATAACTCAAATGTAAGCAAAAGGCTTACCTCAGCCGGCTGATTATCAGAAATTCCCGGATCGTCTCAAGCTCCTCGTTTCGGATACTCAGGGTCACCTGGAATCCCCTCCTAAGGCAAATCTCGCCATGCTGACTCGGTTAAATTGATGATAGGCAACCCCTATCCTCATATTGATTAGTGGTTCCAAATTAATAACTACTGCAGTAGGGAACAGACACAAAAGATACGCTCAGCATCTTTCCAAATTACTGTTCTGCTTTATTATGATGCAATTGAAGGTTTTTATGCACATGATTACGTAGGTATCACATTAATATTACAATTGTACATTTATGGTAACAAGGGGCGTTACATAGGCAGGCTAATTCTAATCAGGACTCGACAGAATGTAAACATTTACTGAAAACATTATTAGTGCCGTGTGCACAGTGAGGGCAGAGTGCAATACATACAAAATACAATACAATTATATACAGAACTTACAAATTTCCATTACACCACCAAATGCAGCGGCATGTGTCACCACCAAATGCAGCAGCCTGTGTCACCACCAAATGCAGCAGCCTGCCTGTGTCACATCAAACCCCCCTCCCCCCTATACTTACCTTGCTGTATGTTGTCCTCTCCAGTGGTGTCTCCTATGGAGAGGTCCGTTCCTCTCATACTTCCTGTTTCCTCTCTCCCGGGCGCAATGGGAGAGAGAAAACAGGAAGTGACATCAAACTCAGATGTCAATCAAACTGCCCGGCCATAGTAAATACATACTACAGGTGCCAGGCTGAAGCTAATCAGCGCTTCAGAAAGCGACGCAAGGCGGGCTAAACACCTGAAAATGAAGCGCCACGTCGGCAATTTCGTGATTGCATAGACGTGGCGCTTCCCATAAGTGCTCTATGTCCGGCGTTGCACTGTGTACGACGTCCGGACGCAGTGCACTTAAGGACCTTTTTTTGTATTTTTTTTTTTTCTAAAGGGTCAGTTTTAACTATTTTTTTTTGTTTGACTTTTTTTTTTGTGACTGCAGATCTAAAACAGACCAGCAGGGCAGGACGGTGCAGGTTTTCTCACTGCCAGGGTCCTTGTGCCCTTGTGCCCAGTAGAATTGGTAAGGGGGTTCCTCGCAATACGCCCGAAGGTGGCGGGGTCCTTCCTGATACACCAGGACAGTCATTCCTTGTCACAGCTTCAATTCATTGCAGTTTTTAAGAAATGTTTGGAGGAGTTGGGTTTGGGGGATCAAAAATTTTCTTCTCATTCGTTTCGAATTGGGGCGGCTACAGAAGCGGTTAAATGGGGGTTGGACGAGGCTGCGGTAAAACAAATTGGGAGATGGAGGTTTAAATCGTATGTCCGTCCACACTTGTTGCTTGTTTAACATGGTAGGGGATAGGTGGGATGTGTGGTGCATGGATATGCCTGTTTTACGGTGACCATGTATTGTTATGAGGGTTGTTTTTTCTTTTCTTTCAGGAAGAACCCAAAGCCTGGTCTGGATAGTGGGCCATTCATATGTTTGTTGGGGGGCAAGGAGGGCAGATGGGAGACGTGATGGGAGACAATTGGGAATTTCCAGACGGGAAACCTGTATTAGGTGGTTAGGGGTGCCCGGGATGCTTTGGGTCAGGACAGTTCCTGAAGTGCACAGTTTTGGATAGGCCGCCTGATGTTTTAGTTTTACACGTGGGCGGTAATGACTTGGGGCTCAGATTGATGCTGGACCTGGTGCAAGATGTCAAGTTCGACTTCTTGCGACTCCACATTGCCTTTCCAGATATGCTAATAGTGTGGTCTGACATTATAGTGCGGATTACTTGGCGGTTGGCTAGGTCAGTGGAGAAGATTAATAGGGCCAGGAAGAAGGTGAACAGGGAGGTTAGTAGATTTGTCATCAGGAATGGTGGGTTGGCAATTAGACATTTGGAGCTGGAAGTAGATACCTGGCGTTATCTACGGGGGGATGGAGTACACCTCAATGCTGTAGGGATCGACATGTGGGCTTTGGGACTACAAATTGGGATCCAGAGAGCTTTGAGGGTGTGGCAGGGCACACAAGGGTAAGGTGTTCCCCTGGTGTGCTGTGGTGGGGTGTTGGTCTTTGCAGGTGAAGGAAGAAACCCCGGATATGGAAGAGTTCGGGACCCATCGGTGGTATGGGTCCCGCTGGTGGTATTCCAGCTAACGGTGGTTTAGCTGGAATTTGGTTAACGGGTGCACTGCGGGAAGTAGTTTGTTGCCCCTGAGCTAGTATATCAGCTGGAGGCCTAGTTCAGTTTATGGTACCGCAGTGCCAGAGTGGAGAGTGGCAAGATTGGGTTTTTTTCCTGCAAAGACCAACGTGAGTATTTAACTGATGGGGGGTGGTTTTAACAGATGTTTATACAGTTAATGTTAATTTTATTTGAGTGTTAATAAAATGGCTGCTATGGCAGATAATTGCTCCAGCTTGGTGTGGTCTCAGTTATTGGGTAATAGGTATGCGTAAGTAGGAGCTGGGGGGTTGGTCTGGCAGCAGAGAGTAAGCAGGGTACATCTGTTATACAATAGCCATGTAATCTGCTTTGTATGTTCAGCTGCAGCACACCTGCAAACTATAATATTAGGTAACCTCTAGTAAACCCCAAACGCCCTAATGAATTCCTTCTTCTAATTATTTTTCACTCATCATCTTTTAATTTTACTGTTTGTACATAGAGCTAAAGTGGTTACCCCACCACCCTGCAGCTAGGGTTACCACCTCATCCCTTTACAACCAAACACATATTAATTACACATTCATATTTATGTGTAAGTGGGGGCTCTACAATATTTGGGGGGGGGGGGGTAATTGCTTAGGTGTAACATTTGTTTTTTTTCACTTGTTATTTTCACTTAAATCATCTAAATAGATTTGTCATGTACAGTGGGGACGGAAAGTATTCAGACACCCTTAAATTTTTCACTCTTTGTTATATTGCAGCCATTTCCTAAAATCATTTGAGTTCATTTTTTTTCCTCATTAATGTACACACAGCACCCCATATTGACAGAAAACACAGAATTGTTGACATTTTTGCAGATTTATTAAAAAAGAAAAACTGAAATATCACACAGTCCTAAGTATTCAGACCCTTTGCTCAGTAGAAGCTCCCTTTTGATCTAATACAGCCATGAGTCTTTTTGGGAAAGATGCAACAAGTTTTTCACAACTGGATTTGGGGATCCTCTGCCATTCCTCCTTGCAGATCCTCTCCAGTTCTGTCAGGTTGGATGGTAAACGTTGGTGGACAGCCATTTTAGGTCTCTCCAGAGATGCTCAATTGGGTTTAAGTCAGGGCTGGGCCATTCAAGAACAGTCACAGAGTTTTTGTGAAGCCACTCCTTCGTTATTTTAGCTGTGTGCTTAGGGTCATTGTCTTGTTGGAAGGTAAACCTTCGGCCCAGTCTGAGGTCCTGAACACTCTGCAGAGGGTTTTTGTCCAGGATATCCCTGTACTTGGCCGCATTCATCTTTCTGTCGATTGCAACCAGTCGTCCTGTCCCTGCAGCTGAAAAACACCCCCACAGCATGATGCTGCCACCACCATGCTTCACTGTTGGGACTGTATTGGACAGGTGATGAGAAGTGCCTGGTTTTCTCCACACATACTGCTTAGAATTAAGGCCAAAAAGTTCTATCTTGGTCTCATCAGACCAGAGAATCGTATTTCTCACCATCTTGGAGTCCTTCAGGTGTTTTTTAGCAAACTCCATGCAGGCTTTCATGTGTCTTGCACTGAGGAGAGGCTTCCGTCGGGCCACTCTGCCATAAAGCCCCAACTGGTGGAGGGGCTGCAGTGATGGTTGACTTTCTACAACTTTCTTCCATCTCCCAACTGTATCTCTGGAGCATAGCCACAGTGATCTTTGGGTTCTTCTTTACCTCTCTCACCAAGGCTCTTCTCCCCCGATAGCTGAGTTTGGCCGGACGGCCAGCTCTTGGAAGGGTTCTTGTCGCCCCAAACGTCTTCCATTTAAGGATTATGGAGGCCACTGTGTTCTTAGGAACCTTAAGTGCAGCAGAAATTTTTTGTAACCTTGGCCAGATGAGCTCTCTGAGCTCTTCAGGCAGTTCCTTTGACCTGATGATTCTCATTTGCTCTGACATGCACTGTGAGCTGTAAGGTCTTATATAGACAGGTGTGTGGCTTTCCTAATCAAGTCCAATCAGTATAATTAAACACAGCTGGACTCAAATGAAGGTGTCTCAAGGATGATCAGAAGAAATGGACAGCACCTGAGTTAAATATATGAATGTCACAGCATAGGGTCTGAATACTTAGGGTCATGTGATATTTCAGTTTTTCTTTTTTAATAAATCTGCAAAAATGTCAACAATTCTGTGTTTTTCTGTCAATATGGGGTGCTGTGTGTACATTAATGAGGAAAAAAAATAAGATAAATGTTTTTAGCAAATGGCTGCAAAATAACAAAGAGTGAAAAATTGAAGGGGGTCTGAATACTTTCTGTTCCCACTGTATATTATTTTTGAATCTTGGTGTGCTTTGTGTATTTCTTCCAGATCTGTGCAGCAATCCAGTGTGAAACTTTGTTACGGGAGCTTCCTGTAATAAGGACCCGTCACTGCTTCTCACTCTCCTTGTGCAGGTTGACTGGTCTTGTCTATGCCACTCCTGTAGTTTTCAACAGGCAACTTGAAGTGAGTGGAGTCTGCTGGGTCTCTCCCACAGCTCTCTGCACAGGTTATATAAAACGCAGTGATGATGTCACCACTACTTTTACAAAATAGGATCTTGGGTTACAAAGACATATGGTGCACATATCCAGGAATATATTGAAATTTAAGGTTTTGCTCCTGGAGTTCAGCTTTAACTTTATTAACTATTTTTGGTTGTTTCTGATTGGGCTTTGCTTACATTTCAGATAATCTTTGATTTTTTGCAAATCGATAGAGGCTGCCAATAGAGTTACTAATAAAAAAAATATATAATATAATATATAAAATATAAGCAATAAAGCAATAAAGTCCAAATAATGTGACAATTCCACCGTTGTTCAACTCTAGGTGACAGTTCATAGAATTGTTAATTCATATTGTCCAGTGACTACCACTTCTAGCTGGAATGCCTGCTCACCTCCAGATAATGACCCCACTACAGAGTCACACACGCCTGGTATTATGTCTCTCAGAATGCTACGGGAAAAATGGCACCTGCTGAAGAAACTCATCAGAGAGCGTAACGTGTACAGGTGTGAGGTGCCCCCATTCAGGACGTTTTTTGCATTTTTATATCATAGTGAAGAGTTGATGATATGCATATTTTTCACATACCTATGTGAGTATTTTAATCCCTGTGAATAGTTTCACTAAATATTTGTAGCAGAGAGCACTATGATTTGCCTTTGTCATTCTATGGCCACACTCGATTGATTGAGATCCCAGGAGGTGGTCTACGTTGTCCAGGGACACATGGGGGAGGATTCATTTTTCCCGTGGCTTTCTGAGAGACATAATACCAGGCGTGTGTAACTCTGTAGTGGGGTCATTATCTGGAGGTGAGCAGGCATTCCAGCTAGAGGGGGTGATCACTGAAGTCACTGGACAATATGAATTAACAATTCTATGAACTGTCACCTAGAGTTGAACAACGATGGAATTTTCACATGGTTTGGACTTTATTTATTGCTTATATTGGTTGCGCTACACTATTTTTTGTTTATTATTATTGAACTGAGAGTCACATGTGGATACACTCTGAGAGGTATTTGCAGCAAACACATTGTGCCTAGTGGTAGGCTATTGACATTTGATTTGTTTAATATTGTGTTGCACTGAATATTTTATTTGCATTTAGTTTGAATACTGAATTGATTATTATATTTTGTTTCACATTGCCAATAGAAATGGTTTAAGTTAAACCCTATAATATAAAAATTGTGGAAATGTCTGAATTTTCTAAATTCTCATCTGTAAGCACGTTTCAGCACATCATGTAAAAGAGGCCTGAAGCACCTCAAGTTCTGAGCTACACTCTTACAGAGCTTGCTAAAGGAAACATTCGCACCACCCATCCTTGGCATTGAGGGGAAGTTCTAGAGATGGGACCTTATGCCAGTAACACAGAGCTGTCACAACACAGGAACCACACTTTGGAGCAAAAATTAGGAAGTGTGATGCTACAAAAAGAGAGCAAAGGTGCTATTTCGGGCTAGGCTGTTCACACCATTTGTAGGTGCAAGTCACTGCTCTGGCTCCAAAAACCCTGACAGAAGTGTCACACTACTTAGCTTAGGTTGCATGTTACAACAAGTGGGCTCCATTTACAGAATTAACTTGCATGAGATATTTAGGTATCAGGACACATTTTGCCTAAATATCACATGCAATCCTGAAACTGTCAGACTGTCACTAGACCGGTATGCAGTATTTACCGAGAAACACTCAGTAAATTCTGCATGAAAAAGCATTAATATCCATTCACAGAAGGAAATAAATAATTAAATGCATGCGGAAATTAAGTAGTGGCCCAGGCATGTACTATGTGTGGAATCAAGTGGAGGGAATACCGTGCTCTAACACAAAAAATGAACTAAAACACAGCAGCAACTAATAATGTGAGATACACACATAAATCATAAAGAAAAAAGGAAAAGATAGCTGTGCTAATAGTAACGCAGCTATCTTTTCCTTTTTTCGCTATGTTTGGAATGTGTATTGGTTGTTAAGGAGCGGACAGCCGCCCGCTTCTTAACAACCAGTAAACAACACGATTGTTTGCAACATTTATTAATGTTAATAAATACGTTGGCTAGTGGCAGGCATTCCATTACCGCATGTTTTCACTACTAAAATACCACAAGACTTCATAAAATAACTAATGCAGTATTTTAGTGAATGCCAAACTTGTTTTTAAGGGGAAACATACTGCATTGTGAATGGAGCCCAGAGTGCGTTATGAGCGAGAGTTTTCAATCAACAAATAGTCATATATAGAGATAACCTACTGCATACTATTATTGGCTACATTTCATCAGTAAGGCCAGTGGCAGAAGTAGTCAAAAAAGGACCCCTGTGGAAGAAGTTTTGGGTCCACCCATTTATTATTGCCCAGGTATAAAAACATATTCCCTATGCATAGATATATAGATGCAGGTAAAAAGTGAAATACTTGATGTTCTGAGCTCTCTCATGGATTATAATATGCAATTAGGGTCAGAAACAAATAACCCCCGAACATTCTGGCCAAAAGGCACCAAGAGAAGACTCTCTATGTCTTCTTGTCAGAGATGCAGGCAATGAGGTAGGTGCTCGCTGCAGACATCCCCTGAGGGTTACAAACTGGATTTCACCTTCTTCAGGGCACGCTCACACTAGCGTTGCTTCTAAAGAGCAATCAGCATTTGGATTACTCTCCAGAGAGCATTTGACAGGTGGTGAGGAGGCGTTGTATTGCCTCCACACTACCTGCTTTAACCCCTTGAACCCCGCAGTAGTCCATCAGAACTGCATGCATTGCATGCAGTTGCAGGGCATCATTATTCACTTGAATGGGTCATGTTCGGTGGGTGGTACTGCCTGTTAAAAGGAACAGGGAGTATAATTCCTGCTGTGGCAGTGGCATGTGTAGACCCCCGCCTGCTGCCTCTGCAGCTAAAGGGGGTAATGGTTGGGGGGCAGTAAAAGCACAGCTCAACCACAAGGTTTTGCCACCTCCTCCAACCGCTAGTGTGAATGAGCCCTTGGTGATTAGTACCCAGAATAAGGTGCTATACTATATTGTTATTTATATGGTTGCCAACATGTTATTGATATGTTTACAATCTCATGTATGTACCTACTGCTCTATGTCATGTTACGTATTGTTCTAAGTGATAAGCATACGCTTTCTAAACATTGACCAATTTGCTAGCCATGTCACACATGCCTCATTCAAAGTCCCAACCCTCCTTTTTTTTATATATAGATATAGGTATGGAGGCGTATGGCTATATACGTGTCATTTAAAGTCAGAAAAACACCACTTTAGTACCCAGAATAAGTGACAGTGGGAGAATAGATTCAGCACTTGACTCTCATCTTGTGTAAATGGGTCCGCAAACTTACAGAAGACCCTTGTCAAGCTGTGAGGATGGTATGTCTGGTATCTGGGGAAAGCTTTTAAGAAGATCTGCTCTCAGCCAGCTTACTCTTTGCACCTGTCAGATTGTGTGAGTGCCACCATCTCACGGGGTCACTCTATAAGTCCAAAGTAAATTCACATTTGCGGCTTGAGTTAATGCATGTTTCTCCAACACATGGGAATGCAGCTGCTCTGTGTGCGGTCGTTGCAGTGCCAATTATTGTGAATGGCACCCCAATGTATTGTACATTAGAGCACAACATACCACAGTGCTGTGCGCTCTGGTGCACGGCATTGCAGACTGTACATTTGCATGTACATTTTTAAACCATTGTGGTGATCTGGCAGACCATTCCTTAATGGAACACATCTTAACATGCAAAGTAACATGCATAAGTGCACATGTATTATGCACTATAAATGATTGATTAAAGTGTAAATCCAGGATCAAAAGCCAACATCAAAAACAAAGCAATACAGGAAGGAGCTGTATGCTGTGATGTCATTGCCAATACCACCAAGGAAAGTTGGGACACACCAGTTGCTTTTGAGTTAAGTATCATGAGTGCACTATAAATCCATGTGTCTGCCAATGTTCCCATTACAACAATGGATTAAAATACCGATGTATATAAGCAATCAACACAAAGTAGAAAAGGCATCCTGAGAATTATTTATCCTATTAAACTGTTGTACTGTGTTAATAAGAGTGTTGCATTCATGGAACTGCCATTCATTTTTCAGTTTTGAAAAATTCTCTATGCACAAAACCCACTTGTGCATGACCTTGTTTAAACTATTTAGAGAGCACATACTAAGAAATTAACCCTGATTACAGACTGCTGTCAATATCTGCTAGAAACACCACTTGACATAAAATAGAAAGCATCTCCCTTTGTTGAAAATAATAGAGTATTCAGTTCTAAAACAATTGACTAAAGTGGCAAATGATCTGTTTTCTGACAGTACTAAAACAAAGGGTCAACATTGATTTTCCTAAATCCTAGCACTGCATTGTACAATCACCAGTCTTTAAATACTTTGTTCTTTATTTTGGATATGGCTGAAAACCAAATAAATCCAACTGCACAAAAATAACTTAAAAAGCTGAACTTTAGGTATGGCAATTTGTACATGATTCACAATGGCTCAAAAGTGATATAGTCCAGAAATATTTAGACAGAACAAAGGTGGATAAAGCACCAGGGCCATATGGCATCCACCCACGGAGCATAAAATAATTGAGCTCTGTTACTTCAAAGCCATTGTTTCTAATTTTTAGGGACTCGCTAATGACTGTAATGGTATCACTGGATTGGCATAGGTCCAATGTGGTGCCTATATTTAAAAAATAATCAAAGTCTTTACCAAGTAACTATAGACCTGTTAGTTTAACTTCTATACCCGAGAAGATACTGGAGAGTTTAACCACTTGCCGACAAGCTACCACAATTATACTGCGGCAGGGCGGCTCTATTGTGCGAATCACCGTACCGGTACGGCGCTTGGTGTAATAAATACAGCAGGCGCGCGCCCGCTGCATCAGAGCCGATGCATATTGCCGGTGTCTTGCCGAATAAGTTCCTTCGGCGGATAGGTTCCCCCCTGTACTGCGCAGGCGCAGCGCCTGCGCAGTATGTACTACTGTCGGCCGCCGGAGATAGCCGAAGCTCAAACGCTTCAATCAGCTGTACACGGCGCCTGCGCTCTGGGTCCAGGTTCCTTCCCCACTATCCAAGTGGACCTAGAGGGGGAATCTAAAAGTGCCGAGCGCAGCGAGGCCGTGCCCGAAGCATGGCGAGCGAAGCGAGCCCGCGAGGGGCCCTCTTACAGGCGCCGTGTACAGCTGATTTTCAGCTGTTCCGCTTCGGCTATTTCCGCCGGCTTCTACTGCGCATGCGCAGTAGAGGGGGGAACTAATCCGCCGAGCGGAACTTTCTCGGCACAACACCGGCACCCGCGATCGCTCTACATAGAGGCAGAATGGGGAACTGCCAATGTAAACGAAGCAGATCCCCATTCTGTCAGGGGAGTACAGTGTGATCATCTGATCACCATCATTACTAGTAAAAAAAAAAAAATTATAAAATGCCATAAATCTATCTCCTTTTGTAGATGCTATACATGCGCAAACCAATCAATATAAACTTATTACGATTTTTTTACCAAAAATATGTAGAAGAATATATATTGGCCTAAACTGATGAATAAATTATTTTTTTTACATTTTTTGGGGGTATATTCATTATAGCAACAAGTAAAAAATATAGTTTTTTTTTTTTTAAATGTCGGTCTTTTTGTTTGTAGCGCAAAAAATAAGAACCGCAGAGGTGATCAAATACCACCAAAAGAAAGCTCTATTTGTGGGGGAAAAAGTACATCAATTTTGTTTGGGTACAACATCGCACAACCGCGCAATTGTCAGTTAAAGGGACGCAGTGCCGTATCGCAAAAAATGGCCTGGTCGTTAAGGGGGTAAATCCTTCCCGGGGGTGAAGTGGTTAATAAAAGACCACATAGAGAAGTTCTTGCTGGAAAAAATATTTTAAACAGACACCATGGATTCATGAAAGACAGAAGTTGTCAAACAAACCTGATTTCTTTTTATGAAGAGGTAAGTAAAACTTTGGACAGAGGGTGGCTGTGGACTTTTATACTTGGATTTTGCAAAAGCGTTTTTAAAATAATTTAAAAGGTTTTTAAAGTAATTTATTAGGCAGCTCCGGGGGTCTTCTTCCAAATTCGGGGGTCTCTCCGGCCTCTTCTCACGATGTCCGTTTCTTCTCCGCTCTCTCCGGCCTCTTCTCCCGATGTTCGGTATCTTCTCCCGCTCTCCGGTTCTTCTGCCCAGGCTCCTCCGCTATCATGGATTCATGAAAGACAGAAGTTGTCAAACAAACCTGATTTCTTTTTATGAAGAGGTAAGTAAAACTTTGGACAGAGGGTGGCTGTGGACTTTTATACTTGGATTTTGCAAAAGCGTTTGACACAGTTCCCACACACGGCTAATGTGTAAAGTAAAGTCTACAGGCTTGGAAATATCAGTTTGTAAATGGATGGAAAACTGGCTAAAAGACAGAATTCAGAGAGTAGTGGTTAATGATTCTTAAGGCCCATACACACGATCAGACTTTTTGACAACAGACATGCAAATTAGCTGTTTTGGAGCAACATCTGACCGTGTGTACGCTCCATCGGACAAACTTTTTCTGTTTCCATCAGACTTTTGTTGGCTGTGCGAACGCACAAACTTTCTGGCAACAAAAGTCCGATGGAGCAAAGTCCGATAGTGTGTACACAAAACCATCAGACTTTTGTAAAAACTACAGTACACAGCCGCGAGAATGTTTCCAGCGCAAACCCATCGCGCTGGTTCTCGGCGACAGGGTACTGTACATCTTGTGCTGGCTGCAATAGGAAAAACACATTTTCCTATTGCGTCGAGTGCGTGAGGGAATTCCCCTCTGGGGGCATACCAGGCCCTTAGGTCTAGTATGTATTTTAAGGGGAACCCCCTACGCCAAAAAAACGCCATGGGGGCCACCCAAAATCCATACCAGACCCTTATCTGAGCACACAGCCCAGCCGGTCAGGAAAAGGAGTGGGGACGAGCGAGCACAGTTTTTAAAATAATTTAAAAGGTTTTTAAAGTAATTTATTAGGCAGCTCCGGGGGTCTTCTTCCAAATTCGGGGGTCTCTCCGGCCTCTTCTCACGATGTCCGGTTCTTCTCCGCTCTCTCCAGCCTCTTCTCCCGATGTTCGGTATCTTCTCCCACTCTCTGGATCTTGTGCCCAGGCTCCTCCGCTATCTTCTGCTCTTTTGCCGGTCTTTTGCTAGCGGTGGCCCGGTCTTCTTCGTCGTCTTCTCCCCTCTTCTCTTCTTCCGATGTTGACACAACGCTCTCTCCCGCTGTAATGCTGTGTGGAGCACTCCGCAATTACTTATATAGGCGGTGACCCCGCCCCCCTATGACATCTGAACTTTCGACCGTCAAGAACGCGGTGATGTACAACACGAGCCGAAAAAATGAAATTCAATGCTTCCGAGCATGCGTCGAATTGTTTCTGAGCATGCGTAGGAATTTTGCACGTCGGAATTGCTACAGACGATCGGAATTTCCGATCGGAACTTTTTCTGACCGGAAAATTGAGAACATGCTCTCAATCTTTTGCTGGCTGGAATTCCACCAGCAAAAGTCCGATGGAGCATACACATGGTCGGAATTTCCGACCAAAAGCTCACATCGGACTTTTGCTGGCGGAATTTCCGATTGTGTGTACGAGGCATAAGGCTTTGTCAAAAAGCAGCTTGCTGTCGAAGGGCGCCGATGAATTGTCGGCCGACCAGTGCCTCAATCACAAAGCCCTACGGGCTGTCACGAAATGAGCCATCACTTTCGCTGTCAACCTGACTTGGTCCACAGCTGCCTCTGCCAGAAATTCAACCGCAGTCTTGATGGATTGCAGGGGAGATGAATTTCCACTTCTAAGCTCCTCCCCCCAACCTTCCTCCTCCAATTCCGCTACCCACACTTTAAGGGCTGCTGCCACGGACGTAAGTGACACCGCTGGTCTACATGCTGCCTCTGCCACAGAATACAACCTCTTTAGATCTGTGTCAATTTTGCTGTCCTTGGGGTCATTAAAGGAAACTGAATCATCCAGCGGAAGCGTAATATGATGGGCCAGCCTCTGTAATGAAGCATACACCTTAGAAATAGTGTCCCATAACTCTGCATCCTAAGCGCGAAAGAGGTAAAGCTTTGACACTCTATTGTGGATGTTTAGCTTCTTCTCAGGCATTGCCCATTCATCTTCTACCACTTCCTTGATTTCAAAAATGAGAGGAAAGGAAGGCAAAGATTTCTTTAAATCTGGATAATACTTCCTTTGTTTCCTCGGAGGTGAAGCCTCCTCTTGCCACTACAACGCTTTCTTAACTGCTTCCACCAAGGGGGAACCAATGAAAGATCAAACGCATGCGACTCGGACTCAAATTCTACATCAGAGGAATCAGAACATCTGTCAATCTCTGGGTTAAAACGAACTGACACTTCTCGGTCTGAATCTTCGGAAGCCAAAGAAAGGGCAGGGCGAGCGCATTTTCTGGAAATGCTCTATAATCCCTCTTTGTCTACGGACTTAATATGGGACTTCGCCTGATGTGCATCCGCCGCATTGTCCTAAGCCACCTCCTTGAAGCAAGATGCACATACCAGCTTTCCTGGGAGGACTTCAGCTGAGCAGGCCCAACAGGATCTTTCTTCTGCTTGGGCAGGTGACGGAGAACTACCCGAAGAAGAGGATCTTCCGCTGTGCCTTCGCCCAGATTTGCTCTTTTTAGAGGCTTTCTAATGTCTTAACCTCTCTTGGCTTGGGTCCCAGTGACTGCAGTGAGGTAAGGATCAGGGAGATCTGGAATGCCGTGACGACAGGTGTCTATCCAGCTGCATGCCACTTTGCGACTTTCCATGTCTAGTCCCTTTTTTACTCTTTTGAGGCTGGGATGCCGACTTGGAACCTCTTTGCAGGCGTTTGTCCTGCTCTGCTCTCTTTTATCTGCAAGATACAGAAGATGTGCTCTCTTTAAAAAAAAAAAAAAACTTTTTTCCTTTAAAATAAATAAATAAATAATAAAATAAATACATAAATAAATAAGGTATAAAATAATAAGTGTGGCGCTAAAAGATGTACGTTATTGGGCAAAACCAGACCGAAATCATTATCTGAGAGGCAATATGCGCAATAAAGTATATTAATGAAAATAGATCGTATAAGAACTATTCATTGACACTAGCAGAAATAAATAAACAATATGAGCCTAAAGGTATATAGGTGAGCCATATAAATAAATCATATATAAACTATTATTTAACACCTGAAGTGAAAGAAATGGCACAACAATGTGTGTGGATAAAATAAGAAAAGAAAGAAGAACTCCAAATCCCAGCAATAGGGAGGAGCAGTTCTATGTATGTGGACCAAAAATGTTGTGAGGTTATTAAGCGTCACAAAATTGCGCTACACACAAATAGGATTAAACGTGTGATGAGGAAATAAACAAAAAAAAAAAAGTGAACATATAAACTGCTAATGAGACTAAAAGTCCATCCTGAACTCATAGGTAAATGATATAACTCAAAGTCCAAATAGTGCAATTTGGAACGATCAACTGCAACCGGAATTAGTGATGGAGGACCATTAAATCCGAGATCAGCATCCACAAGATAGGGTATCAGACATCTGTATAAGAGGGGTAAGCATAAATACCCTTACCAGCAGTGGTGGACTCCCAGCCAACGACTTGGGAGTCAGACAGGCTTGTAATGGAGCAGGGGGAGTAGCTCCTGGTTCTCAACAGCTGAAGATGATGGAGGGATGGCAACACTCACCGACCCAACTTCTCTGATCTCACTGACCTATAGCTTTGAAGATGTCAGTGGAGGGTGCTCATTGAGGGTCCAGCTCCATGGACAAGATGTCAGTCCTCAAAAGTAAATGGATAAAAACGAAGACTTCCCCATAGTGTTAATCAGCTTGTAACCAGCTTTATTGAAACAAAGTGATAAAAGCACTCTGGCTCTTCAAAAAAGAGTAAAAAGTATAAAAAGCACTTTTGGTATAATGGTGATCCTCCATCATCTTCAGCTGTTGAGAACCAGGAGCTACTCCCCCTGCTCCATTACAAGCCTGTCTGACTCCCAAGTCGTTGGCTGAGAGTCCACCACTGCTGGTAAGGGTATTTATGCTTACCCCTTTCATACAGATGTCTGATACCCTATCTTGTGAATGCTGATCTCAGATTTAATGGTCCTCCATCACTAATTCCGGTTGCAGTTGATCGTTCCAAATTGCACTATTTGGACTTTGAGTTATATCATTTACCTATGAGTTCAGGATGGACTTTTAGTCTCATTAGCAGTTTATATGTTCACTTTTTTTTTTTGTTTATTTCCTCACCACACGTTTAATCCTATTTGTGTGTAGCGCAATTTTGTGACGCTTAATAACCTCACAACATTTTTGGTCCACATACATAGAACTGCTCCTCCCTATTGCTGGGATTTGGAGTTCTTCTTTCTTTTCTTATTTTATCCACACACATTGTTGTGCCATTTCTTTCACTTCAGGTGTTAAATAATAGTTTATATATAATTTATTTATATGGCTCACCTATATACCTTTAGGTTCATATTGTTTATTTATTTCTGCTAGTGTCAATGAATAGTTCTTATATGATCTATTTTCATTAATATACTTTATTGCGCATATTGCCTCTCAGATAATTATTCGGTCTGGTTTTGCCCAATAACGTACATCTTTTAGCGCCACACTTATTATTTTATACCTTTTTACAATTTGTCTGATTGTTGTGTTGGCCGCTTTGCCCTCTGGTTGGCGCACTATTATTTTTGATTTTTTGACATAAATAAATAAAAAGAAACCTTTCCATCCGAATCTTCAGTGGTAAGGCAGCTAAGCAGGCAGGCAGAACTCTCCAGACCTATAGGGCATAGGATAATATAAAACTCTGACGGACAAAACTCAGCAGTTAGCATTGAGAGACCTGGGAGCCAGGCTTACCTGAGCAGAGCAGAAAACCGACAAGCTGAAGCCTGAGAACAGTGCAGGAGAGCAGCGATGAGACCTCCTGATTATAGAGCGGCCAAAAGCCTACCCTGGCCCGCGCCCCAGAAGACAGAGCCCGCTGCGAATCAGCAGCGAGCATCCCGGCAGTTGATAGGAATCCAACGAGGAAGCTGCTTCTGACGTCACCCGCCCGACTTAAAGGAACATACGTGGGGACGGCGCACTATAGGTCCCAGAGCGCCAAACCACTGCCTGTGCCAACAACACCAGGGAGAAGGGAGTGCCAGCACCTGCCTAGCTAATGCATATACAGTAATTTATACTGCTAGTGACCTCACCAGTAATACACAGTCATTTATACTGTACCTTCACTATCCCAGCACCATGGGAACCCACCTCCTTAGGAGCTTTACAACCTATATGGGGGGGTCTTCTGAATCGAGAGAGGCTGAACTTGAGCAGGGTAGATGAGGTAACAAAAAAAAAACCTTTAGAAGGCGTCCAGAGCGAGGGCGAAAAAAGAACACTGTCTTAGGAACCATGAATGCCAACAAGTACTGTGACATACTGAAGCAGAGCGTGATCTCCTCTCTTCAGAGACTGGGCCACAGGGCAGTATTCCAACGTGATAACAATCCCAAACACACCTCCAAGACAACCACTGCCTTGCTAAAGAAGCTGAGGGTAAAGGTGATGGCCAAGCATGTCTCCAGACCTAAACCCTATTGAGCATCTGTGGGGTATCCTCAAACAGAAGGTGGAGGAGCGCAAGGTCTCTAACATCCACCAGCTCCGTGATGTTGTCATGGAGGACTGGAAGAGGACTCCAGTGGCAACCTGTTGAAGCCAAACAAAATATTGACACTGTGGGTCCAATTTGGACATTTTCACTTAGGGGTGTACTCACTTTTGTTGCCAGCGGTTTAGACATTAATGACTGTGTGTTAAGTTATTTTGAGGGGACAGCAAATTTACACTGTTATACAAGCTGTACACTCACTACTTTACATTGTAGCAAAGTGTCATTTCTTCAGTGTTGTCACATGAAAAGATATAGTAAAATAGTATAATATAATATATATCCTCACTATTGTGAGATACTGTGTGTATATATAAATATATATATATATATATATATATATATATATATATATATATATATATATATATATATATATACATATACATACATATATATATATATATATATATATATATATATATATATATATATATATATATATATATATATATATATATATATATATACATACATACATACATATATATATATATATATATATATATATACATATATATACATACATATATATATATATATATATATATATATATATATATATATATATATATATATATACATACACAGTGGGGACGGAAAGTATTCAGACCCCCTAAAATTTTTCATTCTTTGTTATATTGCAGCCATTTGCTAAAATCATTTTTTTTCCTGATTATTGTACACACAGCACCACATATTGACAGAAAAACACAGAATTGTTGACATTTGTGCAGATTTATTAAAAAAGAAAAACTGAAATATCACATGGTCCTAGGTATTCAGACCCTTTGCTGTGACACTCATATATTTAACTCAGGTGATGTCCATTTCTTCTGATCATCCTTGAGATGGTTATACACCTTCATTTGAGTCCAGCTGTGTTTGATTATACTGATTGGACTTGATTAGGAAAGCCACACACCTGTCTATATAAGACCTTACAGCTCACAGTGCATGTCAGAGCAAATGAGAATCATGAGGTCAAATGAACTTCCTGAAGAGCTCAGAGACAGAATTGTGGCAAGGCACAGATCTGGCCAAGGTTACAAAAACAATTCTGCTGCATTTAAGGTTCCTAAGAGCACAGTGGCCTTCATAATCCTTAAATGGAAGACGTTTGGGACGACCAGAACCCTTCCTAGAGCCGTCCCTCCAGCCAAACTGAGCTGTCGGGGGAGAACAGCCTTGGTGAGAGAGGTAAAGAAGAACCCAAAGATCACTGTGGCTGAGCTCCAGAGATGCAGTCGGGAGATGGGAGAAAGTTGTAGAAAGTCAACCATCACTGCAGCCCTCCACCAGTCGGGGCTTTATGGCAGAGTGCCCTGACGGAAGCCTCTCCTCAGTGCAAGACACATGAAAGCCTGCATGGAGTTTGCTAAAAAACAAGAAATAAGAGAGAAATAAGATTCTCTGGTCTGATTAGACCAAGATAGAACTTGTTGGCCTTAATTCTAAGTGGTATGTGTGGAGAAAACCGGGCACTGCTCATCACCTGTCCAATACAGTCCCAACAGTGAAGCATGGTGGTGGCAGCATCATGCTGTGGGGGTGTTTTTCAGCTGCAGGGACAGGACGACTGGTTGCAATCGAGGGAAAGATGAATGCGGCCAAGTACAGGGATATCCTGGACGAAAACCTTCTTCAGAGTGCTCAGGACCTCAGACTGGGCCGAAAGTTTACCTTCAAACAAGATAATGACCCTAAGCACACAGCTAAAATAACGAAGGAGTGGCTTCACAACAACTCTGTGACTGTTCTTGAATGGCCCGGCCAGAGCCCTGACTTAAACCCAATTTAGCATCTCTGGAGAGACCTAAAAATGGCTGTCCACCAACGTTTACCATCCAACCTGACAGAACTGGAGAGGATCTGCAAGGAGGAATGGCAGAGGATCCCCAAATCCAGGTGGGAAAAACTTGTTGCATCTTTCCCAAAAAGACTCATGGCTGTATTAGATCAAAAGGGTGCTTCTACTAAATACTGAGCAAAGTGCTGAATACTTAGGACCATGTGATATTTCAGTTTTTCTTTTTAATAAATCTGCAAAAATGTCAACAATTCTGTGTTTTTCTGTCAACATGGGGTGCTGTGTGTACATTAATGAGGAAAAAAATGAACTTAAATGATTTTAGCAAATGGCTGCAATATAACAAAGGGTGAAAAATTTAAGGGGGTCTGAATACTTTCTGTCCCCACTGTATATATATATATATATATATATATATATATATATATATATATATATATATATTCTATTATTATGCAAAATTTTGCTCAAGCAATGGTTTAAAATACAAACTAATATAGAAATATAAATCCTTATACAGGTAAAAGGTAGGATATTGTTTTAATTACCCGCTGTAATCTTTAAGAACAACCAATTAAATGAATATGTGTTTTGCTTACAGTACAATTTTTAAAACTAGAACATGACATGTTTGAGTATTATGCTGACTGACAGCACAGCTAACCCAAAGAAGAGCAGCTAACACATACAGGATAGCAGTGAATAAAATCACCTGACATTTTTCCTGGTTCTGACAACTGAAGAGAAAAGAGTGACCACATCCATGAATACAAATTCAAAACTTTACCTAGTTTCTCCCGACAATAAAAAACAGTCTGTTTCACAGTTTTGTTTTTCTTTTAAATCATAGTGAAATTATATTATACAATTATTTAAAATTCAACTAAGCTTAATGGACATTCTCTTTAAAAAGGAAGAGAACCCTGGAAGCCATGGACAAAAAGGCAGGAAGAGGGCAAAGGAATAGTCACCAGTATTGCCTATGGTCTCCCTGCTGATGATCTTTTCCCCATTAATGATGTAGGGATTCACTGCCCTCTACTTTCAACTGCTAGTATCTCACTGTAATGTATAATTATGTATGTCACTTCCTGACTCTAGGGTTGTTGGGAAAGAATCCTAGAAGGAGGAAGTCGAGTGAGTGACAATATACAGTATATAACCACTATATAACCAATTAACATGCATATGTGTTTTGCTTACTGTAGAATTTTTAAAACTAGAATATGATATGTTTGAGTATTATGCTGACTGACAGCACAGCTAACCCAAAGAAGAGCAGGGATAAAAGCCACCTGCCATTTCTCCTGGTTCAGACCCAGGGAAATCATATATCTTTTCCATGCTACTAATACAGTTCAGAAGCGACTATTGATAGATAACTAAGGCTACTTTCACACTGAGACGGTTATTAGGCGCTTTAGTGCTAGAAATAGCCTCTGAAAAGTGCCTCCCATTCATTGCAGTGTGTATTTTCACACAGGGGTGGTGCACTTGCGGGATGTTAAGAAAAGTCCTGCTTGCTTGCAGGACTTTTCTTAACATCCCGCAAGTGCACCACATCTTTGGGGTGGTTTGGGAGCGATGTAAATAGCGCTCCCAAAACACCCTGCCCATTGCCTTAAAAGTGCTTTGAAAGCGCCACAAACCCTTTTTTGGGGGCAAAAACCACAACGCTAGCGGGCGAAAAGCACTGCTAAAACACCGCAAAAATGAGCGGCACTTTAGCGTCAACGGCTGGGCGTTCCAGTGTGAAAGTAGCCTAAGATTGCATTACAGGCAGGTTGGGTAATGGCTGGAGGGTCTCCTCATCACTGCAGAACTTGTCTTCAGGTCTCCCACACAAAGACAGATACCACATCATCCTCAAGGGCCCCTGCAATGGAACTTTGCTGCAACATTCATCTGGAGGTATCTCTATAAAGAAGTATATATACCAGGGGTATATGTACACGGGTTGCAGGGGAAATGCGACCCAGCCCCATGCTTCAGGGGGTCCATGCAGCCCTCCTGTAAACCTGGATAGGAGGGGCAGAGGCATGTAGAGGAACTGATCCCTCCATGCAGCCGCTTAATGCCCGCTTCTCCTTCTCTCCCTCCTGCAGACATTCAGCGGCTGCTGGAAGGAAATGGAGCTCATTGGTTGTTCTGCATGCCATAGCTGAGGCATAGTAAATTGTATTTATTATGATTCAGTTTATGTATTTGTCACGGAACGTCCCACACTCCACTTGAGTGCTTCCGTCATATACCGCTACCTAAGTTCTGGAACACGAGTCCAATGGATCTGGCTATAGGAACCCCAAGAACTAGACAACACCAGTCTTGGAGTACATCAGAACTAACTTTTTATTTGAGATCTCACAGACATTTATACAGCAGGGATGACTCAAAGCTAACCTAATTAAAATGAGCTAATTTATTACAAAATGTACCCAGACCAGATGACAGACTTGTGGGCACCGAGCTTCACACATTAATATAAACACAATAGCTGGAGCTAATTACAATTAACAATGCAAACAACAATCTACCCCCTCCTCAGCCTAGACCATTCGTCTCCTAGCCAGTGCTGGTGGCTAATGTGATCAGCTCTCTCAATTAACATAAACACAGGTTGATGACACCAGCATCTTTTCACAGGATGTGTCCCAACAGAATGAATCAGTCTTATCAGCAGGGGGCTGCTGGAGGAATCCCCCCTCCCTCTTCAGGGACACAAATCTACAGTAAGGAGTCCCCATACAATATATACATATATACACGACTGAGTCCGATTAGTACAGTTCAGCCTGGATTTCTCATTCGCCTCACAAAGAGTATTGTTCCATTGAAAATCCAGGGCCCATAATCAAAAGGCAACAGGCTTGCATACAGTCCTCTCCAACAGCCTCTGTTCTGGCTAAGTCTGTCACATTTCTCCCCTTTTGGCAGGAGACTAACACAGGAGGAGACCCCAGACGGGTTGACTCCGAAGTTAGTCCATAGTTCCAGTCCTCTACTGCCTGTACCCACACAGTACCCCAAAAAATTATTCCAAACAGAGTATTACTCACCCAGCCATCCTCTGCCTCTCTCAGAGAACATATCTGCCGCTGGGGAGAGGCCCGGACTGGCCCTTCTCCCTGGAGTCCTTTCTGCCACTGGAGAGAAGACAGGGGGACTGGGCTCACTCCATCCTGCTGTTGGGGATCTGGGCCGACTGCCCAGCATCCCTGGGGTATACAGGTGGGGACTGAAGCCCCATCAACCGACACCAGATCAAGCTGCAGTTGTGAGGTGATGACTGCATTCTCTCCTTGGATCCTGATCTGCAGCTCGCGATAGACTGCCACCTCCTCACCTTGGGCCTCCACAATTGCTGCAGGTGTGGGGCAGAGGTCTTGGACCCTCTGTCCGGTTGCCAGCACTTCTGCTGGTGGTTTGAAGGGTGGTTCCTCCTCTACAGAAACGTCTATTAAATCCCTAGTCTCTGGAATTGGTAATAGTGTGGGACAGAGGTCTTGGACCCTCTGTTCAGTTACCAGATCTTCAGCTGGAGAAGTTTGTTTTAACTCCATAGATGCTGCTGGCAGAAAATCACATGTCCCTGTCAGTGTTGTGGGAGAAAGGCCGACTACCTCTTCTCTCAAGAAGGCCGAAGCCACTGTTGGTGCTAGGCAGAACACAGTGAACTTTGGCCCTGATAGCAGCTCTTCTGCTGGAGGCTCATCAGGTTGTTTTTCCTCAGCAGAAAAGTCTATCAAATCCCATGTCTCTGCAACTGATGTCTGGGGATAGAGGTTCACCATCTCCTGTCCATGGAACCCAGAAGATGCTATCATTTCTGGGCAGAGGTTAGCAGAGCTCTGCCCTGTTGTCAGCACTTCAGGTTTGGGGACGGCAATCTCCGGATTTTCCACTGCCGATTCTCTGGCATGCTGCTGAACTTGTTCTAGCAGTTTCCTGTATGCCCTTTCCAGATGCTGTTCCTTCCTTAGCAAATGGTCCAGATCAGGTTTGAGCTCTGAGACCCCTGCAAGACCGAGCATAGACTCTCTATATTCTCTCAGGTCCTCAAGGTCAGATTCCCCTTCATCGCCAAACATAAAAAGATCTGTAAGGTTCTCCCACAGCAATCCAGGGCCGCCAAAGTCATATCCCTCTGGAGAGCATTCTGTCGTCTCCCCTAAACATCCCTCCTCTGCGTGCCATTGCAGAGCCCGATAATGATTGTCCAGCTCTATCTCCTGCTGGACCAACCTGTCCAACTCAGTCACCCATTGCTCCTGGGGCTGCTCTCCCAGGAATGCCATCCGCAATGCCCGTTGGTCACTGGCCCGTTGCTCTTGGGTTGGAAAGCACTTGCCCTGTTTTATACCAGCGAGACGGAGGGCTGCAATCCAGAGCTCCACCCGAATTTGCTGCCTAAGCTCCAGGTATTCATCCTCAGACACAGTCCTGGTGTATGTTGAAAGGATGATTCGCAGCAGCCCCGGGAATTCTGATGCCAGGTCCATATCTCCGCTGGGGTGACTGAAGTCTGCTATCCTGATCTTGGATCCAGGTGGAGGTTTAAATTTCCCAGACTGCAGGAAGCTTTCCCGCTGCTTGCCACCAATGTCACGGAACGTCCCACACTCCGCTTGAGTGCTTCCGTCATATACCGCTTCCTAAGTTCTGGAACACGAGTCCAATGGATCTGGCTATAGGAACCCCAAGAACTAGACAACACCAGTCTTGGAGTACATCAGAACTAACTTTTTATTTGAGATCTCACAGACATTTATACAGCAAGCATGACTCAAAGCTAACCTAATTAACATGAGCTAATTTACTACAAAATGTACCCAGACCAGATGACAGACTTGTGGGCACCGAGCTTCACACATTAATATAAACACAATAGCTGGAGCTAATTACAATTAACAATACAAACAATCTACCCCCTCCTCAGCCTAGACCATTCGTCTCCTAGCCAGTGCTGGAGGCTAATGTGATCAGCTCTCTCAATTAACATAAACACAGGTTGATGACACCAGCATCTCCTCACAGGATGTGTCCCAACAGAATGAATCAGTCTTATCAGCAGGGGGCTGCTGGAGGAATCCCCCCTCCCTCTTCAGGGACACAAATCTACAGTAAGGAGTCCCCATACAATATATACATATATACACGACTGAGTCTGATTAGTACAGTTCAGCCTGGATTTCTCATTCACCTCACAAAGAGTATTGTTCCATTGAAAATCCAGGGCCCATAATCAAAAGGCAACAGGCTTGCATACAGTCCTCTCCAACAGCCTCTGTTCTGGCTAGGTCTGTCACAGTATTAATGGGAAGCCTATGCACAGAGCTATTCCTGTTCATTCATTCTGTGCTGCTGAGGCTGCAGGGATGGAGATTGAGGTGCCCTCAGTCTCCTTTCTCTGTTTCAAAGGTGAAACATCAGGGGTCTGTTTAGAAATTACTGACACCAGTGGAGGAACTACTGGGGTCACATTTTTGACCAGGCCCTGGGGCTCCACCACCGTGGGGGGACCCCAAGATAGTAGAAAGAGGGCCCGCTGCTGGACCATAATAAAGGGTTCCCACGATGGGAGTAAAGGCCCCAGGGATCAGCTAGAAAGGCCCCGGTCAGGGCCCTGGTCCTTCATGTTTTCTTTCACCAGGGCCCCGAAGGTTCTAGTTACGCCTCTGATATATACTCACATATATGTGCACAATTCTACCAGGACTTTTATCGGGCTCTTTGTTGATAATGCCTGTTTGCACATGCTTGTGTGCAGCTATATACTTATGGGTATTGTTAAATGCTGGTTGCAGTAGTTCCTCTGCTTCCAATTACTTTGATTAGAATAATGGGCAATTTCCCAGGAAGGGAATTTCTTCTGTTTACAGAGGACTTGTCCTGGATGGAGGCACTGCCATCTTTATTATCAATCCCACTCTTCCACTTAGTAAAGGTTCTGATTTTCTTATTTACATACAGGTTTAGTTTACTATCCTGTTTGGGGAGGGCCATTTCTCATAACCCCCCATAAGAGGGCTACACTGACTCACCATGGCTTATTCTGCACTGTATGGAGGTGACCATCTTGGTATAGGCATGGTTTACTTCCTCATGTCAGACTCCATTAAGGAGAACACACCAAATCACTTGAGACTAGCAATCAGACCTCACACTGCAGATATACAGTTTTGAGGTTGTAGGCATAGGAGATCCCAGGCACCCACACACAAGTACACACATGCATTGTTGTGTGATGGCTAGGTGTAATCAAAAGCATGCTCTGCGGTTACTGAAAGTTACCACAATGCATCATTGGGAATGGGCCCTAAAAATACATGTGTATGCCTTTGCAGATTATCTCTTGTCTAGTTGTGCTGTATATCATCCATCAACCTACCTAACTATGCCACTATTAGGGATGAGCTTCGTGTTCGAGTCGAACCCATGTTCGACTCGAACATCGGCTGTTCGATCGTTCGCCGAATTGCGAACGTTATGGGCCGTTCGCGCTAAATTCGTGTGGCGCGTCACGGCCCATAATTCACTGCGGCATCGCAGTGCATTGCTGGCTGATGATTGGCCAAGCATGCACTATGACCCGCATGCTTGGCCAATCACAGCGCCGTCAGTAGAGAGAGCTGTAATTGGCCAAAGCCAGGGTGGCTTTGGCCAATTATGGCTCAGGGGATTTAGTACACACCCCACACTATATAAGGCCGCCTGCACGGCGGCCCTGTGTAGTGTGTGTTCCGGTGTGCTGAGAGATAGAGAGAGAGAGAGACAGTGTCATTTGATTTGAGTTAGATAGATTAGGCAGAACAGTCAGTCAGTTAGCTGCACTTACAGTGTATTGTGTATATATATGCATCCCAGGTGTTGCATATATATATATACACTGTATTCAGTTTAGCTAGATCCGTTCCTGTTATCTTCTATCTAGACTATTTACATTTAATGCAGTGCGTCCTGCTCACAGTGTTCAGCTAGATCCGTTCCTGCTATTTACATTTAGTGCAATGCGTCCTGCTCACAGTGTTCAGCTAGATCCGTTCCTGTTATCTTCTAGACTAATTACATTTAGTGCAGTGCGTCCTGCTCACAGTGTTCAGCTAGATCCGTTCCTGCAATTTACATTTAGTGCAGTGCGTCCTGCTCACAGTGTTCAGCTAGATCCGTTCCTGCTATTTACATTTAGTGCAGTGCGTCCTGCTCACAGTGTTCAGCTAGATCCGTTCCTGCTATTTACATTTAGTGCAGTGCGTCCAACTCACAGTGTTCAGCTAGATCCGTTCCTGTTATCTTCTAGACTATTTACATTTAGTGCAGTGCGTCCTGCTCACAGTGTTCAGCTAGATCCGTTCCTGCAATTTACATTTAGTGCAGTGCGTCCTGCTCACAGTGTTCAGCTAGATCCGTTCCTGCTATTTACATTTAGTGCAGTGCGTCCTGCTCACAGTGTTCAGCTAGATCCGTTCCTGCTATTTACATTTAGTGCAGTGCGTCCTGCTCACAGTGTTCAGCTAGATCCGTTCCTGTTATCTTCTAGACTATTTACATTTAGTGCAGTGCGTCCTGCTCACAGTGTTCAGCTAGATCCGTTCCTGCAATTTACATTTAGTGCAGTGCGTCCTGCTCACAGTGTTCAGCTAGATCCGTTCCTGCTATTTACATTTAGTGCAGTGCGTCCTGCTCACAGTGTTCAGCTAGATCCGTTCCTGCTATTTACATTTAGTGCAGTGCGTCCTGCTCACAGTGTTCAGCTAGATCCGTTCCTGCTATTTACATTTAGTGCAGTGCGTCCTGCTCACAGTGTTCAGCTAGATCCGTTCCTGCTATTTACATTTAGTGCAGTGCGTCCTGCTCACAGTGTTCAGCTAGATCCGTTCCTGTTAAATTCCTACTGACCGGCAGGCTTGTCTGGTTACAGTATATAAAGCTACCTGAAGAAAATTACAGGTGTTCTATTTGATCCTATTAGTACCACGGTCAGGCAGCTAGACTATTTACATTTAGTACAGTGCGTCCTGCTCACAGTGTTCAGCTAGATCCGTTCCTGTTATCTTCCTACTGACAGGCAGGCTTGTCTGGTTACAGTATATAAAGCTACCTGAAGAAAATTACAGGTGTTCTATTTGATCCTATTAGTACCACGGTCAGGCAGCTAGACTATTTACATTTAGTACAGTGCGTCCTGCTCACAGTGTACAGCTAGATCCGTTCCTGTTATCTTCCTACTGACAGGCAGGCTTGTCTGGTTACAGTATATAAAGCTACCTGAAGAAAATTACAGGTGTTCTATTTGATCCTATTAGTACCACGGTCAGGCAGCTAGACTATTTACATTTAGTACAGTGCGTCCTGCTCACAGTGTTCAGCTAGATCCGTTCCTGCAATTTACATTTAGTGCAGTGCGTCCTGCTCACAGTGTTCAGCTAGATCCGTTCCTGCTATTTACATTTAGTGCAGTGCGTCCTGCTCACAGTGTTCAGCTAGATCCGTTCCTGCTATTTACATTTAGTGCAGTGCGTCCTGCTCACAGTGTTCAGCTAGATCCGTTCCTGTTATCTTCTAGACTATTTACATTTAGTGCAGTGCGTCCTGCTCACAGTGTTCAGCTAGATCCGTTCCTGCAATTTACATTTAGTGCAGTGCGTCCTGCTCACAGTGTTCAGCTAGATCCGTTCCTGTTATCTTCCTACTGACAGGCAGGCTTGTCTGGTTACAGTATATAAAGCTACTTGAAGAAAATTACAGGTGTTCTATCCCAGCTTAGTGCAGCTACAGGCCATTAGTATGTCTGGAAGGCCAAGAAGGAGAGGCAGACAGTCACAAGCCAATAAGAGAGGGCAAGCAGGCTCTGTGTCTAGTGCTGGTCGTGGAGACGGTGCATCCTCATCAGCACGTGGCCATGGGACACGCTTGGCCTTTTTTTCGGCAGCTGGCCATGTTGAGCCGCAACATGCGGAAGACTTGGTCGAGTGGATGACCAAGCCGTCCTCATCCTCCTCATCCTCTCTCACCCATGCCCAGGGTGCTTTGTCTGGCAAAGCAGCGGCCTCTTCCCTCAGCTCAATGTCATCAGTGACTCCTTCCCTAGCTCCACCATGTCCTCATGAGGATTCCCTCGAACTGTTTGACCACAGTGTTGGGTACATGCTCCAGGAGGATGCCCAGCGTTTGGAAGGCTCTGATGACGATACTGAGCTCGATGAAGGCAGTAACATGAGCGCGGACAGAGGGGGTGCCCAAGAAGGACAGCAATCTGGCAGTCATGCTCCCCCTGCTGCAGCATACTGCCAGGTTTGCTCCAGTGATGAGGAGGGAGGGGATGATGAGGTCACTGACTCAACGTGGGTGCCTGATAGGAGAGAGGAGGAGGAGGAGGAGGAGGAGGAGGAGGAGGAGGAGGAGGCGGCAGCACATCACCAACGAGGCAGGATGCCCTCCAGGGGCCAGCCTAAGGGCAGCACATTGACTGCATCACACCCCAAAGCTCCACATGTGCAGGGCGCTGCAGTCTCTGCGCGTTATTCAAAAAGTTCTTTGGTGTGGGCCTTTTTTGAGACGAGTGCATCAGATCGCACCGCTGCTATTTGCAACATATGTCTCAAGCGTATCTCGCGTGGCCAAAATATCTCCCGCTTGGGTACCACATGCTTGACCAGACATATGTTGACCTGCCATGCAGTTCGTTGGCAAGCGTATCTAAAAGACCCACACCAAAGAACAAAGAGGATCTCTCCTTGCTCCTCATCAGCTGAGATTTCCAACCCCACTAGACCTTCAGTCCTCTCTGAGACCTGCAGTGAGAGGAATGAAGGTGTAGAATTAGGTGTGTCACAGCCAAGTACTTGTGGGCAATCTGCTTTTGGTACACCGACGTCAGATTGTACCAGGCAAATTTCCCTGCCCCAGCTGCTGCACCGCCGAAAGAAGTTTGCTCCCAGCCATCCACATGCCCAGCGGTTGAATGCTAGCTTGGCAAAATTGCTAGCACTTCAACTGCTGCCTTTTCAGTTGGTAGACTCTGCCCCCTTCCGTGAGTTTGTGGAATGTGCGGTTCCTCAGTGGCAGGTACCCAAACGCCACTTTTTCTCACGGAAGGCGATTCCGGCTCTCTACCGGCATGTGGAAGGCAATGTCCATGCCTCGCTGGACAGGGCGGTCAGCGGTAAGGTGCATATTACCGCTGACTCATGGTCCAGCAGGCATGGACAGGGACGTTACCTAAGTTTCACGGCGCATTGGGTGACTCTGCTGGCAGCTGGGAAGGATGCAGGACAAGGTGCAGTAGTGTTGGAGGTTGTTCCGCCACCACGCCTCCAAAATGCTGATTGTGACACACCTCTCTCCTCCACCCCCTCCTCTTCTTCTTCCTCCATGGCCTCTTCCTCGGAACCAGCGGTGCTCCGTAGGCGTTCAAGGGGCTACGCAAGTACGCAGGCCAAAAGATGCCATGCGGTGCTTGAGCTGGTGTGCTTGGGGGACAGGAGCCACACTGGGGCAGAGGTTCTGTCAGCTCTGCAGGGGCAGGTTCAGAGGTGGTTGACGCCACGCCAACTTAAGGCAGGAATGGTGGTTTGCGACAATGGCACCAACCTCCTCTCTGCCCTCCGACAGGGACAAATGACCCATGTGCCCTGTTTGGCTCACGTCCTTAACTTGGTGGTGCAGCGGTTCTTGGGCAGGTACCCGGGCTTACAGGATGTCCTGAGGCAGGCCAGGAAAGTCTGTGTGCATTTCCGCCGGTCATATAATGCCAGTGCTCGGCTGACGGACCTCCAAAAGGAGTTTAACCTGCCCAAGAACCGCCTAATCTGTGACATGCCCACCAGGTGGAACTCAACGTTGGCCATGCTGCAGCGGCTGCACACGCAGCAGAGGGCCATCAATGAGTACCTGTGCGACTATGGCACCAGGACAGGGTCAGGGGAGCTTGGTTTTTTTTCCCCACGCCAGTGGGCCATGATCAGGGATGCATGCACTGTCCTGTCACCATTCGAGGAGGCCACGAGGATGGTGAGCAGTGACAGTGCATGCATCAGTGACACTGTCCCCCTTGTCCACCTGTTGGAGCACACGCTGCGTGGAATAATGGACAGGGCACTTGAGGCAGAACAGAGGCAGGAAGAGGAGGACTTCCTTAGCTCTCAAGGCCCCCTTTATCCAGACAGTGTTCCTGCGTGCCCGCCGATCACACAGGAAGAGGACGAGGAGGAAGAGGAGGAGGAGGAAGATTGTGTCAGTATGGAGGTGGAGCCTGGCACTCAGCATCAGCAGCAGTCTTTAAGGGATCAGTCCCAAGAAACACATGGACTTGTACGTGGCTGGGAGGAGGTGGCTGCGGACCATGTCGTTCTTAGTGACCCAGAGGACTCCGGACCGAATGCCTCAGCAAACCTACGCTGCATGGCCTCCCTGATCCTGCAAAGCCTGCGTAAGGATCCTCGTATTCGTGGTATCAAGGAGAAGGACCAATACTGGCTGGCAACCCTCCTTGATCCACGTTACAAGGGTAAGGTTGCGGACCTTATCTTGCCATCGCAGAGGGAGCAGAGGATGAAACATCTTCGGGAGGCCTTGCAGAAAGGTCTGTGCAACGCGTTCCCAGAGACTGGGAGGTTACAAACTCCTGTTTCTGGACAACGTGTTGCTGAGGCTTCGGTCAGTCAAAGAAGGAGCGGTGGAGAAGGTGGCCGTCTGACCGATGCGTTCAGACAATTTTTTGGTCCGCAGCCCCTAGGTATGATCGGTTCCAGCAACCATCGCCAGCGTCTGTTTTACATGGTGCAGGAATACCTAGGGGCAAGATCAGACTTGGACACCTTTCCCACCGAAAATCCTCTGGGTTACTGGGTCTTGAGGATGGATCACTGGCCAGAGCTTGCACAGTATGCAATTGAGCTACTGGCCTGTCCTGCATCCAGCGTTCTTTCGGAACGCACATTCAGTGCTGCTGGAGGCGTGGTAACCGATCACAGGGTGCGTCTGTCCACCGACTCGGTCGATCGGCTGACCTTCATAAAAATGAATGAGTCTTGGATCACCACCAGCTACCAAGCACCTGATGCTGATGTAACCGAATAATTTTTTTTGAAATCTCAGATCCCTTCAAAGACTGCCTATGCTGATGCTGAGTGACTATCCCTGAGTAATTATCCTCTTCCTCCTCAATCATCACGCTGATAGCTTGTAAGAACATTTTTGGTTCTGGGCGCCACCACCAGTGCCTAAGGCACAATTTTTCAGCCCCTGTTTAACAGGGGCGTGTAATTACAATTTTTGATGTAATACTTTGCAGCAGGGCTCGTTCCTGCATTCCAACTAGAGTGTCTGTGAGGGGTTGCAGTGTTGTGGCACCAGCACCAGTGCCTAGGGCCCAATTTTTCTGCCCCTGTCTAACAGGGGCGTGTAATTACAATTTTTGATGCAATACTTTGCAGCAGGGCTCGTTCCTGCGTTCCAACTAGAGTGTCTGTGAGGGGTTGCAGTGTTGTGGCACCAGCACCAGTGCCTAAGGCCCAATTTTTCTGCCCCTGTCTAACAGGGGCGTGTAATTACAATTTTTGAAGCAATAATTTGCAGCAGGGCTCGTTCCTGCGTTCCAACTAGAGTGTCTGTGAGGGGTTGCAGTGTTGTGGCACCAGCACCAGTGCCTAAGGCCTAATTTTTCAGCTCCTGTTCAACAGGGGCATGTAATTACAATTCTTGATCTAATATTTCACAGCAGGGCCCTGTGAGGGCTTACAGTGTTGTGGCCACAGCAACACCTAAGGCCCAAATTTCTGCTGAGTATATAGGGCAGGACCCTACTTTCAAACATCTAACTTACAAACGACTCCTACTTGCAAACGGAAGGAGACAACAGGAAGTGAGATGAAATCTACCCCTAGGAAGGGAAATTCTCTCCTGTAAGAGTTAATATGGGAAAACAATTTCTCCTTTCCACTGATGCTTTCCAATCCTTGTTCCACAAAAAAACCCAAATTTTCAAAAAACATTTTTCATTGGGACAAAAAAGTGAGGTGAAATCTTCTGAAGAGGAGGAAAGACAGCAAAACAAATGTCACAGGGGTGATAACCCTTCCCTATGTTTTCCAAAAAGCTTAGAAAAGATTTTTTGGCTGGAGCTAAACACGTTAAAAATGTTCAAAATTACAAACAGATTCTACTTAACAACAAACCTACAGTCCCTGTCTTGTTTGCACCGCCTGTATACTGCTGTTCAGAGTATATAGGGCCTGGTGGCCCCACACCTTTCCTTATTTTAATTTGGGTGCGGGGTTCCCCTTAATATCCATACAAGACCCAAAGGGCCTGGTAATGGACTGGGGGGTACCCATGCCGTTTGTCTCACTGATTTTCATCCATATTGCCATGACCCGACATGACATTAAACCCGCAAGCAGTTTTAAATGAGATTTTTTCCTTTAAAAATGACATTTGGTGCAGGGACTGTTCTAAACATGGGAAACACGCGTCACTTTACAGGCATACTATAGACACCCCCCAGGTACGATATTTAAAGGAATATTTCACTTTTTTTTTTTTACTTTAAGCATCATTAAAATCACTGCTCCCGAAAAAACGGCCGTTTTTAAAAGTTTTTTTTGCATTGATACATGTCCCCTGGGGTAGGACCCGGGTCCCCAAACCCTTTTTAGGACAATACCATGCAAATTAGCCTTTAAAATGAGCACTTTTGATTTCGAACGTTCGAGTCCCATAGACGTCAATGGGGTTCTAACGTTCGTGCGAACTTTCGGTCCGTTCGCGGGTTCTGGTGCGAACCGAACCGGGGGGTGTTCGGCTCATCCCTAGCCACTATATTGTCATCTTGTTGTCCAGGTAGGATGGAACATGCAACCTATTTATCAACATTTTTTTCCTAGCCCCTAGGACTTCGTGACTCCTGCCATTGGCCTGTGCTCAACAAGTCCAATTTTTGGGCAGTCTCACTCAGAAAAGACCCACATTCCCAGGTGGTCCTGCCCAGATCATGCCCACTATTCATGCAGGAACTGCCGCCTCACTGTTGCAGTCCCCTCAGTTGATATCCATTTTTGAGTTACTGTACATACTTAGTAATAGTGTCAAATATGGAGTATGTTGTGATTCCAGGACACAGCCCAGGACACATCATTCTCAGGATAGAGAACCAAGATGGACTGTCCTGGTAAATTCGGGACAGTCTATGCGTGCAATAATTCAAAACCTGCTCCAGCATGTGTAGTTAAATTATAGTGAGTCTTTCTGCATTTAAAAATGTCTCCTGCCATTTCTATACATTTTTTAGTTGATGAAGTCGAAACGCATCGGTAGGATATGCTGAGACCACTGTCTTCTTTTATACAAGCGCTTGATTTTACTGCTAAACACTTGAGTGTATTTCCTTTGTTTTTTATGTATTAAAATTTCCATACGGTGTTACGCTATATGCCTTCCTCTTTCTTTTAATGGTGGGGCTGACTGCCTATATCTACTGAGTCCATCCATACCTTACACCTGTTCGGAGGTCCATCTGGAGGTCATATCTGGATAGAGCATCTGATCCCCTTGGTATATTATACCACAAAGCTTGATTGACTCACTAGGTGTACACCTATTTGAGTTCAATCCCTCTGGTAAACAGCTTCTGGTGTCTTTGGTGGTGGATATACTATCAACTGTTAGGAGAAAAAAAATAGAGAAAAATGGACACTCCTATGGCCACATCCGTATAAATTGTATGTCAGAGGAAAAGAGAAGGGGGTTCAACAAGGACCCCCTGAGCAGACTTTAGAGGCACAACAAACCTGAGAAAGCATAATCAAAATAACAATATAATCAATTTTATTCAATATAAATACATACAATACAAAGACATTGACAAAAGATAGTAAAAAATCATCTATATAAAAAAATATACAAAAGTACAAGGCCCCGATGTGTCTACGCATTTCGTATAGAACGTCTTCAGGACAAATTCAGGTTTCAGTAAATACACAAGAGGGTTTCACTTGTAAAGAGGCTTTCACAAGTTCAAAAATGGTAGTTCATATTTATTCAAATATAGACGTCAAGGTCTTAGCAATAGAGCTGGATGGACCATTAAGCAGACACGGTTTATGGGCTCATTGGTTCCCCCCCATGGTTGCTGCAGTGCTACTATTTATTATTGGCTATTTATTGGCCCTTCCTCGTTGGAACTGAATCTCGAGATTGGTTGTAAATGGAAACAGTTGATGATCATCCACCTCTATTGCTAAGACCTTGACATCTATATTTGAATAAATTTGAACTACCGTTTTTGAACTTGTGAAAGCCTCTTTACAAGTGAAACCCTCTTGTGTATTTACTGAAACCTGAATGTGTCCTGTAGAAGTTCTATACAAAACGCATAGACACATCGTGGCCTGTATCATGTATATTTTTTTTATATAGATGATTTTTTACTATCTTTTGTCAATGTCTTTGTATTGTATGTATTTATATTGAATAAAATTGATTATATTGTTATTTTGATTATGCTTTTTCAGGTTTGTTGTGCCTCTAAAGTCCGCTCAGGGGGTCCTTGTTGAACCCCCTTCTCTTTTCTTATGACATACTATCACTGTTATTACAGCATACATATTTGAAGTTAAAGACTGTCACTATATTATATCCACATGTGGTTGAGGATTATCATCACACATGATTGAAGCTTGTCACTGACTTTTTTCTTTTTTGGACATCACACATCCAAGTGCCTCTGTTTATAGACATCACATGTCATAATAGAGGACTGCTTGGAGTATTTTTCAGCACATCATTTATTATTCACGTTTTTTTTACTCATATTATTTGTTATGGTTTATATGATCACATAAGCGCTGCACATTTCACCCAATTTGTCATTTTTGCAACTTTATCCACTGCTGTGCTTGCTGCTTTACTTTTTTTTTTATTTCTTTTATAGACAGCGCGGTATGTATATATGTTTATAATATACATTTTTTAGTTACCCATAAATATATAGCAGTCTTTGATCCTGAGATTCTTGCCTGTCTCACCTGTTAAGAACCACTGTCAACAAACATATTTCCTATCCCCTTTTTATAAATGGGGTCCATTGTCCAAATATGCACTGAGTAAAATATTTAATTTTCTCCTGATGGGTTCACCTCCATACCAGCTTCAATCCTGGCTTCCAATCTCCTGATGCTTCTCATTTCCATATATCTCTTGTGAGTTTTAAATTTAGCTTGCAATATAACTAGCATAATATGCTTTGCCTTGCATTGCATCTTTGCAATGTTGCTTACCATGTTTCCTTACTTGTATATTATAAACAGAGAGTGACTACATTGCACTGATATTTTGTGAAATATGCCAGAAAAGACACACAATAAACTTCTAGTATTTTTTGAATTAAATGATCTGTCGCCATCTAGAGGAGCTTAAATGAAATTCAAGAACAATGAACAATAACATTTCTTGACTTCATTCTATTTGTATTTGATTCTGCTTACAAAAAGGTTTTCTATGTATGTGCTCTGATATACAGTCCACCAATCTACCAAAAATGAACATTATACCTTATGTTATAATATTCTATCTGTATGGTCCAGTCATCTTGAGATACCTAAACGTTAGCTTAAAAATATTATTTGGTTCCAAAAACGATACAGAAAATGTATAGGATTTCATCCAAGAGCAGTTGAGAATGTTGGATATTATCCAACGCTTGTCAACTAACTTAAAGTGTTCTAGAGAAAAACAGAGAGCTAGTTTAGGGTTACAAAGGGATACAAAGGCTCTGTTTAAAAGGCTATAATGATTGTTATCTGTCACTATTAAACAGGATTCATGTAGCGCCAACAGTTTGTGCAGTGCTTTTTATCAATGTGAGCCTATGAGAGCACAAACATAACAATAACATAAAATGAAAAATAAAAATTGTTATGGTAAATAACATGAGTTAGAAGTAAATTTATGTTAAAATGAGTCTCTTCTGTCAAAGATTCTTCTCCTGTTCTATCAGTATTTTTTCTGTAAAGCTAGGTTCACATCTTTGCAGCTCTTTTCAGCCACCTTTGCCCCTTTGCGTGGGCACGGCAGCCCATTCATTTGAATGGGCTGCTGGGCCTGTGTTACAAAGTTACATAGTTGGTAAGGTTGATTAACTACTTCCCACCCGGCCACTGCACATAAACGGCCGGGTGGGCTATCTCTCCTTCTGAGTGGAAGTTCAGGAACGTCCCTCAGAAGGAGCGGGATCGCACACACGCGTGCCCGCGCAGCGGCGCGATCCCGATGCGCTCGTGTCACCCGGACACGGCGCATCTCTGATCGGCAGGAGGGCTCTGTGATTGGCCCTCCTGATCACATGACGGCTGTGTCGAATCACAGCCGTCATGTGATGTAAACACAGAGCCGGTTACTAGGCAATCGGCTCTCCTCACACGGAAGTTGTCAATGAGTAGAGGAGAGCGGATCGCTGCAGCCGGCTGGTGATCAGTGAATATGAGCTGTTTTTTACTCACTGATCACCAGTCTAGTGACCCCACACATGTAAAAACACAAAACAAACACTAAGTAAACACACAAAAACACATGTCCCCAAAACACATGTCCCCACATAGCAAAAACACATGTCCCCCACATATGTCCCAGTAAAATCACATGTCCCAATGATTATCTGCACACATATGTCACCTGCGCACATCTGTACATGACCATTTGCGCACATGTGTCCGTGATCACACGAACCAATTATTATACACTTAACGGGATTTTTTTTACCAAAAACATGTAGCAGAACACGTTTTGGCTTAAATTTATGACAAAATTTGATTTTATTGGATTTGGTTTTAAAATAGAAAGAAGAAAATATTGTTTTTTTTCCAAATTTCCGCTCTTTTTTCGCTTATATCGCAAAAAATAAAAAACGGAGTCGTGAATAAATACCACCAAAAGAAAGCTCTATTTGTGTGAACAAAATGATAAAAATTTAATTTGGGTACAGCGTAGCATGACCGCGCAATTGTCATTGAAAGTGTGAGAGCGTTGAAAGCTGAAAATTGGTCTGGGAAGGAGGGGGGTGAAAGTGCCCAGTATTGAGGTGGTTATAGACACCAGTCCATCCAGTTCAACCTGTGTGGTTGTGCGTGTTCATGTCTAAAATCATTTTATGTATACCTGTATACTGTGTTCGTTAAGATATCTATTTAAGAGTTTTTTTAAAACCATCAATACGTCCCGCTGACACCATCAATTGTGGAAGTGAATTTCACATCCTTACCGCCCTGACAGTGAAAAACCCCCTGCACAGTTTAAAGGAGTTGTAAAGAGCAGTTGTACACCAACTGCACAGAGCAGGTAATTATAACATGTTTATTATTTAAAGAAAAAAGAAAAACGAGCCTTTACAATTATTTTGAGGTTAAACTGCTTCTCCTCCAATTTCATTGAGTGGTCCCATGTCTTCTTACACTCCCTGAGACTGAATAGTTTACAGGCATACCCCACTTTACGTACTCTCACTTTACGTACACTCATGAGTATGGAAACATTGGCGTCTATGGAAAATCTTGGTCAGCTTGACATGGCACTGCTCCCAGTTTTTAACATTGGCATTTATGGGAAATCTAGGTCAGCTTGACATGGCACTGCTCCCGGTTTATCCGATTTTGGGGTCGGCCAGCTTGCCTAGAACAGTGGTTCTCAACCCTGTCCTCAAGTACCCCCAACAGGCCATGTTGTTTGCAGGTTTTCCTTTATCTTGCACAGGTGCTTTAAATCAGAGTCAATGGCTTGGTATTTTGGACAGTTATTTCATCTAAGAGAAATTCCTAAAACATGGCCTGTTGGGGGTACTCGAGGACAGGGTTGAGAACCACTGGCCTAGGTAATCAGTTATGCCTGTAAATGACTATTGCAATACAGTACATGCACTGAGAAGTGAAAAAAGGTATTGCTTCACTTTAGGTACATTTTCATTTCACATACATGCTCTGGTCCCATTGTATACTTAAAAGTGGGGTATGCCTGTATTACCTATGCTACTATCACAATTGAGGTATTTGTAATATCACTATCATAGGTCCTCCAGTCCCCTTATTAACTGTGTTGCCCTTGTCTGGACTCCAGTTTCCTCCTGAGGATTGGTGACCAGAACTGGACAGAATACTTCAGATGTGGCCAAACCAGAGTTTTATAAAGTGGCAGAATTATAGTTTTATCTCTTGAGTAAATTCCCTTTTTTATGCATGCTAATATTCTGCTAGCATGCTGCAGTTTGGCATTGCATGCATTGCTGAGTCTGTGATCTACTAAGACCCCCAGATCCCAGTGGTTCTCCCCCTAGCGAGTAACTTGCATTCAAATTTTTAGCCCCCAAGTGAATTACTTTACATTTTTCAACATTAAAACTCATTTGCGATGTGTTTTCCCACCCGATTATTTTATTGTATTGTAATCTTAATCTTCTTGTAAGGTTTCTATATCTTGCTGAGAAGTTATTGCCCTACTTAGCTTTGTATCATCAGCAAACACTAAGATTGAACTATTTATACCAACCTCTATAGCATTTATGAAAAAAATAAACAAAATTGATTCAAGGACAGAGCCTTGGGGTACCCCACTAACCACTTAAGACAGTCTGAGTATTCGCTATATATTACCGCCCTTTGGACGTGCCCCTGCAACCAGCCTTCTATCCATGTACAAACCCTATGGTCCATGCCTACAAACCTCAGTTTGTAAATTAAGCGCTGTATGTGGAACTGTATCGAATGCTTTTGTAACATCCAATTACACCACATCCACTGGCCTTCCTTTATCTAGATGACAGCTCACTTCCTCTGAGAATGTTAACAGATTGGTTTGGCAAGAATGACCTTTCATGAATCCATGCTGATTACTACCGTGTTTCCCAAAAATAAGCCCAGGTCCTATATTAATTTTGGCCACCAAAAACACAGTAGGGCTTATTTTTGGGGTAGGGCTTGCCATTTAATGTGTTGTCTTCTCTCCCCCTTTCCCTCCCTGACTGTCAGGAATCCCCAGTGTGAATAATAGTAAAAGTGGATATAAAATGCTAGATTTCACTCTATTACAGTAGTATATAATGTAAAAGGTGTATGTTTCTGTAATCTAATTGAGTCAAATACCTTCTTATAGCATCACTTGGTGCTTCAGTGACTTGCCTGAGCTGTCTTCCCTGCTCCGAGCACTGCAGAAAGGGGGGACCAAGATCTCCCACTGACAGCCAGGAGAAGAGAAGGGGAGAGCAGCGGGAGATCAGCTGAGCGATGCTTCCATGACTCGCTCCAAGCACTGCAGAGGGAGGGGGGCCCGAGATCCCCCACTGACACCTAGGAGAAGGGAAGGGGAGAGCAGCGTAGATCGGCTTGGTGCTATAAGAAGGTATTTGAGTCAATTAGTTTACAGAAACATCTTTTATATTAGCAGGGGTCCCCAAAATATGGCCCTCCAGTGGTTCAGGAACCACAATTCCCATAATGCCTGGTCATGTCTGTGAATGTCATAGTTTTATAATGCCTCGTGGGACATGTAGTTCCATAACAGCTGGAGGGCCATAGATTGAAGATCCCTGCATTAGAGGATACATAGGATTGTAGCAGTTTACTACCACTTTAAACTAGGGCTAATTTTCAGGGTGGGGCTTATATTGCAGCCCTCCCGAATATCGCAGTAGGTCTTATTTTCAGGTAGGTCTTATTTTCAGGGAAACGTGGTAATGATACTGTTTTCATCAGCAAATTCTTGGAGATAGTCCCTTATCATCCCCTCCAATAGTTTACATACTATTGATGTTAGACTGATTGGTCTGTAGTTCCCATGTATATGTGTCGGCCCTCTTTTGAATATTGGTACCACGTTGGGCCTTTGCCAATCAGCTGGTACCATTCCTGTCAGTATGCTATCCATAAAAATGAGGAATAGCGGTCTGAATATAACTTGACTGAGTTCTTTGAGGTCTCTCAGGTGTAAGCCATCCTGTCCTGGTTATTTATGTCTTTGTGTTAAGATTTTCTAATCTATTTCAGACACTGGCTTCTGTTATCCACAAGAGTACATCCTGTGATGTGTTACTAACAATGTAGTCATGGTTGTTACTGTATACCCCTACTTTTCCTTTGTAAAAACTGAGGAGAAGAATGCATTTAGTACAATTGCCTTCTCCTCGTAATGTGTAACCAACTTCCTTTCATCATTCTTTATGATGCCATTATGCTCTGACCTCGCTTTTTTACTGTTAATATATTTATTTAATATATAAGTTTCTTGGGATTTTTTTTTTTACTCTCCTCTGCTTTGTGTCTCTTGTAGTCTTTTTTTAGCCACCCTGATTGTGTTCTTATTCTTCTTATTGCATCCCTTGCAGTGTTGGAATGCCAACAATGACCCCTCAGCCCTATATTTCATGAAGACAATTTTTTTCTCTTCAATATGTCTTTTATGTTAAGATTCAGCTACCCAGGTTTAACATTCTCTCTTTTATATTATTTGCCCATTGGCATACAATGAATGATACCTTTATTTATTATGTTCCTAAAGTACTCCCATTTCTCCTCAGTGTTCAATGTTTCAAGGATTTGGTATCATTTATTATCTTGTAGTATTGAACGCAGTTTGGAAAAGTAGGCTCTTTCAAAATTTAGGCTCTATTCACACATGATCAAGTTCATTGTAAAAGAACTGGAGCATCTTTAGGCACCAAAAGGAAAGTAATAATGCAGCAACCCAGATAGCAAGGATATGTTGAACTGTAAGTCTGATAAACTTGCTGCACATTTTCACTGGCAAGTTGTACACTTGCAGAGCACTTGAAGCACAAGTTCTAGTTGACACTTTTCCAATTTGTAGCAAATTTGCATTACAAGTCTCTAGCAAGAGAAAAGTTGCAGTGATGAGTCTACAGCAGGAGGTCTGCAAGTCTACAGCATGACAATTCAGCCACAGTGACCCCTGTGCTAGGATGACTATTGCACAACATAACTGAACCAGAACTTGCAGCAGACTTGCGGAATGTTTGCAAAAAAAGTTGCTATGTGCACTGTGATTAACAGTGGGTGTGCCCTCCCAGCATAAATCCTCTTTCTTCAAACACAAACCCTCTCCCCTCTGTTTCAAATGCCCCTCCAAGCACAAATCCTGTTCCTCCACTCAAAATCCCCCTTCTGAGCACAAACCATCTCCCACCCCAATCCTTCCTCGATGCACCAACCACCCCCCAAAAATTCCCCACTCCCAGTGCAAACTATCTTCTCCTTACCCCAAATCCCCCATTCCAACACAAATATCCCACCCCCCAATCACTCCTCCCAGCACAAATTATCTCCCCCCCCCAAATCCCTTCTGTCAGCACAAATCTGCTCTACCTCAGGCACATTTTTGTTACTTCCCCAGGTCCTTATGCAACCAGTACAATTACCCCTCCACGAACTTACAGATCTCAGAGACAGCAAAGCAAAATGCCAGGGGATGCCCTTCCTCCCAATTTCCTCCTCGTGTTGTGTTGTGTGACATGTCAGAGCCAAGGATAAGCCTAGGGGCAGAATCCCCCAGCTCTGAAAGATATCATTCTGACAGGCAACCAGCAGGAAGAAATGGTGGCTGCACTGACTGGCAGGCCTGTCATCAAGGACTTGGGGTGCACCGCAGGAGATACAAGGCACATGCCCTGGGTTCCTGGCACTGAAGGCACCACTGGGGGCAACGCTAACACCACAGCACTGGAAGGAATGGATTTGCTAGTTAAGTGTGCCATAAATGTTTAAATATACTGGACATACTTCCATATGGTAAATATCTGGAGGCCAAAAGTTTTTTTTCTGGCAATTTAGTATCACTTTAAGGCAGACTCCAATGAGCAATCCAAAGAGAACACCATGTCCTGCCCTGCCAACCCCCCACAATGTATGCTATTTCTGTTCAATTAGTACTGTAGCACCCTGGGGTTTATTTAGGGAGCTCCTCACCAAATTCCTTGTCAGGAATAGCTACCACAGTTAATTGATAGAGATCTATAGATTTCTCTCTAAATTTGGCCTCATTGCACTTTTCTCTTTTACTACTAGGTGGCGGGGAACTTGGTGGTACTAGATATGAGAAGGGCAACCCAAATTCAGGTTATGGGTATATGGGGTATCTCAGCCAATGGACAGGGGTTTTCTTGAATCCTTTGGCCTGCTGGGAGAACCTATATAGTTGGGTGAGGTCAGGTGATCTATGTTCTGTGCCACCTGGATCGCTGTCTGGGTGGATGTGTGTCAGGCTGTGTGAGGGCCTATCCAGAAGTAAGAGGGCAGCGCAGGGTCAGGACTGTGGCTTGCAGTCCAACCAAAAGCGACAGTTCTGCCGACCCGAGAACCTGTTGTGGTCGGAGGTAAAAGGGAAGCTGTCGCCACTAAGGGACCAACCACCTTTACCAGGGACCACAATGAGTAACTGAAGCAAGTACCAGAGCAGTATTCTCACTGAACAGGCGCGGTGGAGAATCGGAAAACTTAAGGCGGTGATCAAGTCAGGGACCCAGCCAGCAGAGGTAACGCTTGCAGAGCAGCCTTGTGTGTCAAGCCAGGGAACGAGCTGGTTAGCAGGGGTGAATCTTGAAAAGTATCTGGAGTACCAAGCTAGGAACCCAGCAGGGAAGCGTGGGTGACACTCGAGGGAGATACCACCGCAAAAGCCTTGAGGAGCTCACAGTATTCAGAGTAAGTGAATCAGAGAGTCCAGTGAGAGACTAGGAGCTCAAGGGGCTGAAGAAATACAAGTAGACGTTGTAGTGAAGCTGAGAGAACTATTGAACTTTGTGTTAGGAACTGTTAAGTACTGTTGCCATAAGAGACAGCAATCCTGCACGTGCAAAAGTGGCACCTTGCTGGGGCCTTACCCTGTACGGCTGTCCTCCTATTGAAGTCTCTGAGTTTGCCAATTGAAATTGCAACTACTCAAGGGTGTCCTGTCCCTAACCCTCTTTCCCTTCAAAATATAAAAAGGACTGTTAAAAGAAATAAAACCTCTTTTCCATCCAAGAAGTGTCTGGCGCCCAATGACTTTCACCATCTTTGCACCCATATTGAAGGATGTCAGCTGTCTTTGGCCTTGAAGGTCCTCTTTAGGCTGGAAGAGACTTTGCTACATTTGGCGCCCAACGTGGGGCTAAGGTGTTGTCCTTGCAGCAGTCGCCCATAGTAACCGGCTTCAACTCCATTGGGATTTCGCCTGGATCCGTGGGAAGGTGGCAAGTAACATTTACCCTTCTTATAGACTGTGTGGTTGTGTGTACTATCAGCGTAGGGAAGAACCACCAAGTCTCACTGCTCATGGGAAAGAATCAGCCTGGTCTTTTGACACTTCCCGCCAGTGCTGTAAGGGTTAAAACAGGCCCCAAAATGGACTCATTACAGTTTTGGCGTGCCGCAGCAAGAAAGTGGCGGGTGCCACAGTTCTCAAAGAACATTTGCACCAATCTGTTGGCAGGGGGAGGAGCTCCTGCTCTGCAGAGGAGGATAAGGAAGTGCCACCATATGTTTCTGATTGTGGGTTAGTGAAGGAGATGGCGCAGTTCGTGAGTGAAATGGCAGATTGGAGAAAGTACGCTCTGGGTGTCTACATTGACCCGAGCGGCGGAAAACCTGTTGTGACCGATACCGGAGTGCAGTACATTATAATTATTATACAGGATTTATATAGCGCCGACAGTTTACGTAGCGCTTTACAACTTGAGGGTAGACAGTACAAATACAAACCCTTTAATACATTAGGAATCAGAGGGCCCTGCTCCTTAGAGCTTACAATATAGGAGGGAAGGTCAAGAGATACAAGAGGTAATAACTGTGGGTGATGTGCTGATTGAGAAGATAAATGTACAGTTGTTAGGTGGGGGCCAGATAGGCTTCTCTGAAGAGATTAGTTTTCAGGGATTGTTTGAAAGTGGATAAAGTAGGAGAAAATCAGACAGATTAGGGTAGAGCATCCCAGAGGATAGAAGAGGCTCTGGAGAAGTCCTGAAGGCAAGCATGGGATGAGGTGACAAGGGAGTTTGAGAGCAGGAGGTCTTGGGATGAGTGAAGAGAATGATTAGGTTGGTATTTTGAGACTAGGTTAGAGATGTAGCTGGGGGCCATGTTGTGGATGGCTTTTTAAGTTATAGTTAGTAAAAGTATGAATTTTAATTCGGTGCCTGAGTGGCAGCCAGTGGAGGGATTGGCAGAGGGGTATAGCAGACGCTGAGCGGTTTGTGAGATGGATGAGCCTGGCAGCAGCATTCATGATGGACTGAAGTGGGGATAGCCTATTTAGAGGTAAGTCAATGAGGAGGGAGTTGCAGTAATCGAGGCGGGAGATGACCAGGGAGTGGATTAGAAGCTTTGTGGTGACATTGGTTAGGAAGGGGTGTATCTAGGAGATGTTGCAGAGGTTGAGGCGGCAAATTTTGGATACATAACGAATGGTCATCTTGCCATGTACATGGCCGGAGGCTATGAGTCTCTGGGATTGATTTGTGGAAAATGTTCTGGCCTGACCACGCAGTTGAGGCCCTGGATCGTCTGTGGACGCTGCAGGGAGCATCTGTTCGAGGTTGCCGCTCCAACCCTACCTCCACGGATCCTACAAGTGGATTGGGACAAGAGCATTGCTGTTCCTGCGGAGAATGATGTTCAAAGCCTGACGGTTGTCACACAAGTTGTGCAGGAAGCTGCTACCTCTACCACAGCGACTACCCCAGTACCCAGTGCACTGACCGCTTCTAATGGCGCGTACACATGAGCGGAATTTCCGTCGGAAAAATCTTGGATGGTTTTTCTGACGGAATTCCGTTCAAGCTTGGCTTGCATACACACGGTCACACAAGTTCGCTGCACTTTTGACCGTCAAGAACACATCGACGTACAATACTATGACAAGCCAAGAAAATGAAGTTCGATACTTCCGAGCATGCGTGGAATTGTTTCCGAGCATGCGTAGGAATTTTGCGTGTCGGAATTGGTACAGACAATCAGAATTTCTGTTCGGAACTTTTTCCGACCGAAAATTGAGAACATGCTCTCAATCTTTTGCTGGCTGGAATTCCACCAGCAAAAGTCCAATGGAGCATACACACAGTCGCATTTTCGGACCAAAAGCTCTCATCGGACATTTGCTGGCGGAATTTCCGCTCGTGTGTACGGGGCATAAGGGCCAAGATCAGGCCAGGTTGCTTGCGTTGATGACTGAGTTGCCTGAGAGAAAAGTACTGGGGCCGGGTAAGTCAACAAGCAGTGAGCGTGGTGTGCCTGTGGGGGAAGTAATACCGGTGGCCGTGAAGGGAGTTGATATAGAGATGCCAGCCAAGGTGAAAGCCAAGAGAAATTATCTCCTGGCTGAAGAGTGTTCGACCATCTTGGATTCGGACATTTCGTCTGATAGATCAGAAATCTTTTCGGACACTTTGTCTTTCTCAGAGAAGTGGGGAGAGAGTGATGAGGAATTAACCAGTAATGTGCAGAAAGACGAGACACCTGCTACTACTACCTCAAGTGTGCAGATTGTGCTGTCAGCCAGTGTAGCTCCGCTGATTAGCATTGCTAGGTTCTTTGAGGAGGATCAAGGGAATCCGTGGGCTCCGGTAGCCCGGCCTATTATACCCATGCCAAGCTCCAAAGCTGATCGTAAGCCGGAGGTGGTTGCTGGGTATCCAGTTCAGCGTGCCCAAGATGCTCGGGTTCTATCTGGGTACGGAGACCCTAAAACTCTGCCTCGGCTGTTCAAGATCCAGCGCATAATCATTAAGAAATTAGCGGAAAATTACGGGTATTTATACCCCTACATTCCTCCTCATCTGGAAAAGGAGATTCTGGAGAAGGAAACACAATGGGTGAATGAGGCCATCCGTGAATTTCTTCAAATACCTTTCAAGATAGACTTTCTAAAGTTATCACCCAAAATGTCTGGGAAATACCTTTCAGGACTGAATACCTGGGGCTATGGCTGCAAAATTAATTTGGACAGTGTAATCCTCCATAGTCCAGACAAGCGAGAAGTTAATTACCAAGTGGTCACTGTAAATGCCAAAGGGGAAGATGTAACACTGCCATATACCAGATATTATTGGTGAAGTCTTGTCAAAGTGATACCTTGTGGATTACAAATATGAGTTTTGTGACGTCAAGGACACTCTGCTGACAGTTACCTTGCACACCCATTTAAAATGTTATTAATGGGAATATCCCAGAAAGCTGTAACGCCAGCACTGTGCTGGACTGAATGCTGCCAGCAGTTACAGGGAGTGATCATTTGAGCCACGTTGGCTAAAGATTAAAGTTGTTGGGGTGTTTCAACCTGAAGAGCAACCTGTAAATTTCAGCAGGTTGTTGATTGCAAAAGAATGAAGAAAGTTTCTGTTTTGCTGCCATGTAGGCAGACTGAAGATATTCTTGCAAGGGGACCTGTGTCCCAAAGTGTGGTCCCTTGCAATTTGGCCTGACTGCTTGCTGCTTGAAATGCAATCATGCCCTGTGCCTGGAGTTCCTTTTAAAGAAGGAAATGAATTGCTGGGAAATATAGTCCATCTGAAGTAAAGTCAAATGGACGGTAACTGGTCATGGACATTGAGCATGTAGCTAGTTAGAATAGGCTGTGATCAGGAAATGATTGCCAATTTCTTCAAATAATGGACTCATACACGTTCGTCAGGACTGGTTTTGGTTTTTGGTTTTCAAAGTATTTCTGAAGTTTTATAGTTCTACACTGATTATGAAAGGGGGTGGCATTATTAAAGAGAATGGGGCCTGCTTTCAAAATGTAAATAATGTAGACATGTATAGGATGTTCTTACATTTATGCTGCCCTCGGCTGAGGACCAGCTCAAATCACTGTGTACATGTTGCACCATGTTCTTATAGAATAGAATGCTTTTGCATTGTTTTGATTTCAGGTGTCTCCGGGCACACGCATCGGCTCTGGGGACACGCGGTGGTGCTCGCGTGCCTGCTGTGACGTCTTAAAGGAACTACGGCGATTTGCGCAGCCGTGCCAACCTGCCACAGAATAACTGAGGCAGCTGGTCGGCTAGTAGTTAAAGTGTAAATAACCATTGTAATATCTGGATGTGATACGTGACTATTTTATGTTTTATACTAATGCTTATTCATGTGGTACGCCACATACATTTTGTTATACTGTTGTACTATTAACCCTTTCCCTGTTTCCTTACCTATCCCAGTTTTTGCCAGGACATTTTCTCTCAAGCATGGAAACTAAATTGTTTTTTTTTTTTGCAAACACCGAGACGTAGTTTCTTGGGCAGGGGAAGGATGTAGCGCCCTGGGGTTTAGTCAGGGAGCTCCTCGCTATATTCCTTGTCCAGAGTAGCTACTGCAATTAATTGATAGAGATCTATTGATTTCTCCCTAAGTTTGGCCTTGTTACACCTTTTCTCTTCTACCACTAGGTGGCTGGGAACTTGGTGGTACTAGATATGAGAATGGCAACCCAAGGTCAGGTTATGGGTATATGGGGTATCTCAGCCAATGGGCAGCGATTTCCTTGAATCCCTTGGCCTGCTGGGAGAACCTATATAGTCAGGTGAGGTCAGGTGATCTATGTTCTGTGCCACACGGACCGCTGTCTGGGTAGACGTGTGTCGTACGCCCCGGGCTGCTAGGCCAGAGATTGGGCTTATCCCGGGGGCGTCGGGCTGCCGGGCTGCCGGGCTGTGTCAGGGCCTATCCAGAAATAAGAGGGCAGCACAGGGTCGGGACTGCTTGCAGTCCAACCAAAGGTGACAGTTCTGCCGGCCGGAGAACCTGTTGTGGTCGGAGATAGAAGGGAAGCTGTCACCACTAAGGGTTCAACCACCTTTACCAGGGACCACAGTGAGTAACTGAAGCAAGTACCGGAGCAGCATTCTCACCAAACGGGCGTGGTGGAGAATCGGGAAACTTCAGGCGGTGATCAAATCAGGTACCCAGCCAGCGGAGGTGATGCTTGCAGAGCAGCCTTGTGTGTGAAGCCTGCACGGCGGCCCTGTGTAGTGTGTTCCGGTGTGCTTAGAGAGAGAGAGAGACAGTGTCACTTCATTTGAGTTAGCTAGATTAGGCAGGACAGTCAGTGAGTTAGCTGCACTTACAGTGTATTGTGTATATATATGCATCCCAGGTGTTGCATATATATATATATATATATATATATATATATATACACACACTGTATTCAGTTTAGCTAGATCCGTTCCTGTTATCTTCCTACTGACAGGCAGGCTTGTCTTGTTACAGTATTTACAGCTACCTGAAGAAAATTGCTGGTGTTCTTTTGATCCTATTAGTACCACAGTCAGGCAGCTAGACTATTTACAGTTAGTGTAGTGCATCCTCCTCACAGTGTTCAGTTAAAGCTACAAGTTAGTTTAGTGTGACCTCTGCACAGTGTTCAGCTAAAACTACAAGTTAGTGCAGTGCACAGTGTTCAGCTAAAGCTACAAGTTAGGGTAGTGCGTCCTCCTCACAGTGTTCAGCTAAAGCTACAAGTTAGTTTAGTGTGACCTCTGCACAGTGTTCAGCTAAAACTACAAGTTAGAATCCCAAAACTCTACCTCTCACACGTGTACAGATAGAGATAGTGGCGCTAATATAAATTGTGTAAAATGATGGGTCAGAGCAGCATAATGCCTATGACCCAACTGTTGAACTTATTCATTCATTTCTTGTAATTTATTATTTATAGTGACACTTTTCACTGGGTGTTAAAGAAATTTCTTTTCATGATAAAAATAATATTTTTCATGACACTATTATTTATTTTTAGGTATAAGTAGAGGGTCATAGGCATTATGCTGCTCTGACCCATCATTTTACACAATTTATATAAGCACTGCTATCTCTATCTGTACACGTGTGAGAGGTAGAGTTTTGGGATTCTAATCAGTTTATGTACTTATTTAAGTGGCAGCTTTTTTCACTGTACACTGTGTATGTACACACATTTTGTATTCATTTACACATCTTTTATATAGCTTTGCACTTTTCTTTGGTGCAGTGGAGTAAGAGAGATTCAGGGGCAGTTTATTTGTATATCTCTTGCTATAAAACTACAAGTTAGTGTAGTGCACAGTGTTCAGCTAAAACTACAAGTTAGGGTAGTGCGTCCTCCTCACAGTGTTCAGCTAAAGCTACAAGTTAGTTTAGTGTGACCACTGCACAGTGTTCAGCTAAAGCTACAAGTTAGTGTAGTGCGTCCTGCTCACAGTGTTCAGCTAAAACTACAAGTTAGTGTAGTGAGACCTCTGCACAGAGTTCAGCTAAAGCTACAAGTTAGTGTAGTGCGTCCTGCTCACAGTGTTCAGCTAAAACTACAAGTTAGTGTAGTGCGACCTCTGCACAGTGTTAAGCTAAAGCTACAAGTTAGTGTAGTGCGTCCTCCTCTAAAGCTACAAGTTAGGGTAGTGCGTCCTCCTCTCAGTGTTCAGCTAAAGCTACAAGTTAGTGTAGTGCGTCCTCCTCACAGTGTTCAGCTAAAGCTACAAGTTAGTTTAGTGTGACCTCTGCACAGTGTTCAGCTAAAGCTACAAGTTGGTGTAGTGTGTCTTCCTCACAGTGTTCAGCGAAAACTACAAGTTAGTGTAGTGTGACCTCTGCACAGTGTTCAGCTAAAGCTACAAGTTGGTGTAGTGTGTCCTCCTCACAGTGTTCAGCTAAAGCTACAAGTTAGTTTAGTGTGACCTCTGCACAGTGTTCAGCTAAAGCTACAAGTTAGGGTAGTGCGTCCTCCTCACAGTGTTCAGCTACAGCTACAAGTTAGTGTAGTGCGTCCTCCTCATAGTGTTCAGCTAAAACTACAAGTTAGTGTAGTGAGACCTCTGCACAGTGTTCAGCTAAAGCTACAAGTTGGTGTAGTGTGTCCTCCTCACAGTGTTCAGCTAAAACTACAAGTTAGTGTAGTGCGACCTCTGCACAGTGTTCAGCTAAAGCTACAAGTTGGTGTAGTGTGTCCTCCTCACAGTGTTCAGCTAAAACTACAAGTTAGTGTAGTGCGACCTCTGCACAGTGTTTAGCTAAAGCTACAAATTAGTGTAGTGCGTCCTCCTCTTAAGCTACAAGTTAGGTTAGTGCGTCCTCCTCACGGTGTTCAGCTAAAGCTACAAGTTAGTGTAGTGCGTCCTCCTCACAGTGTTCAGCTAAAGCTACAAGTTGGTGTAGTGTGTCTTCCTCACAGTGTTCAGCGAAAACTACAAGTTAGTGTAGTGCGACCTCTGCACAGTGTTCAGCTAAAGCTACAAGTTAGTGTAGTGCGTCCTCCTCACAGTGTTCAGCTAAACCTACAAGTTATTTTTTGGCGAGCTCTGCACAGTGTTCACCTAAAGCTACCTGTAGAAGGTTGGTGGTGTTTTCCTGATCCTATCACTACCGCAGGCAGCTAAATAAGCTACAAGTTAGTGTAGTGCGAGCTCTGCACAGTGTTCACCTAAAGCTACCTGTAGAAGGTTGGTGGTGTTTTCCTGATCCTATCACTACCGCAGGCAGCTAAATAAGCTACAAGTTAGTGTAGTGCTAGCTCTGCACAGTGTTCACCTAAAGCTACCTGTAGAAGGTTGGTGGTGTTTTCCTGATCCTATTACTACCGCAGGCAGCTAAAAAGGCTACAAGTTAGTGTAGTGCGAGCTCTGCACAGTGTTCACCTAAAGCTACCTGTAGAAGGTTGGTGGTGTTTTCCTGATCCTATCACTACCGCAGGCAGCTAAATAAGCTACAAGTTATTTTTTGGTGAGCTCTGCACAGTGTTCAGCTAAAGCTACCTGTAGAAGGTTGGTGGTGTTCTCATACTACAGGCAGGCAGTTGATTTTGCTAGCTGATATATATATATATATATATATATATCCCTGCTTAGTGCAGCTACAGGCCATTAGTATGTCTGGAAGGCCAACAAGGAGAGGCACACAGTCACAAGCCAATAAAAGAGGGCAAGCAGGCTCTGTGTCTAGAGGCAACAGTGCTGGTCGTGGAGACGGTGCATCCTCATCAGCACGTGGCCATGGGACACGCTTGGCCTTTTTTTCAGCAGCTGGCCGTGTTGAGCCGCAACATGCGGAAGACTTGGTCGAGTGGATGACCAAGCTGTCCTCATCCTCCTCATCCTCTCTCACCCATGCTCAGGGTACTTTGTCTGGCAAAGCAGCGGCCTCTTCCCTCGGCTCAATGTCATCAGTGACTCCTTCCCTAGCCCCACCATGTCCTCCTGAGGAGTCCCTCGAACTGTTTGACCACAGTGTTGGGTACATGCTCCAGGAGGATGCCCAGCGTTTGGAAGGCTCTGATGATGATACTGAGCTAGATGAAGGCAGTAACGTGAGCACGGACAGAGGGGGTGCCCAAGAAGGACAGCAATCTGGCAGTCATGCTCCCCCTGCTGCAGCATACTGCCAGGTTTGCTCCAGTGATGAGGAGGGAGGGGATGATGAGGTCTCTGACTCAACAAGGGTGCCTGATAGGAGAGAGGAGGAGGAGGCACATCACCAACGAGGCAGGATGCCCTCCAGGGGCCAGCCTAAGGGCAGCACACTGACTGCATCACACCCCAAAGCTCCGCATGTGCAGGGCGCTGCAGTCTCTGCAAGTTATTCAAAAAGTTCTTTGGTGTGGGCCTTTTTTGAGACGAGTGCATCAGATGGCACCGCTGCTATTTGCAACATATGTCTCAAGCGTATCTCGCATGGCCAAAACATCTCCCGCTTGGGCACCACATGCTTGACCAGACATATGTTGACCTGCCATGCAGTTTGTTGGCAAGCGTATCTAAAAGACCCACACCAAAGAACAAAGAGGACCTCTCCTTGCTCCTCATCAGCTGAGATCTCCAACCCCACTATACCTTCAGTACTCTCTGAGACCTGCACTGAGAGGAATGAAGGTGTAGAATTAGGTGTGTCACAGCCAAGTACTTGTGGGCAATCTGCTTTCGGTACACCGACGTCAGATTGTACCAGGCAAATTTCCTTGCCCCAGCTGCTGCACCGCCGAAAGAAGTTCACTCCCAGCCATCCACATGCCCAGCAGTTGAATGCTAGCTTGGCAAAATTGCTAGCACTTCAACTGCTGCCTTTTCAGTTGGTAGACTCTGCCCCCTTTCGTGAGTTTGTGGAATGTGCGGTTCCTCAGTGGCAGGTACCCAAACGCCACTTTTTCTCACGGAAGGCGATTCCGGCTCTCTACCGGCATGTGAAAGGCAATGTCTTGGCCTCGCTGGACAGGGCGGTCAGCGGTAAGGTGCATATTACCGCTGACTCATGGTCCAGCAGGCATGGACAGGGACATTACCTAAGTTTCACCGCGCATTGGGTGACTGCTGGCAGCTGGGAAGGATGCAGGACAAAGTGCAGTAGTGTTGGAGGTTGTTCTGCCACCACGCCTCCAAAATGCCACTACTAATGATTGTGACACACCTCTATCGTCCACCCCCTCCTCTTCTTCTTCCTCCATGGCCTCTTCCTGTGATTTGTCCTCGGAACCAGCGGTGCTCCGTAGGCATTCAAGGGGCTACGCAAGTACACAGGCCAAAAGATGCCATGCGGTGCTTGAGCTGGTGTGCTTGGGGGACAGGAGCCACACTGGGTCAGAGGTTCTGTCAGCTCTGCAGGGGCAGGTTCAGAGGTGGTTGATGCCACGCCAACTTAAGGCAGGAATGGTGGTTTGCGACAATGGCAACAACCTCCTCTCTGCCCTCCAACAGGGACAAATGACCCATGTGCCCTGTTTGGCTCACGTCCTTAACTTGGTGGTGCAGCGGTTCTTGGGCAGGTACCCGGGCTTACAGGATGTCCTGAGGCAGGCCAGGAAAGTCTGTGTGCCTTTCCGCCAGTCATATAATGCCAGTGCTCGGCTGGCGGACCTCCAAAAGGAGTTTAACCTGCCCAAGAACCGCCTCATCTGTGACATGTCCACCAGGTGGAACTCAACGTTGGCCATGCTGCAGCGGCTGCACATGCAGCAGAGGGTCATCAATGAGTACCTGTGCGACTATGGCACCAGGACAGGGTCAGGGGAGCTTGTTTTTTTTTCCCCACGCCAGTGGGCCATGATCGGGGATGCATGCACTGTCCTGTCACCATTTGAGGAGGCCACGAGGATGGTGAGCAGTGACAGTGCATGCATCAGTGACACTGTCCCCTTTGTCCACCTGTTGGAGCACACGCTGCGTGGAATAATGGACAGGGCACTTGAGGCAGAACAGAGGCAGGAAGAGGAGGACTTCCTTAGGTCTCAAGGCCCCCTTTATCCAGACAGTGTTCCTGCGTGCCCGCCGATCACACAGGAAGAGGATGAGGAGGAGGATTGTGTCAGTATGGAGGTGGAGCCTGGCACTCAGCATCAGCAGCAGTCTTAAAGGGATCAGTCCCAAGAAACACATGGACTTGTACGTGGCTGGGAGGAGGTGGCTGCGGACCATGTCATCCTTAGTGACCCAGAGGACTCCGGACCGAATGCCTCAGCAAACCTACGCTGCATGGCCTCCCTGATCCTGCAGGGCCTGCGTAAGGATCTTCGTATTCGTGGTATCAAGGAGAAGGACCAATACTGGCTGGCAACCCTCCTTGATCCATGTTACAAGAGTAAGGTTGCGGCCCTTATCTTGCCGTCGCAGAGGGAGCAGAGGATGAAACATCTTCAGGAGGCCTTGCAGAAAGGTCTGTGCAACGCGTTCCCAGAGACTGGGAGGTTACAAACTCCTGTTTCTGGACAACGTGTTGCTGAGGCTTCGGTCGATGAAAGAAGGAGCGGTGGAGAAGGTGGCCGCCTGACCGATGCGTTCAGACAATTTTTTGGGTCCGCAGCCCCAAGGTATGATCGGTTCCAGCAACCATCGCCAGCGTCTGTTTTACATGGTGCAGGAATACCTAGGGGCAAGATCTGACTTGGACACCTTTCCCACCGAAAATCCTCTGGGTTACTGGGTCTTGAGTAGGGATGAGCTTCGTGTTCGAGTCGAACCCATGTTCGACTCGAACATCGGCTGTTCGATCGTTCGCCGAATTGCGAACGTTATGGGCCGTTCGCGCTAAATTCGTGTGGCGCGTCACGGCCCATAATTCACTGCGGCATCGCAGTGCATTGCTGGCTGATGATTGGCCAAGCATGCACTATGACCCGCATGCTTGGCCAATCACAGCGCTGTCAGTAGAGAGAGCTGTAATTGGCCAAAGCCAGGGTGGCTTTGGCCAATTACGGCTCAGGGCATTTAGTACACACCCCACACTATATAAGGCCGCCTGCACGGCGGCCCTGTGTAGTGTGTGTTCCGGTGTGCTGAGAGATAGAGAGAGAGAGAGACAGTGTCATTTGATTTGAGTTAGATAGATTAGGCAGAACAGTCAGTCAGTTAGCTGCACTTACAGTGTATTGTGTATATATATGCATCCCAGGTGTTGCATATATATATATATACACTGTATTCAGTTTAGCTAGATCCGTTCCTGTTATCTTCTATCTAGACTATTTACATTTAATGCAGTGCGTCCTGCTCACAGTGTTCAGCTAGATCCGTTCCTGTTATCTTCTAGACTATTTACATTTAGTGCAGTGCGTCCTGCTCACAGTGTTCAGCTAGATCCGTTCCTGCTATTTACATTTAGTGCAGTGCGTCCTGCTCACAGTGTTCAGCTAGATCCGTTCCTGTTAAATTCCTACTGACCGGCAGGCTTGTCTGGTTACAGTATATAAAGCTACCTGAAGAAAATTACAGGTGTTCTATTTGATCCTATTAGTACCACGGTCAGGCAGCTAGACTATTTACATTTAGTACAGTGCGTCCTGCTCACAGTGTTCAGCTAGATCCGTTCCTGTTATCTTCCTACTGACAGGCAGGCTTGTCTGGTTACAGTATATAAAGCTACCTGAAGAAAATTACAGGTGTTCTATTTGATCCTATTAGTACCACGGTCAGGCAGCTAGACTATTTACATTTAGTACAGTGCGTCCTGCTCACAGTGTACAGCTAGATCCGTTCCTGTTATCTTCCTACTGACAGGCAGGCTTGTCTGGTTACAGTATATAAAGCTACCTGAAGAAAATTACAGGTGTTCTATTTGATCCTATTAGTACCACGGTCAGGCAGCTAGACTATTTACATTTAGTACAGTGCGTCCTGCTCACAGTGTTCAGCTAGATCCGTTCCTGTTATCTTCCTACTGACAGGCAGGCTTGTCTGGTTACAGTATATAAAGCTACTTGAAGAAAATTACAGGTGTTCTATCCCAGCTTAGTGCAGCTACAGGCCATTAGTATGTCTGGAAGGCCAAGAAGGAGAGGCAGACAGTCACAAGCCAATAAGAGAGGGCAAGCAGGCTCTGTGTCTAGTGCTGGTCGTGGAGACGGTGCATCCTCATCAGCACGTGGCCATGGGACACGCTTGGCCTTTTTTTCGGCAGCTGGCCATGTTGAGCCGCAACATGCGGAAGACTTGGTCGAGTGGATGACCAAGCCGTCCTCATCCTCCTCATCCTCTCTCACCCATGCCCAGGGTGCTTTGTCTGGCAAAGCAGCGGCCTCTTCCCTCAGCTCAATGTCATCAGTGACTCCTTCCCTAGCTCCACCATGTCCTCATGAGGATTCCCTCGAACTGTTTGACCACAGTGTTGGGTACATGCTCCAGGAGGATGCCCAGCGTTTGGAAGGCTCTGATGACGATACTGAGCTCGATGAAGGCAGTAACATGAGCGCGGACAGAGGGGGTGCCCAAGAAGGACAGCAATCTGGCAGTCATGCTCCCCCTGCTGCAGCATACTGCCAGGTTTGCTCCAGTGATGAGGAGGGAGGGGATGATGAGGTCACTGACTCAACGTGGGTGCCTGATAGGAGAGAGGAGGAGGAGGAGGAGGAGGAGGAGGAGGAGGAGGCGGCAGCACATCACCAACGAGGCAGGATGCCCTCCAGGGGCCAGCCTAAGGGCAGCACATTGACTGCATCACACCCCAAAGCTCCACATGTGCAGGGCGCTGCAGTCTCTGCGCGTTATTCAAAAAGTTCTTTGGTGTGGGCCTTTTTTGAGACGAGTGCATCAGATCGCACCGCTGCTATTTGCAACATATGTCTCAAGCGTATCTCGCGTGGCCAAAATATCTCCCGCTTGGGTACCACATGCTTGACCAGACATATGTTGACCTGCCATGCAGTTCGTTGGCAAGCGTATCTAAAAGACCCACACCAAAGAACAAAGAGGATCTCTCCTTGCTCCTCATCAGCTGAGATTTCCAACCCCACTAGACCTTCAGTCCTCTCTGAGACCTGCAGTGAGAGGAATGAAGGTGTAGAATTAGGTGTGTCACAGCCAAGTACTTGTGGGCAATCTGCTTTTGGTACACCGACGTCAGATTGTACCAGGCAAATTTCCCTGCCCCAGCTGCTGCACCGCCGAAAGAAGTTTGCTCCCAGCCATCCACATGCCCAGCGGTTGAATGCTAGCTTGGCAAAATTGCTAGCACTTCAACTGCTGCCTTTTCAGTTGGTAGACTCTGCCCCCTTCCGTGAGTTTGTGGAATGTGCGGTTCCTCAGTGGCAGGTACCCAAACGCCACTTTTTCTCACGGAAGGCGATTCCGGCTCTCTACCGGCATGTGGAAGGCAATGTCCATGCCTTGCTGGACAGGGCGGTCAGCGGTAAGGTGCATATTACCGCTGACTCATGGTCCAGCAGGCATGGACAGGGACGTTACCTAAGTTTCACGGCGCATTGGGTGACTCTGCTGGCAGCTGGGAAGGATGCAGGACAAGGTGCAGTAGTGTTGGAGGTTGTTCTGCCACCACGCCTCCAAAATGCTGATTGTGACACACCTCTCTCCTCCACCCCCTCCTCTTCTTCTTCCTCCATGGCCTCTTCCTCGGAACCAGCGGTGCTCCGTAGGCATTCAAGGGGCTACGCAAGTACGCAGGCCAAAAGATGCCATGCGGTGCTTGAGCTGGTGTGCTTGGGGGACAGGAGCCACACTGGGGCAGAGGTTCTGTCAGCTCTGCAGGGGCAGGTTCAGAGGTGGTTGACGCCACGCCAACTTAAGGCAGGAATGGTGGTTTGCGACAATGGCACCAACCTCCTCTCTGCCCTCCGACAGGGACAAATGACCCATGTGCCCTGTTTGGCTCACGTCCTTAACTTGGTGGTGCAGCGGTTCTTGGGCAGGTACCCGGGCTTACAGGATGTCCTGAGGCAGGCCAGGAAAGTCTGTGTGCATTTCCGCCGGTCATATAATGCCAGTGCTCGGCTGACGGACCTCCAAAAGGAGTTTAACCTGCCCAAGAACCGCCTAATCTGTGACATGCCCACCAGGTGGAACTCAACGTTGGCCATGCTGCAGCGGCTGCACACGCAGCAGAGGGCCATCAATGAGTACCTGTGCGACTATGGCACCAGGACAGGGTCAGGGGAGCTTGGTTTTTTTTCCCCACGCCAGTGGGCCATGATCAGGGATGCATGCACTGTCCTGTCACCATTCGAGGAGGCCACGAGGATGGTGAGCAGTGACAGTGCATGCATCAGTGACACTGTCCCCCTTGTCCACCTGTTGGAGCACACGCTGCGTGGAATAATGGACAGGGCACTTGAGGCAGAACAGAGGCAGGAAGAGGAGGACTTCCTTAGCTCTCAAGGCCCCCTTTATCCAGACAGTGTTCCTGCGTGCCCGCCGATCACACAGGAAGAGGACGAGGAGGAAGAGGAGGAGGAGGAAGATTGTGTCAGTATGGAGGTGGAGCCTGGCACTCAGCATCAGCAGCAGTCTTTAAGGGATCAGTCCCAAGAAACACATGGACTTGTACGTGGCTGGGAGGAGGTGGCTGCGGACCATGTCGTTCTTAGTGACCCAGAGGACTCCGGACCGAATGCCTCAGCAAACCTACGCTGCATGGCCTCCCTGATCCTGCAAAGCCTGCGTAAGGATCCTCGTATTCGTGGTATCAAGGAGAAGGACCAATACTGGCTGGCAACCCTCCTTGATCCACGTTACAAGGGTAAGGTTGCGGACCTTATCTTGCCATCGCAGAGGGAGCAGAGGATGAAACATCTTCGGGAGGCCTTGCAGAAAGGTCTGTGCAACGCGTTCCCAGAGACTGGGAGGTTACAAACTCCTGTTTCTGGACAACGTGTTGCTGAGGCTTCGGTCAGTCAAAGAAGGAGCGGTGGAGAAGGTGGCCGTCTGACCGATGCGTTCAGACAATTTTTTGGTCCGCAGCCCCAAGGTATGATCGGTTCCAGCAACCATCGCCAGCGTCTGTTTTACATGGTGCAGGAATACCTAGGGGCAAGATCAGACTTGGACACCTTTCCCACCGAAAATCCTCTGGGTTACTGGGTCTTGAGGATGGATCACTGGCCAGAGCTTGCACAGTATGCAATTGAGCTACTGGCCTGTCCTGCATCCAGCGTTCTTTCGGAACGCACATTCAGTGCTGCTGGAGGCGTGGTAACCGATCACAGGGTGCGTCTGTCCACCGACTCGGTCGATCGGCTGACCTTCATAAAAATGAATGAGTCTTGGATCACCACCAGCTACCAAGCACCTGATGCTGATGTAACCGAATAATTTTTTTTGAAATCTCAGATCCCTTCAAAGACTGCCTATGCTGATGCTGAGTGACTATCCCTGAGTAATTATCCTCTTCCTCCTCAATCATCACGCTGATAGCTTGTAAGAACATTTTTGGTTCTGGGCGCCACCACCAGTGCCTAAGGCACAATTTTTCAGCCCCTGTTTAACAGGGGCGTGTAATTACAATTTTTGATGTAATACTTTGCAGCAGGGCTCGTTCCTGCATTCCAACTAGAGTGTCTGTGAGGGGTTGCAGTGTTGTGGCACCAGCACCAGTGCCTAGGGCCCAATTTTTCTGCCCCTGTCTAACAGGGGCGTGTAATTACAATTTTTGATGCAATACTTTGCAGCAGGGCTCGTTCCTGCGTTCCAACTAGAGTGTCTGTGAGGGGTTGCAGTGTTGTGGCACCAGCACCAGTGCCTAAGGCCCAATTTTTCTGCCCCTGTCTAACAGGGGCGTGTAATTACAATTTTTGATGCAATACTTTGCAGCAGGGCTCGTTCCTGCGTTCCAACTAGAGTGTCTGTGAGGGGTTGCAGTGTTGTGGCACCAGCACCAGTGCCTAAGGCCCAATTTTTCTGCCCCTGTCTAACAGGGGCGTGTAATTACAATTTTTGAAGCAATAATTTGCAGCAGGGCTCGTTCCTGCGTTCCAACTAGAGTGTCTGTGAGGGGTTGCAGTGTTGTGGCACCAGCACCAGTGCCTAAGGCCTAATTTTTCAGCTCCTGTTCAACAGGGGCATGTAATTACAATTCTTGATCTAATATTTCACAGCAGGGCCCTGTGAGGGCTTACAGTGTTGTGGCCACAGCAACACCTAAGGCCCAAATTTCTGCTGAGTATATAGGGCAGGACCCTACTTTCAAACATCTAACTTACAAACGACTCCTACTTGCAAACGGAAGGAGACAACAGGAAGTGAGATGAAATCTACCCCTAGGAAGGGAAATTCTCTCCTGTAAGAGTTAATATGGGAAAACAAGTTCTCCTTTCCACTGATGCTTTCCAATCCTTGTTCCACAAAAAAACCCAAATTTTCAAAAAACATTTTTCATTGGGACAAAAAAGTGAGGTGAAATCTTCTGAAGAGGAGGAAAGACAGCAAAACAAATGTCACAGGGGTGATAACCCTTCCCTATGTTTTCCAAAAAGCTTAGAAAAGATTTTTTGGCTGGAGCTAAACACGTTAAAAATGTTCAAAATTACAAACAGATTCTACTTAACAACAAACCTACAGTCCCTGTCTTGTTTGCACCGCCTGTATACTGCTGTTCAGAGTATATAGGGCCTGGTGGCCCCACACCTTTCCTTATTTTAATTTGGGTGCGGGGTTCCCCTTAATATCCATACAAGACCCAAAGGGACTGGTAATGGACTGGGGGGTACCCATGCCGTTTGTCTCACTGATTTTCATCCATATTGCCATGACCCGACATGACATTAAACCCGCAAGCAGTTTTAAATGAGATTTTTTCCTTTAAAAATGACATTTGGTGCAGGGACTGTTCTAAACATGGGAAACACGCGTCACTTTACAGGCATACTATAGACACCCCCCAGGTACGATATTTAAAGGAATATTTCACTTTTTTTTTTTTACTTTAAGCATCATTAAAATCACTGCTCCCGAAAAAACGGCCGTTTTTAAAAGTTTTTTTTGCATTGATACATGTCCCCTGGGGTAGGACCCGGGTCCCCAAACCCTTTTTAGGACAATACCATGCAAATTAGCCTTTAAAATGAGCACTTTTGATTTCGAACGTTCGAGTCCCATAGACGTCAATGGGGTTCTAACGTTCGTGCGAACTTTCGGTCCGTTCGCGGGTTCTGGTGCGAACCGAACCGGGGGGTGTTCGGCTCATCCCTAGTCTTGAGGATGGATCACTGGCCAGAGCTTGCACAGTATGCAATTGAGCTACTGGCCTGTCCTGCATCCAGCATTCTTTCGGAATGCACATTCAGTGCTGCTAGAGGCTTTGTAACTGATCACAGGGTGCGTCTGTCCACCGACTCGGTCGATCGACTGACCTTCATAAAGATGAATCAGTCTTGGATCACCACCAGCTCCCAAGCACCTGATGCTGATGTAACCGAATAATTTTTTTTGAAATCTCAGATCCCTTCAAAGACTGCCTATGCTGATGCTGAGTGACTACCCTGAGTAATTATCCTCTTCCTCCTCAGTGATCATGCTGATAGCTTGTAAGAACATTTTTGGTTCTGGGCGCCGCCACCAGTGCCTAAGGCCCAGTTTTTCAGCCCCTGTTTAACAGGGGCGTGTAATTACAATTTTTGATGCAATACTTTGCAGCAGGGCTCGTTCCTGCGTTCCAACTAGAGTATCTGTGAGGGGTTGCAGTGTTGTGGCACCAGCACCAGTGCCTAAGGCCCAATTTTTCAGCCCCTGTTCAACAGGGGCATGTAATTACAATTCTTGATCTAATATTTCACAGCAGGGCCCATTTCTGCGCCCACCAAGAGCGAGTGAGGACTTACAGTGTTGTGGCAGCAGCACCACCACCACCAAAGGACCAATTTTTCAGCCCCTGTTCAACAGGGGCATGCAATTACAATTCTTGATCTAATATTTCACAGCAGGGCCCTGAGAGGGCTTACAGTGTTGTGGCCACAACAACACCTAAGGCCCAAATTTCTGCTGAGTATATAGGGCAGGCCCCTACTTTCAAACATCCAACTTACAAACGACTCCTACTTGCAAACGGAAGGAGACAACAGGAAGTGAGATGAAATCTACCCCTAGGAAGGGAAATTCTCTCCTGTAAGAGTTAATATGGGAAAAACATTTCTCCTTTCCACTGATGCTTTATCACCAATCCTTGTTTCACAAAAAAACCCCAAATTTTCAAAAAACATTTGGCATTGGGACAAAAAGTGAGGTTCAATCTTCTGAAGAGGAGCACAGACAGCAAAACAAATGTCACAGGGGTGATGTTTTCCAAAAAGCTTAAAAAAAGATTTTTTGGCTGGAGCTAAACACGTTAAAAATGTACCCGTTCAAAATTACAAACAGATTCTACTTAACAACAAACCTACAGTCCCTGTCTTGTTTGCACCGCCTGTATACTGCTGTTCAGAGTATATAGGGCCTGGTGGCCCCACACCTTTCCTTTTTTTAATTTGGGTGTGGGGTTCCCCTCAATATCCATACAAGACCCAAAGGGCCTGGTAATGGACTGGGGGGTACCCATGCCGTTTGTCTCACTGATTTTCATCCATATTGCCAGGACCCGACATTACATTAAAGCAGTTTTAAATGACTTTTTTCCTTTAAAAAAGACATTTTGTGCAGGGACTGTTCTAAGCACGGGAAACACGCGCCACTTTACAGGCATACTATAGTCACCCCCCAGGTACGATATTTAAAGGAATATTTCACTTTTTTTTTTTTACTTTAAGCATCATTAAAATCACTGCTCCCGAAAAAAACGGCCCTTTTTACAACTTTTTTTTGCATTGATACATGTCCCCTGGGGCAGGACCCGGGTCCCCAAACTCTTTTTAGGACAATACCATGAAAATTAGCCTTTAAAATGAGCACTTTTGATTTCAAACGTTCGAGTCCCATAGACGTCAATGGGGTTCTAACGTTCGTGCAAATTTTCGGTCCGTTCGCAGGTTCTGGTGCGAACCGAACCAGGGGGTGTTCGGCTCATCCCTAGCCTTGAAGGTCCTCATTAGGCTCGAAGAGGTTAAAGACTTTGCTACAGTACCTTTATTCAACCTTAGGGTTGCAATCTTGTACACCTTCACTGGGACCACAAGTCATAGCAAACATTGGGCTTGAGCTGCGAGGAGTGTGAGTCTGGGTTTTGATTGGGCGTAACAAGGGGCAAAAACTTTACATCCCTTGCACATCCAAACATGTCAATGTATTTCTATGCTTACCTCTCCTGTGAGCATTACTAAGCGTTATGTGCATGCTACTGGGTGGGTAAAAAAAAGAACATTACTCTGCTTTTCGTAATGCCACCAGCAGCATCACAAATGTCCGTACATCACTCCTGAAAGTCTGTCTTGAGAACTAGAGGGGTCCTCAACAAGAAAATCAGCAGGGGCAGGAATGCCAATACTCGCATTTGCAAAGCATGAAGTGCAATTGGACCCATAACTGGAGAGAGGTTTTAGGGGATCACTACATGTACTGGATAAAGATGCCATGTAAAGAAGGTGATGGTTGAGGTCACTACATCCTGTGCTACTAAAATACGACCGCTTTCACACTGGGGCGCTTTGCAGGCGCTATAACGCTGAAAATAGCTTCTGCAAAGCACCCTGACAGAACCGCTGCTGTCTCTCCAATGTGAAAGCCCTCAGGGCTTTCACACTGGAGCGGTGCGCTGGCAGGACGCTAAAAAAAGTCCAGCTAGCAGCATCTTTGGAGCGGTGTATACACTGCTCCTGCCCATTTAAATCAATAGGGCAGCGTGGCTATACCCGCGGCATAGCGCTGCTGCAGCAGCGCTTTGCGGTAGTTTTAACCGTTTCTCAGCCGCTAGCGGGGGGTAAAAGCGCCCCGCTAGCGGCCGGATAGCGCCACGAAATTGACAGTAAAGCGCCGCTAAAAATAGCACTTTACTGCCGATGCATCCACGCCCCAGTGTGAAAGGGGCCTTAGTGAAAAATTGCAAACCAGAGTTCTGCTTTAAGGAATTAGACCTGTTTACATATTGAAAGAAACTGCATAGTTGCCTGATTATCATGCACATAATCTTTTATGCCTAAAGCAACACCCCTCTGCTGTAATTACACAGAACATTAATTTTCTTGTTTCAGTTGAAAATATTGTGACTGTCAAAATAAGTTTATATTCTAAATATACTCTAAATAATATATAATTTTACTGATGATGGGGACAGAAAATTGTGGTTGAGAGCTGCATGAGCAAAAGCGGCCCCTTTATCTCTGCTGCTGTATGCACCTGTGCTAGCTGCTTGTTGTTTGACAGCCCTTTATTGGACAGCTGCACTGTCAGATATAGCGATCGGGAACCAATCATGGTAATCGTTTAGCATATTTACCAACAGGCTGGCTTTGACTAACTTTATTGTTGTTGTGCCTCACATACAGAGAAACACTGCAGCCTGCTAAAAATATATAACTTTAATAAAAAATAAACATGAGACAATCCACATACATAGAAAAACAATATATACCAATATACAAACATCCGAGAAATTTGCAAGCATGAAAAGTACCCAACGATGTTTTGCGAGACCGCGCTCGCTCTTCAGGGGTAAATACTTTGCTAAATCTGTAATACAAGTAGTAAATCAAATGAATGAGTGTATGTTGCATCAAATATGCAGGAAAGTGAGTAATTATCCGGGTCAGGCTAGGGACCCCATACTCACCAATGGGCTGGACCAGGCAAACAGTTGCTGATTCCACTGGCGGCGGCAGCAACAAACATCCAGCACGGGAGCTGAGGAAGCTAAGCAAAGGTAACCCCAATGAGGGAACAACCGGAGCACCGACATGGCCTTGGTAGATGCAAATATAAGTGTCCCTAGAAGTCTCCCCTTGTCCATGATCATGAACTGTAAATATGGTAAAAAAAAGTATATGTATATATCAGAAAGACCCTGCGAATAAGGAAACTTCCTGCTGTGTTGGGTATGCATATTGCAAAAATAATGAGTGTATGTAGATTGCAGGTGATTTTCCTGCGTTGTTTCATATACATGTATAGGGACAATACCCTTTAGTGGGATTGAGGGTAGTAATGTACCTGGTAGGACCCAACATTTTTATCAACTCAACTCATACAACCAGTTGCTGGCAGCACTGGGGAACTGCATGCGTTTAATATTTATTTAGTGTTAGCATAATGGGATTACCATTTTGTGTGAGTTAGTACCCTTTGTGGACCCCTTGAGAGTATAAATTACTACACTGGGCCTCACACCAGAAGGATGTCTTTTTGTGTGCAAGTGACACCTGTTCTGGGCCTGACTACAGAGTAATTTTGAGAAAAATAGCATAGAACACAGATTTTTCCCCCAACATTTCTTTACACATTGTGACATTATGAAATGGACGCTAGGTTTCATCTAACTACTGTAAATAAGGTGGAATGCAGTCCAGGTTTTCTGGGCCACCTTGCCAGTGTGGGTTCCGAACCAGATTTTTTTTTTCAACCTGTAACCAGCAGCAGGGTTGTATAAAGAAAGGATTGGAACAAGAAATCGCTCTTGGCCTGGGACTAAGGAAGACGAACCTGAGAGAGCGATGGATGTAGAGATTGCTCTGTAAGAGAAAACGGTTTGCACCACATTTGTTTTGCAGGTAACTGGTAGAATCCTTCACCTGTGAGATAGGAATCTCTTCTGTTTAGTTAGTGCCTGGATGGCAAGGTTTTTATTTTCTGTTTTGTTTTGTTTGATTTCCATGCAACCTTTTCAATAAAATTGGCTACAAGTCTGACTATTGACCACTTGACCCCTGGGCACTTAAACCCCCTTCCTAACCAGACCAATTTTCAGCTTTTGGTGCTCTCACATTTTAAATTACTCAGTCATGCAACACTGTACCTAAATTAATTTTTTGTTCTTTTTTCACACAAATAGAGCTTTCTTTTGGTGGTATTTAATCACTGCTGGGTTTTTTATTTTTTGCGCTATAAAAAATTTTGTAAAAAAATGAATTTTTCTTTGTTTCTGTTAAAACATTTTGCAAATTAGTAATTTTTCTTCATAAATTTTGGCCAAAATTTATACTACTACATATCTTTGGTAAAAATAACCCAAATTGGTGTAAATTCTTTGGTCTTTGTGCAATTTATAGAGTCCATAAGCTATGGTGCCAATCTCTAAAAATTGATCACACCTGATGTACTGACGGCCTTTCTCATTCCTTGAGACCCTAACAAGCCAGGAAAGTACAAATACCCCCCAAATTACCAAATTTTGGAAAGTAGACATTCCAAGGTATTTAGTAAGAGGCATGGTGAGTTTTTTGAAGTTGTAATTTTTCTTCACGATTCTTTGCAATATCAAGATTTTTTTTTTCTTTTCTTCACAAAATTGTTATTAGCAGGTTATTTCTCACACACGGCATATGCATAGCACAAATTACACCCCAAAACACATTCTACTACTCCTCCTGAGTATGGCGATACCACATGTGTGAGACTTTTACGCAGCGTGGCCACATACAGAGGCCCAACATGCAAGGAGCACCATCAGGCGTTCTTGGAGCATAAATTACACATATAATTTCTTGACTACCTCTTACACTTTTGAAGGCCCTGGAGCACTAGGACAATGGAAACGCCACAAAAATGACCCAATTTTGGAAAGAAAACAACCCAATGTATAATCTATGAGGCATAATGAGTCTTTTGAACATGTCATTTTTTTCTACAAGTTTTTGGAAAATGTGTAAAAAAATGAAAACGCATTTTTTTTTTTTTTTACACAAAGTTGTCCATTTATACAATATTTCTAACACATAGCATGTACATACCAAAAATTACACCCCAAAATAGATTCTCCTACTCCTCCTGAGTATGGTGATACCACATGTGGGAGACTTTTACACAGCCTGGCCACATAGAGAGGCCCACATGCAGGGAGCACCGTCAGGTGTTCAAGGGGCATAAGTTTCAAATCTAATTTGACTACCTATTACACTTTTGTGAGGCACTGTAGTGGCATGGATGTGGCATGGATGAGAACTGATGTGGCATGTTTGAGCATGAATGGGGATGGATGAGCCATGAATGGGGATGGCTGAGTATCGATGAGATGACTGAGCATGAATGAGTATGGCTGAGTACGGCCGGGTACGCCTGAGTACAGCTGAGTATGGCTGAGTATGGATGGGATGGCTGGGTACGGCTGAGTACAGCTGGGTATGGATGGGTACTGCTGAGTACGGTTGGGTACAGCTGGGTATGACTGAGTATTGCTGGGTATGGCTGAGTATGGCTGGGTATGACGGAGTATTGCTGGGTATGGCTGAGTATGGCTGAGTATGGCTGGGTGTGGCTGAGTTTTGCTGGGTATGGCTGGGTGTGGCTGAGTATTGCTGGGTATTGCTGGGTATGGCTAAGTATGGCTGAGTATGGCTGGGTGTGGCTGAGTATGTCTGGGTATGGCTGAGTATTGCTGGGTATGGCTAAGTATGGCTGAGTACGGCTGGGTATGACTGAGTATTGCTGGGTATGGCTGAGTACGGCTGGGTACGACTAAGTACAGCTGGGTACGAGTGAGTACGGCCGAATACGGCTAAGTATAGCTGGGTACGGCTGAGTATGGATGGGAGTGGATGGGATGGCTGAGCATGGATGGATGGATGAGTATTGCTGAGTATGGATGGATGGATGAGCATGGATGAGTATTGCTGATTAGGGATGGCTGAGTATGGATGGATGGATGAGTATTGCTGAGTATGGATGAATGAGCATGGATGAGTATTGCTGATTAGGGATGGCTGAGTATGGATGGATGGCTGGGTATGGATGGTATGTATGGATGGCTGAGTATGGATGGTATGGATGGTTGGGTAGGGATGGCTGAGTATGGATGGTATGGATGGCTGAGTATGGATGGTATGGATGGCTGAGTATGGATGGTATGGATGGCTGGGTATGGATGGCTGAGTATGGATGGTATGGATGGCTGAGTATGGATGGTATGGATAGCTGGGTATGGATGGCTGAGTATTGATGGTATGGATGGCTGGGTATGGATGGTATGGATGGCTGGGTACGGATGGTATGGCTGGATAAGTACTGAAGTGGGCACATATCAGCGCTGTGGGCACTACACATCCAGCCCACGTCGCTGCAGCACTCGATCTCTCCGCTCGCACTGTACCGATCTGTACAGAGAGGGGAGAGAGGAAAAGGACGTGACGCCGATTTGTTTACATGTGATCGCTCCATCATTGACTAAGCCGACCGCACTGTAGCCGTTTTTTCAGCTATGGCCTGGTCAGCAAGTGGTTAAGAAAGACCTGCAGTCTGGACTGCCTTTTTCCCAGGGAAGGTGATCCCCATTTGAGCTAACCCCTACATTATGTTACAGTTTGCATTTTTCACTTCAGCTCGAAAGCATGGAGGTAAGCTGCCGTGTACTTTGTAAGGTCTCGCATACCCGTGGTCTAGGCCCAGTCCATAGAAGGGTCCTGCTACACAGCGGCCCCTAACTTAAGGTCCCTGCTGCTTAGAGGGGTATACCATACAGTCACAAATCCACCATTTAACCTTCATCACTGGCCACCATAGCCTCTTTTCCCAAACCGGATGCTCCTCCTTCCATTACATTGTACTCTCCATTATCCAGAAAGGTAACACGAAAGTTTACACTTCATTCCTCATTTCCATTCACTGTAGGATTTCACTCTCACGCTCTGTTCACAGCATATCAAAGCAGACAATCCAAATAACCAGCAACTTTGTTTACTGAGCGAAATAGCATAAATATACAATTTCTATTCATACAGTTTGTTTCCAGTGCTCACATGGCAATGCAACAGGTCATCAGGTAAACAGCATTCCTCTTTAAATATTAGGCAGGATTTGGGCTTTGTCATACCTTTAGCTTATAATCGTTCCCAACCAAATGTAACAAAGCTAACTATCAATCCCGCTTAAGGGTCCCAATCAGTTAAGATCCGTTTGAAAGAAATCATTTTTTTTTGTTTATCTGTGAACTCAACCTATGACCCAGGCAGTAGTTGGACAATAGGAAGTACAGTACATCCCCAAGAAGAAACATGGCCAGAGATGTCTCCCAGGAGAAAACTAATAAACCTGATGCACGAAAGGCCAGGTTTGTGGGACTCAACCTGTCAGGACCACAGTAACAGAGTAAGAACACAGCAACTATGGGATGAAATCTCTAAGCTTGTGACACCAATTTGGTCCACCATGACTCCCAAACAGTGTGATCAACGTGGTAAGTGTTGCCCAACTGCAGCATGCTCTCGTCAGTGTTTTTATGTAATCATGAGATTATGAAAACATGTGAGTAATGTACTGTTCAGACATGTACGGAGCTGAAAAGAAATGTAAGCGCAGGGCATACATGATGGGGTGGAAGGAACTACCAGACTGCAATAGGTTAAAGAGGGGTTGGGACTGTTTAGACAAAATAAACTGGCCCTTACCTGATTGGGGGACTTTAGTGCAGGATAGGGAGGAGCTGGATAATTAGTGAAGAGAGGAACGAGGAGGCATCAGTTGCAGATGGAAAGTCTGTGGTGGAACTTCCCACCCTAATGGAGAAGTTTGGAGGTACTTCATGCAGAAGGTGTGGCGATTGGGGTCCTTAACGAGAGTTACAAAAATGAGGTGTTTGGTAAAACGGTGGAACCTGTCTCAAGTATGGAGTCCTCCTGGTTTGTCTAGTTCAGTCTAGACTACCGGGTCGTAAGGTGGTTAAGGTCCTTTGGTCAGTTAGTAAGTCCTCGAGGCGGTGTTTGCAGCTGGGGACAGAATCTAACTTAGAGGTACCACAGATTCAAAAAGTTTGGAAGATGGTGTCGTCGAGGATCTGCAATCATTTATTCATATTAGAGCTGGAGCATTTAAGAAGGTTTATGTTTAAATATGTTTTTTGAGTTAATAAAAGGCCAAGCGGCCATTTAAATCCAACACAGTGTCAGTGTCCTTACTGGGGAGAAAAGGGGGGTGTTGGCAGGTACATAATTGAGTTAGGGCAGTGAGTTATCTGAACTACCCTAGTCAAGTCTCTTGCTGCAGCAGAGCCAAACCATGTAGCACTCTGCTTTGTATGCATTGTTATTTACCATTTGTAGTAATGCATGTGAATTTCAGGTCAGTGCATATGCTTTCTGGCCTCTCTGAAGTGTGCGCACCTTGTCCCAGAAGGACATAATTTTTGTGCCTATTGCGGTCCTTGTTGCACGCTCAATTTGTGGTGACCTAAGCATAAAAATATTGCTGTCCATCTGAATATGTTGATAGCATTCTGTTGTTTAATATTGTGAATAGACAAGGGCATGTTGACTCCTCCACAGACTATGGAGTCCTATTGGTTATAGATTTTTTTTCTTAGCCACTTTACTCAAAATCAAAATCTTTACTCAAATTCTTTCTCAATGTGTGTTTACAGGATTCAAAATTAACAGAAGGTGGCGTTCTCTGAGAGACCGTTTTCAAAGAGATTTGAATGATGAGGCAGAGTGTGCAAGCGGTTCCGGAGCTACCACAAAGAAAAAAATCAGCCTTCTTTGAAATGTTGTCCTTCCTAAGGAAAGTCATGGATGTTAGACCGTAAGTGATGGTTGGAAGTTCCATCTAGAAAGTGAAAAAAAGTAGGTCTCCATATAGTAAGGTTTTGTGACCAAATGTTCCTCCTTTTTATTGTAGTACATCAAACATCTCAGAGTGTAAGGAGAATACTGAAAATAATGAGACAGAAGCAGTGCAGGAAGGTGAGCAAGCCACACAAGTGGGGGGAAAAGGTAGAATTGTGCACAACGGAAAATTTTGTTTAGTTTCGGTTTGTTGTCGTTCATAAAATACATAATTTCGTTCTGTTTTATTCGTTATGTTACGTTAATATGTTTTCGGATAAATCGTTATTTCTGTAGAGTGTTTATAATCGTTATACTGAATCTCGAATCACGTCGAATTCATTCGTTATATGTGCTATTCGTTATATGCGCTATAATTTTGTTCGTATTCGTTGAAATTCGATTTATTTATGTATGTATATACAGTATATTCGTGATAATGATTCGTAGTTTGGAATGTCGTTTATTTATTGAATCTTTTAACACACACAATGACCATATCTCTTCTTCTCTGCTCAAATACAATACAACACCCTCCTCACTCAGTTCTCAGGAATGCACTTTGCCAGTAATCCAACCTCCAGCACAAAATTAATCAGCTGATTGGACTGTAAGATTTACTTTGAGTTGACCTTTTGTTTCATTAGATCTTTAAGAGATTACCAGATCATTTTGAATTCATTCGTTATATCCGCTATAATTTCTTTTGTATCAGTTGAAATTCATTATTTTTTTATTTGGACATTCGGATGCATCCGAATGTCCGAAAGATGCAAAATTCGTCCGAATTTCGATTGGTTACGAAACTAATTGCACAAGCCTAGGAGAAGGCCAGTCCCAGCCTGTGGATGAGACAGCACGTCCAGCACATCTTCGCGGCGTGGCAAAAAGCCTAAAAATCCAGAGATGAACAAAGCCTTGAAGTCCTTCATGGACGAGATGACCTCCTTTAAAAGACAGGAGAGTAAGGATCCATTCTGTGATCCAAATAACCCAAATGCGTCCTTCCTGAGGACTATTTATCATACACTTCATAAAGCACCAGCAGAGAGGCAGATGGAGATACACATGGGTATATTTAGTTATGTGGGGGGATGTATTAGAGCTGCCGAGTCAGTAATGCCATTGCCCACCATTAGCCAGTCTGAACCCCCTCAGAGGTCATACTGTCAATATTCCTGAGTCTCCATGCCTTATGGCCCAGCCATATCTACTGCCCTATCCACAGGCCCCTGTGCATTCATACAGGTCAATGCACAATACCCAGAGGCCTTCTTATGCTTCCTCTCCTGCTCATTCCTCACAGGGAACATATTCTCCGAGTGTAAACACTAGCTCAAATTCTGCCAATGTTTCTCAAGCTAATAGCCAAACCAGCTCTGGTTCTTCTTCCGAAACTTCTACTTCAAATTCCCCATCCCCCACCTCTTTTTATCAGGATTTGTAACCTGTCTTTTATGTTAAACTATGAATTTTTTTAAATGTTTGCATATTTTGTGCTTTGTTCAAACTTTGACAAATAAAAAAAAAGTTGAAAAAACCTTTATTTTAAACGAGTTATGCAGAATAATAAAACTAAAACCGTTTTGAACATATCATGTGCTTTTATGTCTTTTTATGCTATCAAAACACAATGAAATAACCAAAAGTAGCAAACATAACACAAGTTATTTTCATATGGCATCTTGGGACATATTTGTACAATTATTGAAATTTGCACTGCATTATTTACATATATTGATATTGCCACGGAACATCTCCTGATGGAGATAGAAAGTAGCCTGAAAATTTTTCCCTCATGGCAATGTAGGATCTCCTTGCGTGTACTCTGCTGTACTCTACGGAGGGCAGGTGCAACTCTTCCTCAACATGGGTGCCCTCCTTATCCCGGATAATATTATGCAGAATGCAGCAGGCCTGGTTTACTAACTCAGCATTCTCAGGACTGAGTTGTAAGGGTGTTTGGAAAACACGCCATTTACTGGACAATATGCCAAATGTACATTCAACAAGGCGTCTTGCGTGGCTCAGCCGATAATTAATGATCATCTTCTTGTCATCCAGATTACTTCTGGCATAAGGCCTAAGCAGATATTGAGAAAGTGTGAAGGCCTCATCTGCAACAAGCACAAAAGGCAGGTCTGGTCCTTCAGTACCAGGCAGAGGCTGATCAGATGGGATGTTGAATCGGCCTTCTCGCAGTCTTCACCCCCTTACAGACTCACGGAACACTCTGGAATCAGAACTGCTGCCATATGCTCCAATGTCCACAGCGATAAATTTATAATTGCTATCACAGATAGCCATGAGGACCAATTAAAAATATTTCTTGTAGTTATGAAATCTGGACCCGGAACGTGGAGGCTTTTGGATACGGATATGCTTTCCATCAAGGGCTCGGATACAATTTGGAAAGTTTGCTCAATTCCAAAATCCATCTGCTATTCTTCGCCACATGTTTCCATCTGGTAATGGCATCACTGCTGGACACAGCTCTTCTCATATGGCTAAGCAAATATCATGCATCTCCAAAATATTTGAAATGCCCAGTAAAAAATAATGGTTGGTCCAGTAAGTAGTCGAATGTGGCTACGATCATCCTGGTGAAGTTGAAAAACTTAGTGGGATACTGTCGGAGATGAGCGTAGTGCAGAGCCACAAAACCTTCAGAAGGCCGCTTCAGTAGCATGGGGTGGGTCCAAAATCGACGTCTCCTAGCCACAATCTGCTTTTTCTTGCTCTCTATTCACCTCATATAGGCAAATACGACAAACAATGTCACGCTGTCCCAAAAATTGTTGGAATGCATTGCACAATGCAGAATGCACACACATGGACAAGGACAAAGGAAGGACAGAGCAAGGACAAGTCACTCACTGAAAACTGCAATGCAGCATAGGAGGAGCAATGCTTTCTAGGTAATGTCATCAAAGCCACAGAAACTGATATAAACAGATCAAAACGGATGTAAATGGGTACATTAACTGATGTAAACGGATGTTAATGGAACGGAAGATGGATGAAAATGGAGATTTACGGCTGGGGGCAGGAGGCGGAGCCTAGCGGAGCAGACATGCATTGTTAGAGCTCCACACCGCTGAGGAGAGAAGAGAAGGACAAAGCGGAGCCTGCAGGCTCAAAAGGTATCCATTTGAACCTTTTTGCCCCAGGGAACAAACTGTGAAAGTTTGGGCAGGAAATATGGTACTGGGAGGAAACCGTGGCAGAAATAAAAATCACCTCACAAAGAGCTCACAGGCACTCACTGCAACTAAAGCAGCTCCAGTCACCTCACAAGATACAGCATCAGGGCGCTCTCACAGACAGAAAATGTCACAGCAAGACTCTCCATTTGAGTCAGATACAGAACAAATCCTCTCACAAACTTCTCCACAAGCCTCCTCAGCATCCCCAGTAATATTATTACAGTTTGAAAAGATGCTTCATAAGGCTTTAAAACAAACCTCAGACCAAATAACAAAAAGCCTAACCAAAGAAATAAGAGAGCTGGGAAACCGCACCGCAGCCTTAGAAATAAAAATGGATGAAATTGAAATTACAACCCAAGAAAATATAACAGAATTGGAACAATTAAAAAAAGAGAATTTAATACTTCAAACTAAGCTCGAAGATTACGAAAATAGAGCCAGACGTTCAAACTTGCGCATAAGGGGAATACCTGAAACTGTGACAGACCTGCAATCTACTATTACTGCTCTATTACAAGAACTAAAGCCAGATATCCCTATTGAACGTTTAGAACTGGACAGAGTACACAGAGCCCTCACAGCCAAAAAGAAAGATGGACCCCCACGTGATATAATCACAAAATTTCATTATTACAGAACGAAAGAACAAATACTAATTGCTGCAAGAGAAAAAAAGGAACTTAATTTTCAAGGACACAATTATCAAATTTTTGCTGACCTATCCCAACTTACTATTACTAAAAGACAATCCATGAAACCCCAACTAATGGAACTACAACGCCACAACATTATGTATCAATGGGGCTTCCCCTTTTCAGTCAGATTTAACTACCAAGGTACAATTTACAGAAGCAGATCAGCAGATGAACTACAACAAACCCTTTTAAAATTAAATCTGACAGAACCCACAAGCAGCAACACTCCCACACGCAGAAGAATGGCATCATCTTCACCTTCAGGCAGCACCCAGAAAATTTCAGAACAAAATGGGAATCATCATTCTCACAAAAGAGGCCGTTATGCCAAATCATCCATGGACCAAGAAGATTCAATGGACTGACATCCTAATTCCTGATATCTCTTCATTTATTATACTAAGAGATGTTCTCTATAAAAAACCTATATTTATAACTGAATGTAACTGCATTCTGATAGTCACACACTGTGTGGGATCATGTTACATTCCAGTTATATTTCTTATTACTTCTGATTCATATAGCCTTAGAATATATAAGTGAAATAAGGAAATTCATATTCAGTTATATATTATCAGGTAATAACAATAGATTTATTACTTTTTAGGACATATATGTTCAATAATCCAGAAGTAATGGAAGCTTTTTCTTTCTTTTCTTAAACAAATATATTATTACCTAACTAGTTCCTAGAATTATGTTTTTGTTTATTCTAATCTGAAGCAATACAACCTCAATTTTATGAGTTAACATATCTAAAGAGTTACATATGAATAAAATATGTAATTGTTTACTCTAAAAGGGTTAAAATCCCAAAATAATTCAAACTATCTTCATCAATACCAAAGTTATTAACAGTACCTTTCTAACTGAATTATTTAGCCTAGGGCAAGACTAACCATATACAACCACCCTGGAATAAATAATTTCAGCAAAAACTATATTCTGCACTCCAATTAATGAAACATCATTTTGATGTCTTTTGACATAGCACTTCTCTCCTGTAAGCGGAAGATCCGTGTACCCCCATTAGCCCTCCTCATTCTCCCAACCATATTATGTGGGAGTGTGACGAAGGCACTTATTCCCCTGAGAGAGATATTTATTCTCTTTCACGGGTAAATTGTGATTACTTGCAAAAAATAATTTATACAATGTATCATCTAATCTCATATGTTTTTTGTTTACTCTTTACTCCAGAATTCACTGGTTTCTTTTCTATCTATTCATCTCTTCAGTCCACACAGGTTGATCTGCGCAATCAGCTCTGCATAACAAAAAGTAAGTCAAAACTATTTGATCTATTGCCATGGCACCACTGAATATACTTTCCCTGAATGTTCAGGGAATAAATGTCCCTCAAAAAAGGACCAAAGCCTTCCGTACTTTCCATAACAAGAAGGCTCACATAGTATGCCTCCAAGAAACACACTTCACCAAAGATTCTACTCCAAAATATATTTCTCCTTTTTATCAACAAATTTACACGGCTTCTGCCTGTACCAAGCAAAGGGGAACTCTAATTGCATTTCACCGATCCACACCATTCACCTTATCATCAGAAATTAAAGACCCAGAAGGTAGATACCTGATACTCATGGGTTATATAATGGATACAGCAATCACGGTGATTTCCTACTACGCTCCTAACAAACAACCTACACCATTCCTCTCACATATATTACAAGTAATTAATACACACAAAATAGGAACAGTGATAATGTGTGGGGATTCGAACCAGGTCCTCTTCCCATTTCTAGATAAATCACCTTTTACACCATCCAAAATAACCTCTAGATTACCTTTTTCTCAACTTCTTTCCAAATACAATCTGGTAGATTCATGGAGAGAAAGTAACCCAATGAAAAAGAAATTCACTTATTTTTCGCACCCTCATCAAACCTTCACCAGAATAGATCATATTTTTCTAACAATAGGAATGATACCAGAAATTATTGCATCAGATATAATTCCGATTCCGTGGTCTGACCATAATGCAGTATACACTACTATAGCCTCAGCCATACCAAAAGCGCATGACCCAACGTGGTACTTACCGGACATAATGCTCAAACACCCACTACATCAGATGGCCATTGAACAAGCTTTAAAGGAATACATATCAATTAATAATACAACAGACATCTCCCCAATAACACTGTGGGAAGCTCATAAGCCTGTCTTGCGTGGTACAATACAAAGACAAATGGCACTATTTAAACGGGAACGCAAAAATCTAGCAAAACAACTAGAACTCAATTTTAATGCAGCCTACATATCATTTCAAGATAATCCATCTCAGAGTACAAAATCTCATCTGGAAAAATCTAGATTGGAATACGATCTATTTCTCACTGAGTCAGTTGATAAATCCCTCAAACGCTCCAAACACAATTTCTACATGAATACAAACAAACCAGGTACATATTTGGCTCGGGCATTAAATTCAACTAACAAATCTTTCAAACCAATACGTTTGAAATTATCAAAAAATGTTTACACTTGTAATCCAGTTAAAATAGTCCATAAATTTCACTCACATCTCGCAACTTTATACAAGACAAACAATGAATTTAATCCTACAGAGGCTGAATCCTTCTTCTCAAAAATAACCTTACCTGAGTTATCTCAGAATCAAAAAAGCAGTTTGGATGAGCCTATAACTATAGATGAAGTTGTTAACACCATAAAAGACCTAAAACTTAACAAAAGACCAGGCCCAGACGGCTACTCGGCTTTATACTATAAAACATTCTCAGAAATACTCTCTCCCATTCTCACTGAAACTTTTAACAAACTTCTAGATGGACATTCTTTTCGGCAAGAAACACTAATGGCAATTGTTTGTATGATCCCAAAACCCCTTTCTGATGATACTTCCTGTGTGAATTATCGGCCTATCTCTCTGTTAAACCTCGATATTAAATTATTAGCAAAAATAATAGCAAAACGCCTCAATAGCATTATAGGAAAATTAATACATAGAGATCAAGTAGGCTTCATGCCAAATAGACAGGCAGGCGATAATATACGCAGGGCAGTGTTATTGGCACATATTGCTAAAAAACGGAAAATCCCTTTATGTTTTCTATCTCTCGATATTAAGAGGGCATTTGACACAGTATCCTGGCAATATATGCAATATTCATTACAAAAATGGGGTTTTGGACCCCACTTTTTAACATGGATCAAAGCATTATATAATAAACCCAAAGCCTATATAAAATATGCTGGATACAAATCTGAAGCCTTTAATATCGAAAGAGGTACCCGACAGGGTTGCCCATTATCTCCCTTATTATTTGCCCTTATACTCGAACCCATGGCCCAATACATCAGAACAAACCAAACTATAACTGGCATTGAAGTAGGAGGTATTACACACAAATTATGTATATTTGCAGACGATATATTACTTTTTCTATCATCACCACAGGTCTCTGGTCCTAACTTAATACCAGCTCTTGATGGATTTGCAGCCCTATTCGGCCTTATGATTAATCCTAAGAAATGCCTAGTGCTTAATATTTCACTCACAAACATGGAATTGATCCCGGCTAGGGCTGCACTCCCATTCACATGGGCAGAAAAATCAATCCCATATCTTGGAATTCATTTAACAGCATCTCATTCTGACTTATTTTCAACCAATTATCCTCCTGTATTAAGACAGATCACAAATCTAATAAAACAATGGTCGCAACTTCCTTTATCCTGGATAGGGAAGATTAATGCAATCAAAATGACTATTCTACCCAAATTGCTTTATCTATTCAGAGTCCTCCCTATTCCAATTCCTTCCTATTTTTTGAGAATAGTACAGAAAAGAGCAACTTCGTTTATATGGGGCTCTTCTAAACCACGTATACCTATACACACACTACATCTTCCCAAAAATAAAGGAGGCCTGGGATACCCTAATTTTACTAACTACTTCAGAGCAGCACATTTGGCCAGTCTGTCCAAATACCATGCAAAACAGGAAATCCCATTATGGGTATTTATAGAGGCTTCAGAAAATGACCCTCTATTAATATCAAATTTATTATGGCTTGATCCTAAAGACCGCTTTAAAATTCATAATCCCATAACTAAACACTTCTTATCTCTCTGGGATAAACTAAAAACCAAATATCAGTTACAATCTCCACACAAGCCTCTCCTTTCTTTTATCAGAAATCCGGCCTTTTATCCGGCATGGATCTACCCAAATTCTTTTAAAGCTTGGACAACATCAGGCATTCAGACACTAAATGACTTCATAGCATCTAAATCATTCCTTTCATTCCCATCGCTTAGAGAAAAATATGATCTATCAAACTCTGAGATATTTAGATATCTCCAAATCAAAAATTTCTATACACCATTCCTAAAGGGGAATACACCATTATCCCAATTATCCATTTTTGAATCAATCTGTACAAAAGATCCATTTGCTAAAGGTACAATTTCATCACTTTATAGTCAATTATATGGAGTAGCAAATCTTACGTTCAGAGGTGGGAGGAGGACCTGGGACGAACTTTAGAAGACACGGACTGGTCTAACATATGGCTCACATCTAAGTCATCTTCACCCAACATCTTAGCACTGGAGACAAATTATAAAGTCCTAACTCGCTGGTACCTTGTACCCGCTAGAGTGGCAAAATATTCACCTAATACCTCAGCTCTTTGTTTTCGAGGATGCCCAGAAATAGGCACATATTTACACATATGGTGGACGTGCCCAGTAATCCAAACCTTCTGGAAGGAAGTCTTCATGATTGCATCTAAAATATTTAAAAAAATAATACAACCAGATCCATATTTAACTTTACTTAATCTAAAACCGGAATGGTTAACACTCTCTCAATTCAAACTTATGATCCAACTCATAACGGCTGCAAAACAAACAGTGGCCAAGGCATGGAAATCTCCTACATTGGTACTAGCAGAAACAATTCACAGAATGAATAATACAATGTCCCATGCTAAGATGGTAGCCATCGATCAAAATCAAATTCCAAAATTTGAAAAACTTTGGCATCCTTGGATAAAACAACAGTTCCTGTCAAACTTCAATGACTCTGTCCTGTTGCCATGGTAACAGATTAAATGACTTACAGAGACACCCATTCTAAGGCTTCAAAGAGAACTAAAAAGAATAATAAACTGACGAGCGGGACAACCTTGTGGACCATACCTCTACCTTACAACCCTTTTTCTTCTTTCTCTTTCCTTTTCTCCACCTTACGATTAAAGCTTATTATCAGAATTTATTTGACCTATATACACTCTACTTGTAAACAATATGTATAGTAGGTATAAATCATTTAAATACCTACAAAAGTAACTAAGGAAATTATATATATCTTTAATTTAGGTTTACGTGAATCCAATGTTTAATATTTGAAATTTCATGATATTTACCTATATAAACCCTACTGTAAAACAATGAGCTTACTTTATAGATCCTTGTAAACTTACTTTATGTATCTTTATAACATTGTATACTCAATAAACTTCTTTTGACAAGGAAAATGGAGATTTACGGTACGGAAGACGGATGAAGACAGATGAAGCAACAGATAAGAACTGATACGTTTTTAACGTGGCTAAACTGACGATGCCCGTGTGAATGAGGCCTTAGTTACAGAATTACAGAGCCTTGAAAAAGTATTCACACCCCTTGACATTTTGCACATTTTGTCATGTTACAACCAAAAACGTAAATGTATTTTATTGGGATTTTATGTGATAGACCAACACAAAGTGGCACATAATTGTGAAGTGGAAGGAAAATGATAAATGGTTTTACATTTTCTTTAGAAATAGATATCTGAAAAGTGTGGCGTGCATTACTCTGATACCCCTAACTAAAATCTAGTGGAACCAATTGCCTTCAGAAGTCACCTAATTAGTAAATAGAGTCCACCCATGTGTAATTTAATCTCAGTACAAATATAGCTGTTCTGTGAAGCCCTCCCAGGTTTGTTAGAGAACCTTGGGGAACAAACCGCATCATGAAGGCCAAGGAACACACCAGGCAGGTCAGGGATAAAGTTGTGGAGAAGTTTAAAGCAGGGTTAGGTTATAAAAATAATAAAATAAGCTTAGAATATCTCACAGAGTACTGTTTAATCCATCATCTGAAAATGGAAAGAGTATGGCACAACTGCAAACCTACCAAGACCACCTAAAACTGACAGATCAGGCAAGGAGAGCGTTAATCAGAGAAGCAGCCAAGAGGCCCATGGTAACTCTGAAGGATCTAAAGAAATTCACAGCTCAGGTGGGAGAATCTGTCCATAAAACAACTATTAGTCGTGCACTCCACGAATCTGGCGAGAAAGAGTGGCAAGAAGAAAGCCATTGTTGAAAGAAAGCCATAATAAGTCCTGTTTGCAGTTTGCGAGAAGCCCTGTGGAGGACACAGCAAACATGTGGAAGAAGGTGCTCTGGTCAGATGAGACCAAAATTTTACTTTTTGAGCTAAAAGCAAAACGCTATGTATGGTGGAAAACCAACACTGCACATCACCCCGAACACACCATCCTCACTCTGGAACATGGTGGTGGCAGCATCATGTTGTGGGGATGCATTTCTTCAGTAGGGACAGGGAAGCTGGTCAGAGTTGATGGGAAGATAGATGGAGCCAAATACAGGGCAATCTTAGAAGAAAATCTGTTAGAGTCTGCAAAATACTTAAGACGGGGCGGAGGTTCACCTTCCAGCTGGACAATGACCCTAAACATAGAGCCAGAGCTACAATGGAATGATTTAGATCAAAGTATATTTATGTGTTAGAATGGCCCAGTCAATGTCCAGACCTAAATCCAATTGAGAATCTGTGACAAGACTTGAAAATTGCTGTTCGAAGACACTCTCCATCCAATCTGACACAGCTTGACCTATTTTGTAAAGAAGAATGGCCAAAAATGTCAATCTCTAGATGTGCAAAGCTGGTAGACACATACCCCAAAAGACTTGCAGATGTAACTGCAGCAAAAGAGGTTTTACAAAGTATTGAGTCAGGGGGCTAAATACAAATGCACACCACACTTTTCACATATTTATTTGTAAAAAAAATTGAAAACCGTTTATCATTTTCCTTCCACTTCACAATTATGTGCCACTTTGTGTTGGTCTATCACATAAAATCCCAGTAAAATACATTTACGTTTTTGGTTGTAACATGACGAAATGTGGAAAATTTTAAGGGGTGTAAATACTTTTTCAAGGCACTGTAGATCAATAACATGACTGCCAAAGCTCCACCAATACTCACATAGATAGAAAAAGGCTGGGCTTACATGTGTGTGGACGTGGGTTTGTGCCTGGGGTCCAGTGTGTGTCTGTTCACCGGTTGAGGTCCGAATTTTTTCCTGAATTCGCACCAGAACTGGACCCAAACACGCAAGGGACCCTTTTGCAATCTGTTCCGTGGCTGCCCTGACCTGTGTGAACCAGCTCCATTGAGAGCCAGTCACACTCGATTGTCATGTGAATTAGAAGTGGGGAAACCCACATCCAATTCGCATATATGTGAACCCAGCCTTACTGAAGAAAAGAATAAGGATCAGGTGACCAACTTAGAAAGAAACTAACAAAGGTATTTACAAGTATTCTAATTTGTCAATATATAGATCTTGAGTTTAATGATACCACATACTAAGCACTAGGGATGAGCCCGATGTTCGAGTCGAACGTAAGTTTGACTCGAACATCGGGTGTTCGCCTGTTCACTGAACAGCGAACATTCGGCGGTGTTCGCGGCAAATTCGAAAGCCGCGGAACACCGTTAAAGTCTATGGGACACGAACATGAATAACCAAAAGTGCATATTTTAAAGGCTTATATGCAAGTTATTGCCATAAAAAGTGTATGGGGACCCGGGTCCTGCCCCAGCGGACATCTCATCATATTTAAAACTGCTCGTGGCTGTAATGAATTGTCAGATCCAGGCAATATAGATAAAAATCATTTAAAAAAAACAGCATGGGGACCTGGGTCCTGCCCCAGGGGACATGTATCAATGCAAAAAAACGTTTTAAAAATGGCTGTTTTTTCAGGAGCATTGATTTTAATAATGCTTAAAGTGAAACAATAAAAATGAAATATTTCTTTAAATATCGTGCCTGGGGGTCCCCTTAATATGCCTGTAAAGTAGCAAATTTTTTCTGTGTTTAGAACAATACCACAGCAAAATGAAATTTCTAAAGGAAAAAAAGTAATTTAAAACTAGGGATGAGCCGAACACCCCCCGGTTCGGTTCGCACCAGAACCTGCGAACGGACCGAAACTTTGCATGAACGTTAGAACCCCATTGAAGTCTATGGGGCTCAAACGTTCGAAATCAAAAGTGATAATTTTAAAGGCATGGTATTGTCCTAAAAAGGGTTTGGGGATCCGGGTCCTGCCCCAGGGGACATGTATCAATGCAAAAAAAAGTTTAAAAACGGACGTTTTTTCAGGAGCAGTGATTTTAATGATGCTTAAAGTGAAAAAAAGTGAAATATTCCTTTAAATATCGTACCTGTGCGGTGTCTATAGTATGCCTGTAAAGTGGCGTGTGTTTCCCGTGCTTAGAACAGTCCCTGCACAAAATGACATTTTTAAAGGAATAAAAGTCATTTAAAACTGCTTACAGCTTTAATGTAATGTCGGGTCCCGGTAATATGGATGAAAATCAGTGAGACAAATGGCATGGGTACCCCCCCCCCCAGTCCATTGCCAGGCCCTTTGGGTCTTGTATGGATATTAAGGGAAACCTCGCACCCAAATTAAAAAAAGGAAAGGCCTGGGGCCTCAGGCCCTCTGAACAGCAGTATACAGGCGGTGCAAACAAAACAGGGACTGTAGGTTTGTTGTTAAGTAGAATCTGCTTGTAATTTTGAACTGGTACATTTTTCAAAAAAATGACATTGACATTTGTTTTGCTGTCTGTGCTCCTCTTCAGAAGATTTCACCTCACTTTCTATCCCAATGACAAATGTTTTTTGAAAATTTGGGGTTTTTAGTGAAACAAGGATTGGTGATAAAGCATCAGTGGAGAGGAGAAATGTTTTTCCCAAATTAACTCTTACAGGAGAGAATTTCCCTTCCTAGGGGAAGATTTCACCTCACTTCCTGTTGTCTCCTTCTGTTTGCAAGTAGGAGTCGTTTGTAAGTTGGATGTTTGAAAGTAGGGACCTGCCCTATATACTCTGCAGAAATTGGGGCCTTAGGTGTTGGTGTTTCCACAACACTGTAAGCCCTCACAGGGCCCTGCTGTGAAATATTAGATCAAGAATTGTAATTTCATGCCCCTGTTGATCAGGGTCAGAAAAATTGGGCCTTTGGTGATGGTGGTGGTGGTGCTGGTGCCACAACACTGTAAGCCCTCACAGTTACTCTTGGTATGCACTGGAACGGGCCCTGCTGTGAAATATTAGATCAAGAATTGTAATTACATGTACATGTTGAACAGAGGCAGAAAAATTGGGCCTTTGGTGGTGGTGGTGCTGGTGCCACAACACTGTAAGTCCTCACAGTTACTCTTGGTGGGCACTGGAACGGCCCCTGCTGTGAAATATTAGATCAAGAATTGTAATTACATGTCCCTGTTGAACAGGGGCAGAAAAATTGGGCCTTAGGCACTGGTGCCACAACACTGCAACCCCTCACAAATACTGTAGTTGAAGCGCATGAATGAGCCCTGCTGCAAAATATTGCATTAAAGATTGTAATTACACACCCCTGTTAAACAGGGGCAGAAAAATTAGACCTTAGGCACTGGTGGCGGCGCCCAGAACCAAAAATATTCTTACAAGCTATCAGCATGATCATTGAGGAAGAGGATAGTCACTCAGCAAAACAGGATAGTCACTCAGCATCAGCATAGGGAGTCTTGAAGGAATCTGACATTTCAAAAAAATTATTCGGTTACATCAGCACTAGGTGCTTGGTATCTGGTAGTGATCCAAGACTGATTCATTTTTATGAAGGTCAGTCGATCGACCGAGTCGGTGGACAGCCGCACCCTGTGATCGGTTACAAAGCCTCCAGCAGCACTGAATGTGCGCTCCGAAAGAACGCTGAATGCAGGACAGGCCAGTAGCTCAATTGCATACTGTGCAAGCTCTGGCCAGTGATCCATCCTCAAGACCCAGTAACCCAGAGGATTTTCGGTGGGAAAGGTGTCCAAGTCAGATCTTGCCCCTAGGTATTCCTGCACCATGTAAAACAGACACTGGCGATGGTTGCTGGAACCGATCATACCTTGGGGCTGCGGACCAAAAAAATTGTCTGAACACATACGGCCACCTTCTCCACCGCTCCTTTTACTGACCGAAGCCTCAGCACCACGTTGTCCAGGAACAGGAGTTTGTAACCTCCCAGTCTCTGGGAACGCATTTCACAGACCTTTCTGCAAGGCCTCCTGAAGATGTTTCATCCTCTGCTCCCTCTGCGACAGCAAGATAAGGTCGGCAACCTTACCCTTGTAACGTGGATCAAGGAGGGTTGCCAGCCAGTAACTATCCCTCTCCTTGATACCACGAATACGAGGATCCATCCGCAGGCTTTGCAGGATCAGGGAGGCCATGCAGCGTAGGTTTGCTGAGGCATTCGGTCCGGAGTCCTCTGGGTCACTAAGGACGATGTCATCCGCAGCCACCTCCTCCCAGCCACGTACAAGTCCATGGGCTTCTTGGGACTGTAAATGATCCCTTAAAGACTGCTGCTGATGCTGAGTGCCAGGCTCCACCTCCATGCTGACACAATCCTCCTCCTCCTCCTCTTCCTGTGTGATCGGTGGGCACGCAGGAACACTGTCTGGATAAAGGGGGCCTTGAGAGCTAAGGAAGTCCTCCTCTTCCTGCCTCTGTTCTGCCTCAAGTGTCCTGTCCATTATTCCACTCAGCGTGTGCTCCAACAGGTGGACAAGGGGGACAGTGTCACTGATGCATGCACTGTCACTGCTCACCATCCTCGTGGCCTCCTCAAATGGTGACAGGACAATGCATGCATCCCTAATCATAGCCCACTGGCGTGGGGAAAAAAAAAACAAGCTCCCCTGACCCTGTCCTGGTGCCATAGTCACACAGGTACTCATTGATTGCCCTTTGCTGCATGTGCAGCCGCTGCAGCATGGTTAACATTGAGTTCCACCTGGTGGGCATGTCACAGATTAGGCGGTTCTTGGGCAGGTTAAATTCCTTTTGGAGGTCAGCCAGCCAAGCACTGGCATTATACGACCAGCGGAAATGCACACAGACTTTCCTGGCCTGCCTCAGGTCATCCTGTAAGCCTGGATACCTGCCCAAGAACCGCTGCACCACCAAGTTAAGGATGTGAGCCAAACAGGGCACATGGGTCAGTTGTCCCTGTCGGAGGGCATAGAGGAGGTTGGTGCCATTGTCGCAAACCACCATTCCTGGCTTAAGCTGGCATGGTGTCAACCACCCCTGAACCTGTCCCTGCAGAGCTGACAGCTCCTGTCCCCCAAGCACACCAGCTCAAGCACCGCATGGCATCTTTTGGCCTGCGTACTTGTGTAGCGCCTATGGACCCCCGCAGGTTCCGAGTACAAAGCACAGGAAGATGCCATGAAGAAGAAGAAGAGGAGGGGGGTGGAGGAGAGAGGTGTCAGAATCACCAGTAGTAGCATTTTGAAGGCGTGGTGGCGGATTAAACTCCAACACTACTGCACCTTGTCCTGCATCCTTCCCAGTTGCCAGCAAAGTCACCCAATGCGACGTGAAACTTAGGTAATGTCCCTGTCCATGCCTGCTGGACCATGAGTCAGCAGTAATATGCACCTTACCGCTGACCGCCCTGTCCAGCAAGGCCGAGACATTGCCTTCCACATGCCGGTAGAGAGCCAGAATCGCCTTCCGTGAGAAAAAGTGGCATCTGGGAACCTGCCACTGAGGAACCGCACATTCCACAAACTCACGGAAGGGGGCAGAGTCTACCAACTGAAAAGGTAGCAGTTGAAGAGCTAGCAATTTTGCCAAGCTAGCATTCAACTGCTGGGCATGTGGATGGCTGGGAGCGAACTTCTTTCTGCGGTTCAGCAGCTGGGGCAGGGAAATTTGCCTGGTATTATCTGACATCGGTGTACCGATAGCAGATTGCCCGCAAGTACTTGGCTGTGACACAGCTAATTCTACACCTTCATTCCTCTCAGTGCAGGTCTCAGAGAGGACTAAAGGTATAGTGGGGTTGGAGATCCCAGCTGATGAGGACCAAGGTTCTTTGGTGTGGGTCTTTTAGGTACACTTGCCAACGAACTGCATGGCAGGTCAACATATGTCTGGTCAAAGTATGTGGTGCCCAAGCGGGAGATGTTTTGGCCACGCGAGATACTCTTGAGACATATGTTGCAAATAGCAGCGGTGCGATCTGATGCACTCATCTCAAAAAAGGGCCAAACCAAAGAACTTTTCTAATAACGTGCAAAGACAGCAGCTCCCGCCGCATGCGGAGCTCTGCGGTGTGATGCAGTCAGTGCGCTGCCCTTAAGCTGGCCCCTGGAGGGCATCCTGCCTTGTTGGTGATGTGCCTCCTCCTCCTCCTCCTTTCTCCTATCAGGCACCCACGTGGAGTCAGTGACCTCATCATCCCCTCCCTCCTCATCACTGGAGCAAACCTGGCAGTATGCTGCAGCAGGGGGAACATGACTGCCAGATTGCTGTCCTTCTTGGGCACCCCCTCTGTCTGGGCTCCTGTTACTGCCTTCCTCTAGGTGAGTACCATCATCGGAGCCTTCAAAACGCTGGGCATCCTCCTGGAGCATGTACCCAACACTGTGGTCAAACAGTTCGGGGGACTCCTCAGGAGGACATGGTGAGGCTAGGGAAGGAGTGACTAATGCCATTGAGGCAAGGGAAGAGTCCGCGTTGGCAGCTGCTTTGCCAGACAAAGTACCCTGAGCCTGGGTGAGAGAGGATGAGGAGGATGAGGATGGCTTGGTCATCCACTCGACCAAGTCTTCTGCATGTTGCGGCTCAACACAGCCAGCTGCCAAAAAAAAGGCCAAGCGTGTCCCACGGCCACGTGCTGATGAGGATGCACCAAGTCCTCAACCAGTACTGTTGCCTCTAGACACAGAGCCTGCTTGCCCTCTTTTATTGGCTTGTGACTGTCTGCCTCTCCTTGTTGGCCTTCCAGACATACTAATGGCCTGCAGTGAGATGTAGCTGCACAAAACTGGGATATATAGAGATATATATATATATATATATATATATATATATATATATATACATATACATATACACACCGATTATACTGCAGCTAGCAGAATCAACTGCCTGCCTGTAGTATTATTAGTATGAGAACACCTGCACTTGTCTTCAGGTAGCTATACTGTAGGTGCAACTGTGCAGGGTACACAGTACACTAACTGAAAATACTTCAAGAGCCTGCCTGTGCTATTAATAGGATCAGAAGAAGCACACAAGCACCTGGCTTCAGGTAGCTATACTGTAGGTGCAACTGTGCAGGGTTACACAGTACACTAACTGTAAATACTGTAAAAACACCTGCCTGCCTGTCAGTATATTAGGAAGAGAGTAACAGGAATGGATCTAGCTAAACTGAATACAGTATATATATATATATATATATATATATATATATATATATATATATACACATACATATACATATACATACACACACATACACACACAAACACACACACAATACACTGTAAGTGCAGCTAACTGACTCGACCTGCCTACTCTATTTAACTTAAATCAAATGACACTGTCTCTCTGTCTATCTAACTCTCTCCACTGCAACACACTACACAAGGCCGCCACGCAGGCGGCCTTATATAGTGTGTGGCGTGTACTAAACCCCCTGAGCCATAATTGACCAAATCCTCCGTGGCTTTGGCCAATTACAGCTCTCTGTGCAGACGTGCTGTGATTGGCCAAGCATGCGGGTCATAGTGCATGCTTGGCCAATCATCAGCCAGCAATGCACTGCGATGCCGCAGTGAATTATGGGCCGTGACGCGCCACTCGAATTTGCGTTCGACTCGAACGCGAAGCTCATCCCTATTTAAAACTGCTCACGGCTGTAATGAATTGTTGGATCCCAGCAATACAGATAAAAATCAATGAAAAAAATGGTATGGGTTCCCCCCCCATTCCATTACCTGGCCCTTTGGGTCTGGTATGAATATAAAGAGGAACCCTGCGCAAAATTAAAAAAAAAAAAAAAAAAAGCGTGGACGTCCCCCCAAAATCCATACCAGGCCCTTAAGGTCTGGTATGGATTTTAAGAGGAACCCTGTGCCAAAATTAAAAAAAAGACGTAGGGGTCCCCCAAAAATCCATACCAGACCCTTATCCGAGCACGCCCACCTGGCAGGCCGCAGAAAAAGAGGGGGGGATGAGAGAGCACCCACCCTCCTGAATCGTACCAGGCCACATGCCCTCAACATGGGAAGAGCGTCGGAATAGTCAACATAAACATTAGAAACTTAGTTTCAACCAGAAAAAAAACCCAAAAACCCCTAGATGGACTCCCTCCCCTTCCTTCCCACCCCTCCGCATTATTAATCTGCTCATAATATTGTATGCGTCCTTTCTTTCAACACCCTACTGTTTACCTTCATCATTGCCTACATTCTTTAATCTCTATTGCTCCCCTCCTCTTCTACCGATAAAGTATTTTTGGACTCAGTCCACCTATACCACACTTTCCTAAATTTTTTGGGGGCTCCTCTCGCCTCGTAGGTCATTCTATATAAAAGTATATTAGCATTTATTATTTTTATCCACATTCCCAAGGTGAGTTGTTCAACATGAATCCATCGTTGAGCGATCAGTTTTCTCACCCCAAAATAGAGAAGTCTAAGAAACAGTTTTGTATTCGTATTAATCTCTTCTTGATCAAAAATCCCCAACAGACACTTCATAGGAGAACATATGTTTGGAAGATCAAAGTGGTCAGATATGAACTCGGTCACCTGAGACCACAATGGTCTTATCCTAGGGCAATTAGAGGACATAGAAAAATTGTGGCCGGTAACCCGGCAACCAGGGTCACATGGAGGCACACTGCGCATGACTCACCCCTACGTGTGGGTCCGTCAGCTGCTGGCTCGCAAGGAAGGGATGGGGGACATCAGCCAGCCGTATCCATGCCGACACATCACCTGGGAACACCCATTGCGCCAATCATCCAGGAAGGAGGAGTGGCGCTGGGCGGCCGCACATTGCTGGAAGCATCGCCAGACAGTGCAGGGGAAAACAGCATATCCTGTGGTACAGGGGCAGCCTCTACAGATAAAAATGAATGTTATTCTAGTAAAGTAAAACATGTAGCATTGGAACATGGTATTGATAAACAGAAGGCGGCTGAGATTGTTGGAACAACAATCGAGGTGGGAAGAGAGAAAGGGATGGGAAAATCAACAAATAAACAATAAACAGTTAATAGAAATATAAGCAAGGCATATACTGATATTAATAGATAACAGTAAGTTGTTACATAATTATACATTTATATTGAAAGGCCAAAACAATTAATCATAGCAGTAAAACTATCACATCGTTTCATGGTTCCATGTCTATTAATCGGGGGAAGGGAAAAAAAAATAAATAAAAATATTAGTTAGGGTGGACGCGTCTCCTTGGGTCTAGGGGATAGCCTCTTCCATTATTTCACTACATGGTTTCTCTATTTAATCTTATTTAAACACACTACACCATGATGAATTATTTACCGTAAATGTATTGTTCATTACAGTACTCAATTCTGTGCTCCTGAAGAAGCGCATGTGGCGCGCAACATGTCGAGCCTATACAGAATCTGATTATCACCACTGCATAGCTTCTGGTTCAACGCAATGTAACTATACTGATCAAGATCTTTTGACTTCGAACACTGCTCTAACTACTAATTTAACCATATAGCTATGTATGGAGTGCATAATTTGTAAAACTGTTTAACGATGAATTGAACTCTATTTGTCTCTTTGTTTTATACTATTTTTTAACATTTTCTAAATAAACTAGAATTTTAATCATATATCTAGTAATTACTGTGCCTTAAAAGTCTTGCGCCCACAATTTTTCTATGTCCTCTAATCTACTTAGATAAGACGTGGCACCTGTAACTAAACTCGTATCCACATGACCACTATGCGCTGATACGTTCTTTCCAAAAATCTAATTATCCTAGGGCAATCCCACACCATGTGAAGGAAAGTTCCCTCATCTCCCCCACATTTATGACACTCTGAATTGTCCCTTCTGTGCATTTTAAATAATCTGGTTGGAGTGTAGTACATCTGGTGTAAATATCTAAGCTGTATCATTCTGTCCGTGGAGGAAATCACCGATACGAGGTATGTATCGAGTACCTCCTGCCACAATTCCTCAGTCAGTTCCGGAATGAAAGTCATCCACCTACTTCTGGTCCTAGCAGTCAGGTCAGGGCCTCCCAATCTAATCTCCTTGTAGTATCTAGATATACGCTTAGTCGGTTCCGGGTCAATCAGGACCCTTTCCAAGGCTGTGTTTTGTACCTTCACCTCCCCCCCCCCGAACTGGGCTGTCGCTGCATGCTGCAGTTGGGTATATCTGAACTGCCAGGTCCTAGGTACACCAAACTGCTCCCTTAGTTGTGCAAAAGATGTTAGCCTGCCATCCTGGTATATATGATGCAGATATTTTATCCCAAATTTGGCCCATCTATGCCCATCTTCTATTTTGCAGAACTCCTTTAGGGATTTATTGTACCAGAGAGGACAATTAGGTGATAACCATAACGGGTCATCCATTATTTTCTGCGCGCAAAGGTGAAACACCCTACCTGGTAGTGCCATAACAGAACCCATCCCTCTCCCTGGTATCTCTTTTCTGAACAGCATATTCAGTAATGTTTCCTGAGATGTGGCTACAGCCGCCTCCAATAGAGTAGTGGCATTAGGTATCTGGGGGAAACACCGCCAATGCAAGAATGTCATTTGGGATGCGAAGAAATAGGATCTCATGTCCGGCATAGCCAATCCCCCCTGAGTTATTGGTAGTTTCAGGATTGCTAGGGATAACCTGGGAGCCTTGGCTCCCCACAAGAAATCCACCACAATGGAGTCTATGCGTTTAAACAGTTTCCCTGAGACATATACAGGCGAGTTCGATAGAACGTACAGCAGCTTTGGAAGGACAATTATTTTAAATAGGTTTATACGACCCATCACTGTCAGTGGCATATTCCTCCACCGCTGCACCTTCTCACGAAGAGCCTCCATTACCGGTCTCAGATTAAGGTCCAGATACCCCGAGATGGGAAGTTGAATCACAACTCCCAGATATTTAAATGATTGGGACAGTTGAATGGGGGAATCCGCCGGGACCGACACTGTCATCCATAGCAAACAGCGATGATTTGCTCCAATTGATACGGAACCCAGAATAGTCTCCGAACTCCTGTATCAACCGGAAGGCCGCGGATAACGAAGCACCGGATCCTGCAGATACAGGAGCATGTCATCCGCATAAAGGGAGACTCGTTCCTCAATCCCCCCCACCCGAAGTCCATTCATGTGGGGAGTATCCCTTAGTTTTGCCGCAAGTGGCTCTATGGCCAAAGCAAACAGAAGGGGGATAGCGGGCACCCCTGTCTGGTCCCCCGGAGGACAGAAAAGGGCTCAGATATAATTCCATTCACCCTCACCCTGATCAATGGGTCAGTGTATAACAGCCTCACCCAGGATATAAATATAGGCCCGAATCCCAATAGCTCCAGGAGACCAAACAGATGGCCCCACTCCACCGAATCAAAGGCCCTCTTGGTGTCCAAGGAGGCCACTACTCTCTCCCCGGAATTGTCATGGTCCATCTGTAGGTTAATAAACAACCTTCTAACATTCATTTGTGCACAACGCCCTTTTATAAAGCCCGTCTGATCCGGGTTAACTAGTTTCAAGATTACCGACTGTAGCCTCCCCGCCAATACTTTCGCTAGAATTTTGGTGTCGACATTCATCAACGAGATGGGTCTATAGGATTCACATTCTTTAGGATCTTTTTCCCCTTTATGTATTAGGACCACCAAGGCCTCTCTCATAGAGGGGGGAAGTCTCCCCTCCCGCCGCGCAGTCAAGAACACTCGTAATAGTCGGAGTGCCAGTCCACCACTAAAGGTATTATAGCATTCCGAGGGTATACCATCTAGGCCCGAAGATTTCCTAGGGGCAAAAGAAGCTATCGCCCCCTCAGCCTCCTCCACAGTTATGTCAGCTTCCAGTTCTTCACGGTCTACGTTTGTTAACTTAGGAAGATCAATATCATTCAGATAATTTTCTAGAGTGTTATCTTCCGGTGGGATGCATGACTTGTAAAGTTCTTTGTAAAACTGGACAAAGACCTGTAGTATACCCTCGGTATCACTCACCTCCACCCCACCTTGGTCATAGATACTCATTATACATATGGGTGTGTATTCTGGTCGTGCCAAATATGCCAACAGTCTACTATTTTTGTCCCCAAATTCAAAGATACGTCTACGCTGCGCAAGTCTGAGTTTGGTAGTCTGGTCAGTCAGTATTTCCTTGTATGCCCGCGTCTTATCCTGGAGAATACGCAGACCCTCCCTAGTCGGTCGCCTGCCTCAGCTAGGGATACCTCTCGTTCCCTGTCCATTATTGAAGAGGCTAGTTGCTTCTTGAAGCTACCTACCTCCGCCATGAACACCCCTCGTAGAGTAGCTTTGAATGCCTCCCAATTTATTAGATCAGAGCCAGCATCCCTATTTTCCTTCCAGAACAGCTGAATAGTCTCAGTACATTTAATTTTAACATATTCCTCCTGTAACCAACTAGCCTCCATCCTCCAATGTCTGATTCCCTGTCTCTGTCCCACTACAATATCCACTAGTATAGGTGAATGGTCCGAGCGCACTCTAGGTAAGTATCTCGCCCCAGCCACCATTTGCAGTCCCTCAGGTTCAACCAATACAGTGTCTATCCTAGACAATGTTTTATGTGTCTCAGAGTAACAAGAATATTCCCTAATCTCTGGGTGTCTCGCCCGCCATGCATCACAGAAGCCGTGGGCTGACATCCACTTCGCTAGTGGTGTTGGCGTTCTTGGCGGTGCATCCAACTTGTCCATTGTCGGATCCACCACCGCGTTCAAGTCTCCCAAAATGAAGATCCTCCCTTCCGCTATCTCAAAAGTCGCTTGAAGCATATCATCCAGATGAGACAAGGAGAAGGGAGGCGGGACATACAAGTTCACAAAGGTCATAAATCTATTATGAACTTTTATCACTATGATAACATATCTACCCTTTATATTTGTTTTAATTGCATGGATACATATGGGTAGGGATTTAGCTACTAGTGTGGACACTCCCCTAGCATATGAAGAGTAACTTGCATGATAAGCCCACGCAATATGCGCCCTTTTTAGAGAGAGAGCCCTGGAGCCCTGCAGATGTGTTTCCTGTATCAATATTAAATGTGGTTTATATTTTTTGAGATAGTCAAAGACCAGTGATCTTTTAAATTTGGAGTTAAGGCCTCTGACGTTCCAAGAGATCACTCTAAGGTTCACAGCCATAGTATATAAAGCAAGAACCCCCCCCCCCCCCCCCTCACTCCCAATGCTTGGGTAGGTTATCTTCCAGGGCTCCAGCACTCCCTCCCCCCACCCTGTTGGGCAGCAACATATAAGGCAGACAGCAATTATTGGAAATGAGCTTGAAATCATGAGCATACATAAAGCATAATGACAATTTTCCCAGTTACTCCCCCCTCCTCCCCCCTTGTTCCCCTCCCCCCACCCTGTACCCGCCCCCAACGTGCAAGGCACTTCATTCCCAAAACATTTAACCCAAAAGAGGTTATAACGGATGTGCGACTTCAGAAAGTCACACAGGCTCCAGCACTGTGAGGAGTAAGTTCAAGTGTGAGAAAAAAAAAAACCCACAAGAAAAAACCTATAACAGAAAAATAAAAATATATGTGTTCAGGGAGAAGAGGAAAAATTCTTGTTCCACTCCTCAAGTTTCAAGTAAAAATAGAAAAAAACAAAAAAAAACCTTTGTTTCCGAAAGGAGAAAAAACCTGCAGATTCCTTCAGTGTTAAAAGTATAATTGAGCATTTGAAAGCAGCAAGCATAGTCCCTCTGTAGTCTCCGGACTGCCAGGTACATAAGGCCACATCAGAGGGCCCTAGGCAGTTCATCCTGAAATCGTGTAGAATGGGTCAGGGGGAAAAAGGGGTGGTAAAAAATCAGCTCAGCGTCCGCCAAATTTCCCTCTCCTGACATCCCTCATCCCCCAAAATCCTCTCCATCTGTATGTATGAATTTAAGGTGATCTTGGAGAACCCCCTCTTCTCGGGCGTCCCCTCGCATCCAGCCAATCAGAAGCCTCCATGGGGGTGATAAAAAAAATGCACCTTGCCATTATCCACAATGTGTAGTTTTGCTGGATATAGCATACTGTATATCAGGTTCAGTTCTCTAAGCCGTTTCTTTATCTGATAGAAGGAAGCCCTCTGTTTTTGCGTGGCGACAGAGAAATCAGGATAAATAGATATCCGATAATTATGACACTTCAGCTCAGGGCCTGTCCTGGCTCCTTTCAGGATATTTTCTCTGTCTCTGAAGTGCAGAATCTTTGCTATCATGGGTCTGGGGATTGCTCCCTTTGGTGGGGGTTTACCTGGTACTCGGTGCGCCCTCTCTATGGCAAACATAGCAGTGAAAGTTCCAGGGGCCATATTCTCTTTCAGCCAGTCCTCCAAGAATTCCTCAGGATGGCTACCTTCCACTCCTTCAGGGAACCCCACCAGCCTTATGTTATTTCTTCTCAATGTGGTCCTCCATGTTGGCCATTTTAAGAGTGTGCTCAGAGAGGGTCTTTTTAATAACTTGGTTATCAGTGCTCATAGGTCTAACAGTGTCCTCCAGAGCAGCAATGCGATGATCAGTAACCTGGGCCTTTTCTCTAAGCTTCTGCATATCGTGTTTCATAAAGGAGAATTCCATTTGCAGTTCCCCAAAATGATCTAGCAGCTTAGTTTGACACCCCTGTATGGCAGCCATTATTTGCTTAAGGGACGGCTCTTCTTCCTCCTCCAGGGCCCTGTCTGCACCATGTATGAGCACATCTTCCCTGTCCAGTGATCTCCCCCTGCGTATAGTGCGGTCTCTCTGTGCTCTGGGACTCACCCGACCCGAGGAAGCAGGCTTCTGTCTTTCTGTGTCCTCATGCTGCCGGAGCGGTGGCCATTCCTCATCCTCCTCTCTTCCCGGCGCCGCGGCGCCATCTTGAGAGCCCCAGGCATAACGGCCAGTCTCTCCCCCGGTGTATTTACAAGTAGCCCCTCTGGTAGATGAGGACAATATTTTGTTTTTAATCAAATAATATAGGATTTAGATTCCTCGTTTTTTACACTCGGTATGTGACTCCATATTGAGTATTAATTAAGTATGCATTCAAATTGGGATTGTATGCTGGGATCCGGTTTTTATTCTAATTTAATATTATTTATGTTTACTGTTTTCTTGGTGGCTTATTGAAGTATATAAAAATTTTTTTTTTTTTTTTTTTTTTTTTTTATTTCTGCATATGATTTAATGATCTATGAGGTGCGGTGTGGCGTCATCTGAATGGTGCAGCTCCGTCCTGGATTATTAATTAGGTAACATATACATAGTAATGACAGTGATTAATGGTAATTATCACTGCTAGTTCTTGTAGTTGTCACAGCTGTTTAATAAAGGAGCATGTGGATGTAGCCTATGATTATAGGAGATGATGGTCCTAGGCAAAATGGCCGCCGACAGGATATACTTACATCGATGTAGCCTATTACTAGAGCTGTCAGCGGTCCTACGCAAAATGGCCGCCGACAATATATAAACACACACACACACAGAGCATCCGTCCAATTAGATCCCCCAGAGGAAAGCACGTGATCCCTGTGCCGAATACGCGTCGGGGAGGGGTAGGACGGAGCTGTCAGCAACAGAGGTAGATGAGGAACGACACACTGCATGCCATACAAACGCTTGTTTTATACAAACACTCTCTGGAAAGATTGGTGCACTCACGCACCTACATATTGTGAGTACCCTTCTGGAGGGAAGTTTTAATATATTTTAAATAAATCCCTACTGTATCACACTATGGAGCTTTTTCTTTCTTGTATGTGAAACTATCTGATGACATCTGAGAGTGGTGGAGTTTATACCAGCATACCCTGTATGAGCCCAAGGGGTGGCTCCAATGCATGTTTAGACACCGTTTTATTACCGTGTCACACGCTCAGAGGTGAGCGCAAGCACAAGTGGGGGGTCACAGGAGAGCACTGAAGCATGCTGGATTGTGAATACCATTAAGGAGGAGCATGAGGAACACTGATTTCTGTGGACACCACTTACTTGCACTTTATGTGTTAATATCAATGAATTGAACTTTTTAAATGTGGACACTTGATTTTGCACTTTGATCTTATATTTATAACCACATATATGTTTTGTTTTCTTGCATGTTGCACTTTATGGGATATTTTTATATAAGGATTGTATTTATTTTATAATTTATATATTACTAGAATTTTTTTTTTTTTAAATATTGTAGTATAGTTTTACACTATATATGCACCTCCCAACTATTGGGATATATATGTTTTTTCAGCGCAGGCACGTTTATTTATATACAATTCTAGCACTAGACCTCCTCTGTAGCTCTAACCTGGTAACCGTAAAAAAAAATTTAAACCGTCACCTATGGAGATTTTTAGGTACCGTAGTTTTTTGCCATTCCACGAGTGCATGTACCGTATTTATCGGCGTATAACACGCGCCGGTGTATAACACGCACCCCAAGTTTAGGAGGGAATTTTAACCAGTTGCCGACCGCCGCACGACGATGTATGTCGGCAGAATGGCACGGGCAGGCAAAAGGGCTTACAGGTACGTCCTTGCTTGCCCGCGGGTGGGGGGTCCGTTCGACCCCCCCCCCGGTGCCAGCGGCGGTCGGATTCAGGGCAGGGTCGATCAAAGGTGAGGGGGAGGCCACTCATTCGTGGCTCCCCCCTCGCGATCGCTCCTGGCCAATGACGGGCTTCCTCAGCTTCTGTGAATGTAAATAGAAGCGGAGGAAGTGATGTCACTCTCCTCGAGTCGGTCTTTTCGTTCCGGCGCCGAGGAGAGAAGACATCTAAGTAAGTTTGCACCAACACTACACTAACAGTAGAACACGCAGGCACACTTGTCACCCCCCTGTCACCCCCAGTCACCCCCTGATCACCCCCCTGTACCCCCTGTCACACTGACACCAATAGCAGTTTTTTTTTTTTTCTGATTATTGCATTGGTGTCAGTTTGTGACAGTTATAAGTGTTAGGGCAGTTAGGTTAGCCCCCTTTAGGTCTAGGGTACCCCCCTAACCCCCCTAATAAAGTTTTAACCCCGTGATCACCCCCCGTCGCCAGTGTCACTAAGCGATCGTTTTTCTGATCGCTGTATTAGTGACACAGGTGACGCTAGTTAGGGAGGTAAGCATATAGGTTCGCCGTCAGTGTTTTATAGCGACAGGGACCCCCATATACTACCTACTAAAGGTTTTAACCCCTTGATTGCCCTCTAGTTAACCCTTTCACCAGTGATCACCATATAATTGTTACGGGTGACGCTGGTTAGTTGGTTTTTTTATTATAGTTTATTATAGTTTTAGGGCACCCGCCGTTAATTACCTTATAAAGGTTTAACCCCCTAATTGCCCGGCGGTGATATAAGTTACGTTTTTAGTGTCAGATAAGGTCTGTGTCGCCCCAGGCAGCGTCAGGTTAGCGCCAGTACCGCTAACACCCACGCACGCAGCATACACCTCCCTTAGTGCTATAGTATCTGAGCGGATCGATATCTGATCCGATCAGATCTATACTCCCCAGCAGTTTAGGGTCCCCCAAAAAAACGCAGTGTTAGCGGGATCAGCCCAGATACCTGCTAGCACCTGCGTTTTGCCCCTTGGCCCAGCCCAGCCCACCCAAGTGCAGTATCGATCGATAACTGTCACAAAACACTAAGCACACATAACTGCAGCGTTCACAGAGTCAGGCCTGATCCCTGCGATCGCTAACAGTTTTTTGGTAGCGTTTTGAATCAGTCGCTGACAGTCAGGAGCTTTTTTGCCTGTGAGTCTCACTAGTGCACCCCTAAATTTAGAGCCCAAAATGGCAAATCGAAGGTACACTAGTGAAGAGGCCTACACGTTTCTGAGCATGACAGATAGTGAAGAGGAAGTCACTCATCTGTCAAGTTCAGGCTCAGAATACGATCCTGTAGAGGACAGCGGCTCCATGACAGATAGCTCTGACGACGGAGTTGTGGTCCCTGCTAGGGTCAGGCGTACCAGACCCCGAACTTCTTCTTCTGTCCTTGAAGTGCAAGAACCACAGGTCCCTCGTATGGAGCAGAGAAGTACTAGCGCCGCTATTCCTTCTGGTGAACTGGCAAGCACCAGCGGCCTAGTACACCCTGGTTGTACATCCAGCACTGCAGTATCACGTGGTGACGTGGCGAGTCCCATAAGTGCAGTTCAAGCTGGTGAGGTGGCAAGCACTAGTAGGGTCCCGCTGCCACCAAGAAGACGAACACGGGCCCGTCGTGCCCATAGTGCCCTTCCTGCTGCATTCGCCATTTCGAATTGGGTACCCACCACTTCTGCAGCACCCGTATTGCCCCCATTCACTGGCCAACCCGGAATTCAGGTGGAAACAGTTGATTTTACGCCACTGGATTTTTATTCACTGTTTTTCACCGAAGATCTCTATAGATCTATTGTGGACCAAAGCAATTTATACGCTGGTCAACTAATCCCCAGTCCTCCCTTGCCAGAGATTGGAGACCAATTACGGTCTCTGAATTTAAGATCTTTCTGGGCCTTTCCCTCAACATGGGCATAACCAAAAAGAGTGAGTTGCGGTCATATTGGTCCACTGACCCAATTCACAATATGCCCTTGTTCTCTGCTTCCATGGCCAGGGCACGATATGAGCAGATTTTGCAGTTCATGCACTTCAACGACAATGAACTCTGTCGTCCTCGTGGAGACCCTGAATACGATCGGCTCTACAAAATTCGGCCCCTCGTAAACCACTTCAACCAACGTTTTGCAGACTTGTTTACTCCCCATCAAGTTGTCTGCATTGATGAGTCCCTGATTAAATTTTCTGGCCGCTTGTTATTCAAACAGTACCTTCCCAGCAAGCGTGCCAGATACGGGGTCAAGATGTATAAGCTCTGTGACAGGGCCACAGGCTATACATGTAGTTTTATGGTTTACGAGGGCAAAGATAGTCACGTAGAGCCGACAAACTGCCCTGACTACATAGGAAACGCTGGCAAGATAGTGTGGGACTTGGTGTCACCCTTATTCGGAAAGGGGTACCACTTGTACGTGGACAATTATTACACGAGCGTGCAACTTTGTAGTCACCTTTTTGATCATCAAATTGGAGCATGTGGCACCGTGCGACCTAATCACCGGGGCTTTCCTCAGCGGCTTGTAGATTCCCGTCTTAGGCTGGGGGAGAGAGCCTGCTTGCAGTGTAATAATTTGCTCGCTATGAAGTGGAGGGACAATAAGAATGTTTTCGTTCTTACCTCCCTTCATGCAGACACGATGGTCCAAATTACTACGGCGACTGGTGTTGTGGAGAAACCCCTCTGTGTCCACGAATATAACCAAAATATAGGAGGGGTGGACCTCAACGACCAGTTGTTGGCGCCGTATCTAATTGCCCGTAAGGCCAGACGCTGGTACAAAAAAGTGTCTGTATACTTATTTCAATTGGCTTTGCTGAACGCTGATGTGCTATACAGAGCTTCAGGACGGACTGGATCCTTCCTTAAATTCCAGGAAGAGATCGTCAGAGCCCTTCTGTTTCCAGACGGTGCTCCACCTCACCTTCCCCAACCAAATGCAGTAGGCCGGCTGCATGAGAGGCATTTTCCTTATGTCCGCCAGAGTACCCCTACCCAACGAGCCCCCCAAAGAAAATGTCGTGTCTGCAGAAAGCGCGGATTTAGACATGACACCCGGTATTATTGTCCCTCCTGTCCTGGCAATCCTGGTCTTTGCATTGGTGAATGTTTTGAACGCTACCATACACTAGTTGAGTTTTAGCGTAGGGTACAGCACTGCACAGACTAGGACACACTTTCACAGGGTCTCCCAAGATGCCATCGCATTTTGAGAGACCCAAACCTGGAACCGTTACAGTTTTAAAAGTTACAGTTATAAAAAAAATGTAAAAAAAAAAAATACACAAAAAAAATATAAAATAAAAAAAACAAAATAGTTGTCGTTTTATTGTTCTCTCTCTCTCTCTCTCTCTATTTTCTCTCTATTGTTCTGCTCTTTTTTACTGTATTCTATTCTGCAATGTTTTATTGTTATGTTTTATCATGTTTGCTTTTCAGGTATGTCATTTTTTTATAGTTTACTTTGTTTTAACCATTTTTTTGTTTTCAGGTACGCCATTCAGCTGCAGCGCGGATTTATTTATCTTGGCAGCAACAGCGTTTGCTCCCACGATACATAAAGCCGTGCACTGTCGGAGGTGATTTCACCACCACAGTTACATACTTCAGCATATATGCCGAAGCGTGGGGGCAGCAGTGGGTGGAGGAGCGATTTGCTCCTGCCTTTTGTGGGAGGATGCCCCCATGCTTCGGCATGTATATATATTTTAGGTAGGCACAGGTTGCGTTAAAGGTTTTATTTTTTACTATTTTTTTTTGTATTTGCTTTGCAGGTATGGTAAGTATTACTGTTATACTGTAATGTTACTTTGTTTCTTGTTAACCATCATTTGCTTAGCAGGAACGCCATTCAATTGCAGCGCGGATTTATTTATCTTGACAGCAACAGCGTTTGCTCCCACGATACATAAAGCCATGACTCCAGCGCTGTCGGAGGTGATCTCACCACCACAGTTACATACTTCAGCATATATGCCGAATTGTGGGGGCAGCAGTGGGTGGAGGAGCGATTTGCTCCTGCCTTTTGCGGGAGGATGCCCCCATGCTTCGGCATATATAAACGGTGCATGTATGCCCATCATTAGAAGTGGGTGGATGAAGGGAGGTATTCTAATGGTGGGCATACCCACCGATCAATATCTTTTTTTCGTTCAGCCCACAGGCTGCATGAAAAAAAAGTTTTCCAAATATGCCCAACAAGGACCAGTAACGTACTGGTATGTTGCTGGACTTTGAGTGGTTATACCAGAATGATGCCTGCAGGTTTAGGTATCATCTTGGTATCATTCTTTTCAGCCAGCGGTCGGCTTTCATGTAAAAGCAATCCTAGCGGCTAATTAGCCTCTAGACTGCTTTTACAAGCAGTGGGAGGGAATGACCCCCCCACCGTCTTCCATGTTTTTCTCTGGCTCTCCTGTCCCAACAGGGAACCTGAGAATGCAGCCGGTGATTCAGCCAGCTGACCATAGAGCTGATCAGAGACCAGAATGGCTCCAAATATCTCTATGGCCTAATAAACCGGAAGCTACGAGCATTTCATGACTTAGATTTTGCCGGATGTAAACAGCGCCATTGGGAAATTGGGAAAGCATTTTATCACACCGATCTTGGCGTGGTCAGATGCTTTGAGGGCAGAGGAGAGATCTAGGGTCTAATAGACCCCAATTTTTTCAAAAAAAGAGTACCTGTCACTACCTATTGCTATCATAGGGGATATTTACGTTCCCTGAGATAACAATAAAAATGATTAATAAAAATGAAAGGAACAGTTTAAAAATAAGATAAAAAAAGCAAAAAAATAATAAAGAAAAAAAAAAAAAAGCATCCCTGTCCCCCCCTGCTCTCGCGCAAAGGCGACCGCAAGCGTCGATCTGGCGTCAAATGTAAACAGCAATTGCACCATGCATGTGAGGTATCACCGCAAAGGTCAGATCGAGGGCAGTAATTTTAGCAGTAGACCTCCTCTGTAAATCTAAAGTGGTAACCTATAAAGGCTTTTAAAGGCTTTTAAAAATGTATTTAGTTTGTCGTCACTGCACGTTTGTGCGCAATTTTAAAGCATGTCATGTTTGGTATCCATGTACTCGGCCTAAGATTATCTTTTTTATTTCATCAAACATTTGGGCAATATAGTGTGTTTTAGTGCATTAAAATTTTAAAAAGTGTGTTTTTTCCCAAAAAAATGCTTTGAAAAATCGCTGCGCAAATACTGTGTGAAAAAAAAAAATGAAACACCCACCATTTTAATCTGTAGGGCATTTGCTTTAAAAAAATATAATGTTTGGGGTTCAAAGTAATTTTCTTGCAAAAAAAAAAAAAAAATTTTCATGTAAACAAAACGTGTCAGAAAGGGCTTTGTCTTCTAGTGGTTAGAAGAGTGAGTGATGTGTGGTATAAGCTTCTAAATGTTGTGCATAAAATACCAGGACAGTTCAAACCCCCCCCAAATGACCGCATTTTGGAAAGTAGACACCCCAAGCTATTTGCTGAGAGGCATGTCGAGTCCATGGAATAATTTATATTGTGACACAAGTTGCGGGAAAAAGACAAATTTTTTTATTTTTATTTTTTTTTTTGCACAAAGTTGTCACTAAATGATATATTGCTCAAACATGCCATGGGAATATGTGAAATTACACCCCAAAATACATTCTGTTGCTTCTCCTGAGTATGGGGATACCACATGTTTAGGATTTTTTGGGAGCCTAGCCGCGTACGGGACCCCGAAAACCAAGCACCGCCTTCAGGCTTTCTAAGAGCGTAAATTTTTGATTTCACTCTTCACTGCCTATCACAGTTTTGAAGGCTATAAAATGCCCAGATGGCACAACCCCCCCCCCCCCCCCATGACCACATTTTGGTCTTTTTCCATTTATAGCGCAAAAAATAAAAACGGCAAAGGTGATCAAATACCATCAAAAGAAAGCTCTATTTGTGGGAAGAAAAGGATGCAAATTTCGTTTGGGTACAGCATTGCATGACCACGCAATCAGCAGTTAAAGCGACGCAGTGCCAAATTGTAAAAAGTGCTCTGGTCAGGAAGGGGGTAAATCCTTCCGGGGCTGAAGTGGTTAAGGAAAAAAAACTTTTAGGAGTAAAGTTTAAGGAAGAAAAACTTACATTAAAATGCCCATCAATGCAGCGTTATCGGTGTCCATCTGCAGCCTTGCTCCAGTGTCTATTGCAGCCTTGTCAGTGCAGCTTTGCCCCAGTGCAGAATTGTCAGTGCAGCCTTGTCAGTGCAGCTTTGTCCCAGTGCAGAATTGTCAGTGCAGCCTTGCCCCAGTGTCCATTGCAGCCTTGTCAGTGCAGCCATGTCAGTGCAGCCATGTCAGTGCAGCCATGTCAGTGCAGCCTTGCCCCAGTGCAGCCTTGCCCCAGTGCAGCCTTGCCCCAGTGCAGCCTTGTGTGATTGCCGCGATCCCTGCCGACATACACAGCTGTGTGTAAATTCAAATATGGTGCCGAGACTGCAGGGACTCGGCGGAGCCGAGATACACATACCCGAGAGTCCTCGGCTTTTCTCGGCGCAGCTTACAGTCCCGCCCATTCCCGCCCTATGATGTACATCACACAGGTCCAATGGCGGGACTGTAAGCGGCGCAGAGAAAAGCCGAGGACTCTCGGGAATGTGTATCTCGGTTCCAACGAGTCCCTGCAGTCTCGGTGCCATATTTGAATTTACACACGGCTGTGTATGTCAGCGGCGATCGCGGCAATCGCCGCGATCACACAAAATTGGCGGGGATCGGACTATAACACGCACCCACGATTTTCCCCTGATTTTCAGGGGAAAAAAGTGCGTGTTATATGCCGATAAATACGGTAATTATAAAGCGTGACATGTTTGGTATCTATTTACTTGGCGTAACATCATCTTTCACATTATACAAAAAAATTGGGGTAACTTTACTGTTTGTTTTTTTTTTAATTCATGAAAGTGTCCCTTTTCCCAAAAAGTTGCATGTAAAACACCGCTGCACAACTACCGTGTGACATAAAATTTTGCAACAATAGCCACAGTGAATAGATTGGTATGCCAGGTAGCTAATGAAAGCTGAAAAGATTAACTGGCTTTTACCACCACCAAAAAGGACTTGTTTCATATGCGTGGTCATCTTCTCTGGTGCAAGAAGAAAATCTTCCATTACTTTAGAAAACCTGATTATAACGTTCTGAACATTCCAATGAGTCCAAAAGACTGCATGGATTACTGCAGACTACTTCTCTGCCATTTTGAGACCATGAGATACAAAACAGATGGGATAGAACTATGACTGGTCCCAAGAGAGATACTAATACTGTCACCTTCTCTGAAGGCAACTCTACAGTATTGTCTTTAGTGTCAAGGAATGTCATTATTATAATGAGATTAGTTGGCCTTCCGTTGATGACCCATCCAAATTTGATCAGAGTCTGAATCAGAATTTGCCAGGACCTGGAGCTACCAGCAAGCTGTTGTCCAAATAAAGAACACCTGTAGCCCTTGCTCACGCAAGATGGCCACTACTGGAAACAATTCTCTGGAAAATGTGTTGGGTATGTGGAAAGGCCAAAGATTTTCGAATGAACTTGAAATGAAACTCACAGAAGCATGGGTGTTCCCAAAATGCATATGTACACATCGGCTAGATCTAGAGACAACCTATAGCTGCCTTATCTGAACTCCATATGAAGTTCTGGATCTTGATCCTTCCTTCTGCTTCATGCCTAAGTCTGTTTTTGACTAATAACAATGGAGAATATAATTCTTGACATCTTCTTTGGACAGATGGCTCACTGTTGCAACACGATTTGGTAACATTTGCTTAAAATTTTGATTGTTCTAAGGAACCATGGTGGGAATTAAAATAGTTAGAGGAGAGGAAAGAAAATTCGAATAACTCTCTCATTGCACAGGACCGACGGATCCTGAACCTACCCTGCCCAAAATTTGCAAAATTCCTGAAAATGAGCTCCAACACAGGCCAGAAAACACTACTTAACGGTAGTATAAGCCTTCTTCGTTTCCAAATCTATTTTGGGGTTCCAAAGCCTCTGCAAAGGATATTGCTTCATCCACTGGCAGAATGGCACATCTGGCTAGTCTGATGGAGATACCCTGGCCAACTGCCTCTGAAGTAAAGGTGGGCTTTCCAGACAGGATATTGGACCCTCTGCTAGCAGGAAGACACATCTGGCCAGTCTGATGAAGACTCCTTGGCCAGCTGCTTCTGAGGCAGAGGTACCCTTTAAATCAACTTAGCCATTGGATTAGCTTAGTACCTGAGCCTTAGCGACTAGAGATCCACTCAGTCAGTTTGAACAGAGTTAAAGCATCTGATTTCTTGCCTCCTTGTCCACTGCTGCCTCTGATATGCAAACCTGGTATAGCAACTTCCCAGGAAAGCCAGCTACCCATAGCCGAGGATGACACATGTGGCCAGTCTGATGAAGACTCTTTGGCCAATGGTTTCTGAGGCAGAGGTGGCCTTTAAACAAACGTAGCTGTTTGATTAGGCTTAGTATCTGACAATTTAGTGACTATAGATTTTCCCAGTCAGCCTGATCAAAGCCAAAACATCTGCCTTCTTTGCCTCCTTATTCACTGTTGCTTTTGACATGCAACCCCGATAGCAAGGATAACTTGCCAAAAATTTGTGGCAGTGTTGAATTGCAAGTCTGTTAAACTTGCTGTATATTTTCACTGGCAAGTTATACACTTGCAGAGCACAAGTTCTAGTTGACACTTTTCCAATTTGTAGCAAATTTGCGTGACAAGTCTCTAGCAAGAGCAAAATTGCAGTGGTTAGTCTACAGCGGGAACTGTGCGAAACTACAGCATGACAATTCAGCCACAGTGACCCCTGTGGTAGGATGACTATTGCACAACATAATTGAACCAGAACTTGCAGCAGACTTGCAGAATGTTTGCAAAGAAAGTTTATCTGGAGTCATGCAAAGCAGACTTGCTGCAATTGTGCAACAAAATTGAGAAGCCTGGCAAGTCTAGCAATAGCTTGGCAAGTCATTTTCCAACTTGCAGCACAATTGCTTGCTATCTGGGAACTTGGCATAGCATCTTGGCAGGCCAGCTGATCAGAAGCACAATATCGCTCAGGATGATCATTGTAGTGAGATTTCCTTTAGACTGCCTCTCCTGACAGTGCCTTCAAATGCATAGTGGTTTCATCAGGGGTTCATCAAGAGGACTTGTCACTGTTAAAACAAACAAGTTACCTCCTTTTCTATTGAGAAGCAGTGCTGGTGTTGAGGGCTAGAGAGATTTGTAATCCATTATGCCCATAATGTGCCTTTTTTAGGCTAGAATATACTTACATGACCCTCACCTTAATGATCAGGGTCTCTAGGTAAGCTCATGGTTACTGGCTCATAGAAGAGCTGAAGGACTTTAGTCATAATAAATACCTAGAAGTACTGGCTAGGACATTAGCATTAATACACTATCAGTGTCAACGGGGGATGAGCCAAACACCCCCTCCCCCCACCCGATTCGGTTCACAGCAGAGCTTGCGAACAGGCAAAAAAATTGGACGAACATGCAAACACTGTTATAGTATATGGGACATAAACATGAAAAATCAAAAGTGCTAATTTTAAAGGCTTATATGCAAGTTATTGCCATAAAAAGTGTTTGGGGACCCGGGCCCTGCCCCAGGGGACATGTATCAATGCAAAAAAAAAGTTTTTAAAAACGTCAGTTTTTTCAGAAGTAGTGATTTTAATAATGCTTAAAGTGAAACAATAAAAATGAAATATTCCTTTAAATATCGTGCCTGGGGGGGTGTCTATAGTATGCCTGTAAAGTGGCGCGGTTTTCCCATGTTTGGAATGGTGCCACAGCAAAATGACATTTCTAAAGGAAAAAAATGTCATTTAAAACTAATCGCGGCTGTAATGAATTGTCAGATCCCTTCAATATAGATAAAACTCATTGAAGAAAATGGCATGGGTTCACCCCTCCCCCCCAGTCCATTACCAGGCCCTTTGGGTCTGCTCAGATATCTGAGCACGCAACCTGGCAGGCCGCAGGAAAAGAGGGGGGACGAAAGAGTGCCCCCCTCCTGCAGTAAATAGTAAAAATGACAGGAAACACTTTGGGACAAGTCCTTTATTAGAAAAAAAAAAATGTCCCGTGATGCAAATCCATCTCACACTGACCGACGAACCAAAAAAAGAAAAAAAACGCAACAGCTCCGTCATCTGTCTGCTGATCCCTGCTGAGCAGGCGGATGACAGGTCCGTGTCCGCTCCGCTAATGCAGAGCAGGCACGGACACAGCCTGTTGTTCTCTATGGGGCGGTTAGATGAAAACGGAACGCCTGTCCATTTCCATTGGATGCCATACGATCTGATCTGCTAGATGTATGGGGAATGGAATCCCCATCCGTCTGTTATTAGTGGACTGGATCAGATGCAGACGGGTGTAAATGGACATATGTCCATAGAGAACAATGGGTGGTCCAATTGGGCCCGCCTGAAAAACGGACAGGCAGACCCAATCGGTGTATTTGTGTGAAAGGGGCCTAAGGCCTTGTTCACATGGGGCATACACAGCGTACCTTTACAGGGATGCGCAGGTGTTCCTTGCATCTCTGTGCAGGCAGTTCAATTGATGTCATTTGGTATGTAGCATCTGCACAAACAGAGCCGTTGCTTCCAATTTTACATCCATGTAGGTCCGCCTGCACGTCCCTGATCTCACACTGTCTGTGTTGGGGGTCATGTACCCACACCCACACGGATGTCAAATTGGGAACAGCAGCTATGCCTGTGCAGCCGTTGCATCCCAATTGACATAAATGGGACTGCCTGTACAGGGATGCACCAAACACCTGTGCATTATTGTGTGGGTAAACATGGCCCTCCATGGGCGTACACTTTATTATGCCACATGTGAATGATGCTTTAGTACTAATTTAGCAGGAATTTTGGAAGTTATATTGTGTTTATGTGCAATATTAATGATTTTTTACAAACTCTGAAAGCTGAAAGTGAAAAATGAAAACCTCATTTTTAGAGAAATGTTTGGGTATGTTCGATTCTGCAAAAAGGCGCAATTTAAAATTTACAAATATTTGTTATTTATTAACTCCATACAGGTTAAGCTTTTATATTTAGTAGGGATTTAGCAGGAATTTTTTTAAATTAGCTGTGTTTTTATCTGCTAATAATGGTTTTAGTGTATATTTTGCGAATATATTGGTTTGATAAACATTTGCACAAATACCGCGGGGTCTAAAAAATCAGTAGCACCTTCTATTTATTCTAGAGGTTATATGCTTTTAGAAAATATATGGTTTTGGGGGTCTTTCACAAATTTTGAAAGTTATAAGGGAAAAATGAAAAATTTGGATATTTACATGACCAGGCCTCCAGCCTTTTGGACCTTTTACCATAACAGGCCTCCAGCCGTGACACACCAGCTCGGAGACAACCCACACCCGCAGTGCACCATTACCGTATTCCAGCTAACCTTAGTAACTGGAATACACTAGAGGGGTACATACCACTGATGAGCCCCCCACACTTCCATCTCAACCGTATTTTCTTTCACCGTCAAAAGACCAACCACCGCCACCAAAAGGGGTGACACCTTACCCTTGAGGGCCCCTCCACACCCGCAATGCACGATGAATGCCATCCTGCAACCCCAGGTACCACAAGTCAATACCCACCACCGATAAATGGACCCCTATCCCCCCTGAAATTCCGCCCGGTATCCGACTCCAATATTAAATGGTGAATGACCATGCTCCCGTGCTGAATAAAATTCTACCCACCACTTTATCAACTTTTTATTTTATTTTATTGTTTTGTTTGAATTTTGTGAATTCTCAGAAATGACCGTGCCAAACGCCAAGTCGTCCGAGCCACCATGTTGGACCACAAGACCAGCACCTCCGTGAAAGCTGTACAGAGCCGCCAGAAATCTAATTCAAACTCCTAAATGAGCTCCCTATTGAAGCGAACCCCCCAGATTGTTCCCACCAACCTGTAGTACCTCACTGTCCATTGGCCTCTCAAGGCTTGCAAAGTAATGCACCTCGGGCACATCCCTGTTCCACCTCATCTCTGGTAACCTTAACCAGCGGACACCCGTCTCCCTCCTGGAAGTGCCTAGCTACCTACCATCCATCTTAAACGGCAGCTCTCCTGGCCCCCCAAAACATAAGAGTGACTCCCAGATCCAGACGAGGCATGTTGCACTTCATTTGAAAGAAAGAACCAAATCATTGGATAACCCCCACACCACCATGAATACTCGCCTAGCATGATAATTTCTCCCCCCCATTTTCCACGATTAATCAGCCACCAGAGAGGGCAAATGGAACTACAGAATCCTCTGGAGTCTCGTCCCCCATTCTGCTCAACAGCCACCTCGTCCCACCCATACCAAGCAGCCTCTGTGGTCGCCCCGATAAGGAAGGAGTGTGGGCATAATGTCTGTCAGAAACTTGGACAACGGATACCCACGCCACAGCACTGCCCCCCCCCCCCCCCCACTAGCAGGCGAACCTCCAACCTCTGCGCAGCAATACGTTCCACCTGTTCTTATTACAAGAGTACGTCCTGTACCCAAATACCCCCCCCGAAACTTCCTAGCCGTACTGACCTATTCGTTAATCCGAAATGCCCCCAAAAGGCAGTGAAAAACCGCCTCGAATAAGGCAACTTCGTAGCTGAATGAACACAGAGATCCCAGCCCTGCAAAATTGGCCTACAAATTAACAAAGACCACAGGCCGCCTAACATCCTTGCATTTTTTTTTGTGACTTCCGATACCCTTTTACTGTCCGTCGAACCAAAAAGCTGTTGTAACATCCACCCCACCCTGTAACTTACAGAAAAAAGCTAAGTCCGCCAGCTTCTTCTCTATAGTGGACCCTCATCCCTACCTCCGACTGCACCTGATACACCCACGCTAGCCGCCACACCTACCACCATTCCCGCCATAACTTGGTGTAGGACGTCCCCATAACCTCACTCACCGACCTCCTGATCCATATCATGCCGGCTCCAATAAAAATCTCCCACAGCCAACCTGTGCCAAGGAACTCCCTGTTGCTCAGCCGCTGGTGCCAGCCCTCTGAACCTATCCCGCGTATTGTTTACCCCAGGGAGGTGCACCACATATAGAAAGATGTTCAATTGTAGGCAGCAAAGCACCCTGTGGCGCAACAGCCTTAAACTGGGTTGGGACGAACTAAGATGCATTTATTGACTGGAACCACTCCCATGTTGTCACAATTCAACCTAATTTTCAAATGATTCGCCCCAGATTTCCATGGCAAGCACTACAGGAAGAAGCGTCAGGAGCACCATGTTACCTAGAAAACCCACGTCTAACCAGAAACGCGGCCAAAGTGCCACACTCAAAAACGCCCTGGTAGAAAGCCCCATAACCCGATGACCCTGCAGCATCCGTAAAAAGCTGCAATTTGAAGTAGCTCACTCACAAACCGATCTCCCATCATACTCTACCAAAATGTGTGCCACACTCTCAAGTCCTCCTGATGTTTCCGATTCAGACGGAGAAAGTGTGTAGAGGACTTAACTCCTGCCTACCGGCTGCAAAAAACCCAGCCCATGGGACAATGCAACATACAAAATTAACGTACTCAACGGTGAATGTAGCTTTAAGCTGTAACTTGCACATTCCCAACGTCCACCAATGTATCCTCCGGCAACAGACACTCCCTAGTGTCCGAAACTATCACTATACCTGAAACAAACTAAACATGGTAGTAGGCCCTTACTTCATGCCCTCTGCCAAGGGAATACCGACTCTGCCCTAAATGCGCTGCAATATAGACTCAAGTACCCCACACACTGTAGCAGAAGGAGGCCCCACGCACGGAAAGCATCCAGTTAATGGATAACGGAATTCAACCCTGATAGTTCCCGGACCACCCATTCCACAAAGGAACTGAACATCCCGAATAACACACAGGAAACTGAGCTCCCATGGGTAAGCAACGATCTACGAAAAAATTCATCCTGCCAGCAGCAGCCCAGCAGGCGTAAACTGTCCAGGTGTACATGGAGCGAACGAAAATGGATTCAATGTCCGTGTTCACCCCCAGTGCCCCGTTTCCGTAGCGGAGAACAATGGATGAGGCAAAACTTGTGTACCTCCTACTTAGTCACCACCCCTCGAGGCAAAATCACTAAATCCTGCCAAGGCTTCACTGCCAAAGGCTCGCCCCTGCGACTTCCGCTATCTCCTTACCCAGCTGTACACCCCTGGATGTTGTAAAGCGGAACACCAATATCGTGACACAGGCGTAGCCGCACTTAGGGAAAACTTGCAATTGCCCTTGTCGCACTGCCCACATAAAAACCCCACTGTTTAGTGGCCGGTTGCCAAGGGGAGGCTGCACCACCGCCCCCGCAAAACTGGTTTAAAGCCCGTGCTAATGACATGAGCCGCATCCAGGGGCTGATGTCTTAGTGGTCCCACCGAAGGAAAGAACGGACGGCCCTACGCTGCCAGAACTGTTCATCGTACCGCAGCCAAACAGATACCCCGTCTACTCTATGGGCCTCCCCTACTGCAATCATATAACTACAGAGCGTTGAACAGTGCTCTGGGTTCTTTTACCTATGACACTCGCCATAATGGCAAACACCTTTAGCTAATTGGTGAAAAACCTTGGTAGCAGTCTGTACCGCCTCCTTCCTCATCCTCCCTCTTTGAATCCTCTGCCATAAATCTATCCAGGTTAAACCTCTCAAGAGGTAGCTGGGAAAATCTTCATGTACTCACCCCTGCGAATTTCTCCCAGACATCCTGCTTTAAGCTTGCCCCTAATGGCCCTTCCAAGCACACATAACCTATCACTTAGCTGCTTCGGCAGTCCGCCCAGCGTCCACCTTTCCCGGGACCTTCTGCGATGTTTCGGCCTCCTCCCCTGATGACGCAACAGCAGCCCTCTGACCTGGGGGGGTACTCTGGGCCCTGTGGTTTTGGGTACTACCACCATAACCAGGGGGAGGGGAGGGGGGTATCACACTGGGTCCAATCCCTGACCCCACCACAACTACTCCAGCACCTGGCTGAACCCGCGACGCCACCTGCAGGGAATTGCGCAAAACGGTGCACCAAATCTCACAGCCCCCTCTAATAAATACCGAACACGGCAGGTGCAACTTGTGACGTTGCCCCGTGAGGGGCTGTCATGCTCCCATCAGCTACCCCAACAAGTTACCCACTACATTACCAAGAAAGTTGTTAAACAAATTAGTTGACTTATCATGCTGCCCAGGGGGACCCCCAACAGCCGCCACTCCAGAAATCCCCTGATGCTGGATGTCCCTGCAAGTCGTCCACTACATAGCAGGACATTTCACCTTCTGACCACACTTTTGGGATCTGTGGTTCCTTCCTTGAAGCACCCCAGGCAAGGAAGGCCCGGATGCCATGGATCTGTGCTGTACCTGGCTCTGCCTCCTTGCACCGGATTCACCCCTCGATATCTCACGCAGACCTCCAGCCCGTGCAGTACCCCGGGCTGCCATCCTCCTTCTCCTTGCCTATTAACCCCCCCTCTCTTGTCAGGGGTTGCCGCTCAATATTAGGGCCACCGGCGGCCGTGACATTGCTCCTCCCATGCCAGGACTCCCCCCCATTCCACAGCATCAGAGGGGGAGGAGTCCGTTAGCTCTGGACCGTGATGCCTGGTGGGCAGAGGAGGCGTGAATGCGCCTCCTGAGGCCCCGCCCACCGAGCTCCACCTATGCCGGGGATCCCGTCCAGGCCCCCCACCCGCAAAGTTGTTGCTCACCTCGCTGGTGGTCCTGATGGGTCTCGGGCGGTGCTCCTATACCGACCAAACGCTCTGAGGAAGTCTCCGTGGGAAAAAACGCTCCGGCGGCAGAGACCGCCGGGCATATGGGGTGCTCCGCCCCCCGCTGCTGACCCAAACTCCGATGTCTCTATCAGGGGCAAATACCTGGCTCCAAAGTCGCTCTAGCCCCTTGGAAGTTCCGCAGCCATGCCCAGATCCTGTCCACCTCTGCCATGCTCCAAAAATTTGTGACAGCTGCCTGCTTGTCACCTGTCTCTTTTCTGCTGCCCAGGAGACCCCTCCCATCCCTTAAATCACTGCCACAAACCTCTCCTCATCCTTTTGCTCCAACCAATCCACCTCTCCCCCATTCACCTACAATCATTAACCCCATAGTTGCTTCCCCTTCTCACCCTGTCATGCCGGCCCTGCACTATCTTTCATTTAATTTTCTCTCGCTCCAGGCCTTACTTTTTTTTATTACATTCGATTTTCACCATTTTGCAAAAAGGTGCAATGTAAAAATGTTAACTTTTTGTTATTTTTTAACTCCATACAGATTAAGCTTTTATATTTAATAGGGATTTAGCAGGATGTTTGTAATTTTATCTGCTAATAATGGTTTTAGTGTATTTTTTGCAATTACATTGGTTTAATAAACATTTGCGCATATACCGCGGGGTTTAAAAAATCTGAAGCGCCTTCTTTTTATTCTAGAGGTCATATGCTTTCAGAAAATATATGGTTTTGGGGGTCTTTCACAAATTCTGAAAACTGTAAGGGAAAAATGAAAACCTTCAGATTTTTTGTGAAAATTGGATATTTACTTTTATGTGTAAGTTCGATTTTCACCATTTTGCAAAAAGGGGCAAAGTAAAATTTAAAACTTTTTGTTATTTATTAACTAAATACAGGTTAAGCTTTTACATTTAGTAGACATTTTGTAAAATTTGCAGTTTTTTTGTCTGCCAATAATGGTTTTAGTGTATTTTTTTAAAATATATTGATTTGATAAACATTTGCGCAAATATCGCGGGGTCTAAAAAATCAGTAGCACCTTCTTTTTACTCTACTGATCATGTGCTTTCAGGGGGTCTTTCGCAAATTCTAAAAGCTATAAGTGAAAAATAAAAAAGCAAAAGGAAAAATTGCACAAATGGTCTGGCCACCTGAGTGTGCAAAATGGAGCACAGGAACTGGCAGCGAAAGGATTAATACACACTAAGTCAAGCCTGCAGAGCCAGGCATTGCTGAGTTAATAGGAAAGGCTCAACTCTGCAACAGCAAATACCTGCTATCAGCCTATGCATTAGCAGTACTGCAGACAAAAAACACAACCTGTGAGATATAGACAGAACTGTGGAGAACAAGCCAGCAAAGATTCACATGTGTGATACCTGCATTCAGCAGTGTAGGATAACAGCATAAACCTGTAGGCAATTCCTAACAGTATAACAGCAGTGGCCAGCAGGAAGTCCAATGAATGTCCATTCATGGAGTCATAATGAAGGAGACACTTGTACAATCACAAGAGACCAGCGTTCTTCAACCCCCATACCTGCATATGGGGGAGGCTTCCCTCTTATAGGCAGTTTACACCTGAATGTAGGAAGCTTCACCACAGGAGAGGCTGAACCTGTGCAGATAGGCCAGATGAACCCAGCAAAGTGAGAGCAAAAACAAAATTCTTTGCTTTAACCACTTCAGCTCTGGAAGGTTTTACCCCCTTACTGACCAGCAATGTTAATTTCATCAAAGAAAATGTTTTCGTCATCATTTTCATTAGCGGCATTTTTACAGTAGTGAAAACTAAGCGAAAAATACTCCAAATTTTCGTCCTCTGGTGAAAACTATGGCGAAAATCAATTCCATTTTCGTTAACGAATGAAAACTAAACAAAAATGTGAAGGAGGGACGTTTACCCTCAGAACTTCCGTTTTCCACAGAGCTCCTGTTTCCTCTGGATGGAGCCCGACATTTGTAGACAGGAGGCTGTCCGCAGAAAGGTTAGACTATCAATGTCTGTTATCTGCAGCCTGAAGGGGAATGTTCTTTTAGGATGGTGGGGGCTTGGCTGTGTAGTTAACCCTCACACACACTGCCACACACTCACACTTCATACTGATATAAAGAGGCCCCCTGAAGGAGACCTGCTCCTTGTCAATAGACTTCACAGCTGGTCCACTACGGTAGAGCAGCCCACTGTCTGATCTGTGCAGGATTAACCCTTTTACTGCCAGAGCTGTTTTTGCCTGAAGATTAGTCACTCTTAAGACCTTGCAGCGTCATGTCTGGTGGCCTCATATGTGGCTGCCTGTCTAACTTATGCTGCTAATAAAAGTACCCCGTACCATGCCTACTGGACTGTTACAACCACTTCCGCCACCTCGCCAGCCTTGGACCCATTTGACTATGGACTTCATTATAGACTTACCCAAGTCCGAGGGCATGACTGCTATATGGGTCATGATGGATCGCTTTTCCAAAAGTCTCATTTTGTGCTGCTCCCGGGATTACCTACAGTGGAAGCACTGTCTACCATCTTCCTTTCCCATATTGTGAGATATCGTGGCATACCTACCAATGTCATCTCAGACCACAGATCCCAGTTTGTTTCCCGATTCTGGAGAGCGTTCTGCAAGAAACTGGGAGTAATGCTCTCACTCTCTACCTCACATTACCCTCAAACAGATGGTCAAACCGAACACATGAACCAGACCCTGGAAACCTATCTTTGACATTATGTCAATGACTTACACTCCAACTGGTCTGAGTATTTGCCTTTGGCTGAGTTCACCATTAATTCCCGTTGGCACAGTGCTCTTCATACCACACCATTCTACGTAACCTTAGGCTATCACCCTCAGACTTTTCCCCTGCTTCAACCTTCTTCTGGTGTACCAGCAGCAGATCAGCAGGTGAAAAATATTCTGCTACATTGGAAAAAGATTCTCTTATTACTACGGAAGTCAGCAGGCAAGTATGTGCTTTTCTCCAACAAACGAAGACGCCATATACCTCCATATGTGGTGGGGGACAGAGTCTGGCTATCAACCAAATATGTGAGTCTGAAACAACCTTCTACCAAATTGGGCCCTTGATTCATCGGTCCTTACAGAATTATTGCTCGAGTTGGGCCAGTCTCCTATCGGCTGAATTTGCCCTCCTCTCTCCAGATACACTCCGTATTCCACACTTCCCTCCTCAAAAAGGCAATTTTCAATCGCTACTCCAGAATGAAACAGCTACCTCCTCCTGTTCTTGTTGATGGACAAAATGAGTTTGAAGTCTCTAAGATTCTTGATTTCAGAAGACAGGGTCGTGACCCACGGTATCTGGTTCATTGGAAGGTATATCCCGTCACAGACCGTTCCTGGGTCCCAGTCAAAGATTTGCATGCTCCTGCTCTTATTTGAGACTTCCCTGCCTCCTTTCCCACCAAGCCCCGCTAGGGTCCACTGGGGTCCAGGCCCTGTCATGTACCTGGTTGTATTCCAACCAGGATGTTCCTGGTCCCACAGCTGCAGTCTTACTTTTTGTGCCACAGAAGAGCTCTAGCGTTATGGCTATGTTCTCTCAGTGTGATGCATTACCTTGGACTCACTAGCCCCACCTGCTGCCAGCTGTGGACAATCTACAATCAAAGCAGCCCATAAATAGCAGCGCTTCCTATCTCTCAGTGCCCTTTTGTGTGGACTAGCTCCCTGGGTGTTGTGACTACTTTGTGACTCTGAATACCGTATATGAACTTTTGCCTGAATTCCTGACTGCTCTCTAACCTGCTGATTTTGTACTTCACCGCCAGCTCGTGTATGACCTTTGCCTGCCTGACCACTCTCTGGATTTCGATCATGTACCGCTTTGCCTGATCTGTTGCCAACCTGATCTGCCTGACTAAGTTTTCACCTGAATCCTTAGCACACAAGCTCCACTTCAGACATTACCTATCACAGGTACCTTACAAAACGCCTCTCTCCCAGAAGGGTGCGATGGGCTCTTTTCTTGTTAAGTTTCAATTACATTGTCTCATTCTTACCCGGTACTAAGAATGTAAGGGCTGTAAGTCGGTTCCAGTTCCTGGGATTCCTCCTGATCGTATTCTGGCTACGGTTTGCACCAGTCTCACTTCTCCTTTGGGTGACAAAATTCTTGCTGCTCAGGTCCATGATCCTCCTGAGAAACCTTGTGACCGCTGCTTTGTCCCAGAGAGTCTCCATACTGCCATGCTCCAGACTTACCATTCTTCCAAGGCTGCTGGCCACCCTGGGAAGAATCAACTCTTTTGGGCCATTTCCCAACAATTCTGGTGGCCTTGTCTATGTGCTAATGTAACTGCCTTCGTAGCTGCCTGTTCCGTGTGTGCACAGGGTAAGACTCCACGACACCTTCCAGTGGGCCTCCTACAACCCATACCCAATGGAGAGAGTCTATGGATTTCATTGTGGAGTTATCCAACTCCCAGGGCAACACAGTTATCCTTATGGTGGTTAACCGGTTCTCAAAGATGTGTCATTGTATACCACTTAAGAAGTTGCCCACTTCTAAGGAACTGGCTTCCGTTTTTGCTTGGGAGATCTTTCGCTTACATGGGCTACCCAAGGTGATTGTTTTGGACAGGGGTAGTCAGTTTGTGTCCCAGTTCTGGTGAGCCTTTTGTGCACACAGTTGGGAATTCAGCTTGCTTTCTCCTCTGCTTATCACCCGCAGTCTAATGAGGCCGCAGAACGAGCCAATCAGTCCTTGGAACAATTCCTATGTTGCTATATTTCGGACCATCATAACAGACCCATTACCGTGGGCAGTGTTTGCTCACAACAGTGCCTTGAATTCTGCTTCCCAATTGTCCCCGTTTATGGCGAATTATGGTTTCCAACCTGCCATGTTGCCTGACTCGTTTGTTTCACAGAGTATTCCTGCGTTAGAGGAGCATCTCTGTGGTCTTTGTTCCACTTGGGCACAAGTCCTTTGCGACATGCTGATAGGTACAGACTCCATGCTGACCGCAGACGCCTGCCTGCGCATTCCTACCAGGTTGGGGACGGGGCCTGGCTGTCATCTAGCAACCTCCGATTTCATGTTGCCTCACTGAAGTTTAAACCTTGGTTTATTGGGCCTTTCCCTATTCTTTGCAGGATTAACCCAGTGGCTTACGCATTAGACCTTCCTTCTAATATGCGTATTTCAAATGTATTTCATGTCTCCTTATTAAAACCTTTGGTCTGCAACCCCTTTACCACCTCTGTGCCACGTCCTCACCCTGTACAGGTTGAGAACCATGAGGAGTATAAAGTACAGTCCATTGTTGACTCCCATAGGTTCCTGTCCTCTGTGATTTCCATAGACGTTTTCCCCTCAAGCCTGGTGGTTCTCTGAGGGGGAGGGGTCATTGAGGAGGGGGTACTGTCAGGGCTGGGCTCAGCCCTTCCTTCTCTGAGCTGGCCGCTCAGCTGTTGGCTAATTGCCAGCTCCTATTTTTCCACAGTTACTCGGTTGTTGACGATATCCTGCTTGTCAGTCCTGCTTACTTAAGCCGTCCAGTCCAGAGGATCTCTGCCTTTGCCTTGGTCAACATCAGAGAAACTATCTCCTGCGATCCTGTTCAAGACTTGCTTTGCTGACATGCCTTCTGGCTCCAGATCCTTCTTGCTGTTCCACTATATTGATCCCCAACTTCTGGCTTGGCTGACTATCCATTCCGGTTACTGAACTTTGGCTATGTTTTGACTACGTTTGTTCTTTTTACTTTTATTATTAAACAAATGTGATTTAACTGTACTTCTGCCTCGGCCTGGTTTCATGGTTTCTGACAACAACCTAGAGAATAAAATGGCAGTCGTTGCAATACTTTCTGTCACACCGTATTTGTGCAGCGGTTTTACAAGTGCACTTTTTTTGGAAGAAATACAATTTTTTTTTAATTAAAAAATAAGACAACAGTAAAGTTAGCCCATTTTTTTTTTTTTTTTTGTGAAAGATGATGTAAGACTGAGTAAATTGTTACCAAACAATGTCACCCTTCAAAATTGCGCCTGCTCTTGGAATGGCGACAAACTTTTACCCTTAAAAATCTCCATAGGCGATATTTAAAAAATTCTACAGGTTGCATGTTTTGCATGTTGCACTGTTTACATATACGGGCGCTATTCACGTATGCGTTCACTTCTGCACGGAAGCTCGGCGGGACGGGGCACGTTAAAATTTTTTTTATTATTATTTATTTTACTTTTTCAATAAGAATGGTGCTGCGCTAATCCTAATGTACCCCACAGTGCCTAAATGTAAATAAGCACTAGCAATCAGTGGCTTAAGGAGTAAAAAGCTAACTTCAGTGTGCTAGTGAATGTAAAAGTCAGGCGGTGTCCAATATCACCTATAGTACTGGATAAAATAAACGTAGGTGAGAGTGAGTCAGAATAGTGATGTATAGGTCAGTAGTAATACATCAACCTAAAAAACATAAGTATATATATTGCATCTGAAAACTATTGGAGCCCTAAATAAACTCCCAAAGAACAAAATACAAAAATATTGGAAGTACAAAGTTAAACTGAATGTCCGTGAAGATCTACAATCGCTGCAATAAAGTGTCCAATGCCATCAATAGGTGCTTAAAAGTAGCAATATTAAAGTTCATAGAAAGAGGTGGCTTGTGCAGCAGCAAAACACATTTTATAATTCAAAAAAGTGACTTGTGCGATAGAAGACAACTCCAATAATATTTCTAACGTGCCAAACAGTGGAAAAAATATATATAAACAGTAATTGGGGTCAAAAAATGCAATGAAAAACACAAAATAAAAATAAACGTGCAATGTTACAGTGAATGTCCATGGGGATCATTAGTATATGTAATAGAGTGTCCAATGCCAACAATAAGTGCTTACAATTAAATAGAACAATATTAAAAGTTCATGGAGAAAAGTGACTTGTGCAACAGCAAAGTATTTCAAAATTCAAAAGGTGACTTGTGCAATGTCAAGCAACTCCAATCCTTCTTAAAACGTGCCAAACAGTGGAAAGATATGAGCAGTAGTTGGATCTTTACTCGCATTAGCTAGCATGGAGAGAAATGTGAAGTGTATACAGGTGCTCTTCATGCAGATAATCCTACACTGGAAGGTAATGGCCCCTTACCTCATTGATCTGAGGTTACAGCATTAAACAATCGGGCGCTGCTGGTGTCTCCTGTGGGGATGGGTCCTGCACCCAGGGCTGTCTCTCAGTTTACCTCAGATCCTCCAGGGGTATAATGACCAAAGGGAGACAAGGATGCCATATAGTGTAGTAATTTTGAACTTCACAGAGCTTTATTAATAACATAAACCGAGGTACTCGCACAAATAAAAACAGAGGATGCAGTGTCTCCGGACGAGCGGCGAGCTCGTACACTGCTGACAGTGGAAGGTGTGCCTAGGCTCTGTGAAGTTCAAAATTACTACACTATATGGCATCCTTGTCTCCCTTTGGTCATTATACCCCTGGAGGATCTGAGGTAAACTGAGAGACAGCCCTGGGTGCAGGACCCATCCCCACAGGAGACACCAGCAGCGCCCGATTGTTTTATGCTGTAACCTCAGATCAATGAGGTAAGGGGCCATTACCTTCCAGTGTAGGATTATCTGCATGAAGAGCACCTGTATACACTTCACATTTCTCTCCATGCTAGCTAATGCGAGTAAAGATCCAACTACTGCTCATATCTTTCCACTGTTTGGCACGTTTTAAGAAGGATTGGAGTTGCTTGACATTGCACAAGTCACCTTTTGAATTTTGAAATATTTTGCTGTTGCACAAGTCACTTTTCTCCATGAACTTTTAATATTGTTCTATTTAATTGTAAGCACTTATTGTTGGCATTGGACACTCTATTACATATACTAATGATCCCCATGGACATTCACTGTAACATTGCACGTTTATTTTTATTTTGTGTGTTTCATTGCATTTTTTGACCCCAATTACTGTTTATATATATTTTTTCCACTGTTTGCCACGTTAGAAATATTATTGGAGTTGTCTCCTATCGCACAAGTCACTTTTTTGAATTATAAAATGTGTTTTGCTGCTGCACAAGCCACCTCTTTCTATGAACTTTAATATTGCTGCTTTTAAGCACCTATTGATGGCATTGGACACTTTATTGCAGCGATTGTAGATCTTCACGGACATTCAGTGTAACTTTGTACTTCCAATATTTTTGTGTTTGTTCTTTGGGAGTTTATTTAGGGCTCCAATAGTTTTCAGATGCAATATATATACTTATGTTTTTTAGGTTGATGTATTACTACTGACCTATACGTCACTATTCTGACTCACTCTCACCTACGTTTATTTTATCCAGCACTATAGGTGATATAGGACACCGCCTGACTTTTACATTCACTAGCACACTGAAGTTAGCTTTTTACTCCTTAAGCCACTGATTGCTAGTGCTTATTTACATTTAGGCACTGTGGGGTACATTAGGATTAGCGCAGCACCATTCTTATTGACTTAGTACATCTTTTCTTAGGGTCAGGTTGGACCCTATTCGGTGCAAGCTGCTTTTCCTTTATTATTACCGTCCTTACATGGTAGCGCAGGAATAAAAAATACTTGTTATTTTACTTTTTATTCTTTATTTTTACACTGTTCTTTTAAACAAAAAATTGTGTCACTTTTATCTTATGTAAACATCCCTTGTAATAGAAAAAAAAGCATGACAGGACCTCTTAAATATGAGATCTGGGGTCAAAAAGACCTCGGATCTCATATTTACACAAAAATGCAATAAAAAAAAAAAAAAAAAAAAGTAGTTTGAAAAAAATAAAAATGTCCCTTTTAAGAGCTATGGGCGGAAGTGACATTTTGAAGTTGCTTCCGCCCTGCAATGGTATGAAGCCGGTGGGGGCCATCTTCCCCTCACTCAGCTCCTTACCACACAGGGAGAAGGATCCAATCGCCTCCGCTGCTGCCGGTGGCTCCGGTAAACGTCGGAGGGCATTGGAGTGCAGCGAGGGGGGGGGGGGGGGGGGGCTTTCTCCCGCCACCAATAAAAGTGATTTTGCGGCAAATCCACCGCAGAAACCACTTTTATCTGAAAGCCCGCTGAGGAAGTGGATACCGGGGTTATGGCAGCTATCTGCTGCCATAACAAAGATATTCCACTTCAAACAGCTGACCTATAATGACGGTGGGTGGTTAAATAATGCATTACAATGTAACTAAACCCATTTGATTTTAGTCGACTAAAATGATTTTAGCCTAAGTAATGCATTACAACAGTGGCGGCTAGTAGAAAAACTTCTGGTTGGCCGGTCAGTTGCACTTACCCCATCATCTCCTGCTTTCCATCACCAGCGGCTTCCCCTGCTCAGCGGCCTCCCATTCTCCTGCTCTGCTCAGCGGCCTCCCATTCTCCTGCTCTGCTCGGCGGCCTCCTGTTCTCCTGCTCTACACGGCGGCGGCTTCCATTTCCTTTTTTTACGATACGGCCCTGTGTTACTTTAACTGACATTTGCGTGGCCGTGTGACACTGTACCCAAATAAAATATATTTTCAAATCAAATTTATTCATCAGTTTAGGACAATATGTATTCTGCTACATATTTTTGGTATATTAATGGGTTTGCGCAAAAGTTATAGCGTCTACAAACTATGGGATAGATTTAGGGACTTTTTATTTATTCATTTTTTTTTGTACTAGTAATGGAAGCAATCAGCATTTTTTAGCAGACTGCGACATTGCGGCGGACAAATCTGACACTAGTGCCGAGTACACACGAGCAGACTTTTCAGCATCAAAGGTCCGACGATCTTTCCGACGGACTTTCGGGCGACCAGACTTGTCCACACACGAACGGACTAAAGTCAGTTCAAAAGTCTGTTGGTTTGAACGTGATGACGTACGAAGGGACTAGAAAAAGGAAGTTCATAGCCAGTAGCCAATAGCTGCCCTTGTGTCCTTTTTTATCCGTTGGACTAGGATACAGATAAATTAATTTTTCCACCGGACTCGAGTCCATCGAAAAGATTTGAAACATGTTCCAAATCTAAAGTCCATCTGATTTTCGACAGAAAGTCTGCTGAAGGTCCGATGCCCACACACGGTCGGATTGTCCGACGGATTTGTTCAGTCGCACCAGTCCGGTCAAAAAGTCCGGTCGTGTGTACACGGCTTAAGTAACACTTTTTGGGGACCAGTGACACCAATACAGTGCTTTCACACTGGGGCGGTGCACTTTCAGGACGGGAAAAAGAGTCCTGCAAGCAGCATTTTGGGGCAGTGCGGTGTATACAGCGCTCCCAAAATGCACTGCCCATTGAAATGAATGGGCAGTGCTGCCGAAGCGCCTGCATAGCTCTTCAACAGCGCCGCAACACGGGCGCTTTTAACTCATTCTTTAAAAGTGCCCCGCTAGTGTCCGAAAAGCGCTGCTAAAACAATGGTAAAGTGCCGCTAAAACTAGCGGCGCTTTCCCGCTAATGGACCCCTGCCCCAGTGTGAAAGCAGCCTAAAGGAAAACAAAAAGCCATGTTTCTGCTTAGCAGAAACATGAGATCTCCATTTTCTTTTCTGGCATAACAGTGGTCTGCCTTGTTTGCATAGGGTTCATGAAAACAAGGCCATCGCGGCCACCGGACCCGCTGTTTGGCTCCCGCTGTGTACAATCACAGCGGGAGTGGGTTGAAAACACGAGTACATGAGAATCATGTACAGGTATGTGATTTTGCGCTAAAGGGCCGCCCTGCCACAGTATATGTACGTGAGACATGGGCGGTCCTTAAGTGGTAAAACAGCAGCATAACCGGCTGAGCAATGACGACAAAAAAGAATGCCACCTTGGGGGAGGCAACGTTTATATAGTATAACCGGTCCTGTGACTGGGCAGGGGGCAGAGCCACCCATGCTTGTGTCAGGAAAAGGAAAACCCAAAATGTTATGTCACCAGAACAAGAGGTCGGTTAAATCTTTTTTTGGATACACTTTGTGCCGGAACAACAGAAATTTCCTTCACATTGTACAGATTTCCTCTTTTCCTGTTGTGTCTCTGAGACAGGAAGTGAAGGGAAATCTCCCCAATGGGGCACAGACAACAAAAAATTAAGTGACAGGGGATTTAACTCCAATCCAATCTTACTCTAGCCAAAACGAAACAAATATTTTTGACTATTCATATACTTTAAATAAAAGACACAGAGACACATCATTCTACAAGGAATTACAGGTTGAGGTTGTATTAACAGCACTTAAAATATATCTATGTTGAAAATTTAAAATCATATATTGATTTCCACATTGAATTCCAATTTTTTCTATCCTACTATTATTAAAGCGGAGTTCCACCCAAAAATGGAACTTCCACTGATCGGATTCCTCCCCCCCTCCGGTGTCACATCTGGCACCTTTCACGGGGGAGAGGGCAGCATATACCTGTATAATCCAGGTATTTGCTCCCACTTCCCGGCATAGATCACCGCAGGCTCCATCTTCTGGGAGACACACACGTCCCAGAAAACAGCAGGGATCAGTGAGGACTCGCACATGTGCAGTAGGGAACCAGGCTGGGAAGCCGCAAGGCTTCACTTCCTGATTCCCTTACCAAAGATGGCGGCGCCTCCACCCAAGAGCCAAGGGACAGATCGGCTTCGGGTGAGGACATTCCGGGTGCCCTGGACAAGTAAGTGTCCATATTTTAAAAGTCAGCAGCTGCAGTATTTGTAGCTGCTGACTTAAAAAAAAAAATTGGGGCGGGACTCCGCTTTAATGTGAACGATTCTGATGTTTGTAAACTTACCTTGTGAAGAATCCCATATATTTCCTTCCTTGAATTCTGCGACACATATTCAATATGCCCTGTGAGTCACCAGTGCTGTGTCACATATTTCACAGAGCCTACAGTCTGAGCTACAGGGATATGTAATCCTTAGAAATCAAAAGTAAACAGCAGATGAGTAGCTGTGAAGAATGCAGAGAAGCAATTGTAGCACCATTTTAAATAGGTGCTAGTATTAGGTGAATAGGTGTTAGGATTAGGCAAATTTAATTCTGGCTCACAGTAACCACTGTGGCTTTGTTGATTGTTCTGGTCTGTTCTATGTTTCAGTGGCTGCAGAAATGACTGCTTCCCCCCTGGCTGGTCTAGAAATGTCTGGAAGTTAGTGGGCAGAAGGAGTCTAGTCAGCAGCTGAATATTCATACAGCCCTGGCCAATCCCTCCGGGGTAGATGGCCCGGGTGTTGACTGGGAGTCTGTATAAATACTCTAGGTCAGAGTCGAAGGGCAGCCTGGTCTTTTTTTTGAGAAGGAGATCACAGCCTAGGGGGGCTGCTAACACCTTGGGGTAACTGTACAAAAATGTGACAACTACTCCAACCTATAACTAGCCTAAACAGAGGGTTAGGCTTAGGAGACTCTGGAAATGTGTAGAGTTAGGACTGCAGTTTACAGGGGAGCTTTGATGTGGGAACTTCAGCTTACGCATACCTGTATATTTGCAAATGTGTGCAAAAAACCCTCTATTTTTAACATAAATTGTTGAACAGGGTCAATTAGTTTGTTTTGCAGGCTGGCTGGTAATTGTCCTGGGAAATCTTTTGTTTGTTTGTGATAACCATTCTGCCATGTGCCTACAGATTGTCAGTCCCTCAGGTGGACGACCCAGAGGCCTGCTTTTCTGAAAATTGCTGAAATCTGACTGAGGGGCTGTCGTCTGAGGATCTAGTCTGGTATCACAGGGTGGAAGTGTTGCGCGGATCTTGGAAGGAGGCAACCAAAATTTCCAAGGACGTTTTTGAGTACTGACTGGTGAGAGAGATCCTAGAGACTGTGTGCTGAGGCCTACCCCCGTTCGTTAGAGCCAGGGGGTTCAAGGGGGGCATTGTGTCCTGAAGAGCTTAGTCTATTAATTGCTAGTGAAAAGACGTTCCTTGAACTGTCAAGAGAATAAGACAAATCTCCTCAAGTCGCTGCTTCAAAGCCCATTACAGTCTTTACTTCTACAAGGGCTTGGCTCATAGTTCTGCAAGAGAAAATTCAGTGTCCTCAAATCGTTTCTAAGGGTTACTGGAGTATCCTACCATTACCCACTACCCATCCAAGTTCTACAATAAAGCAACAGAAAAAATATACCCCTAGACTGGTTAATGAGCCTAAAGAGTGATTGAACTGTGTGTTTTGCTGTGTGAGGAAACTACTGGGAAAAAGGATCCAAGCAATCTATCTGGTGGCTCCTACAGGGGTAGCGCTGCTCCAGGAAGTTGTGAAAAGAGATGACCAGCATACAGGCAAAACTAACAACATAAAAGGAGATTTTTCATGTAAGTTTATACTGGATTATCAAATACGTACAACTATTTTTTGTATTGTTATTACAATGCTGATGTTATAAAAATTAAAGTGTATGCTGTGACCATAAACCCCTGTTTTTAACGCATACTGTTAGACAGGATAATTCAGTTTGGTTGTAGGATGGTCTGTAAGTTGAGCTTTGGTTTTGTTTTGCATGCATTGCCCTTCCATGTGTTCCTTGCTGCAAAGACTAGTTATAGGTGAAGGCAGTAGCCAGGGGCGTAACTACCACCATAGCGACCCATGCGGGCGCTATGGGGCCCGCAGCCGAGTGGGGCCCAATGAGGATAAGAGCACCGCCGGAACAGTCTCCCAGCCAGGGGAAGAGAGAGGAGAGGAAGAGGCGAGCTGTCCGTATCAGCAGAGAGCTGAATTGCCCGATGTAAGAGCTTTCATTAGAACTTCCAGTGTTCCCGGGGCTCACGTCACATAGCTTCACCTTTTGGCCCAGTGCCACTGCTTTTAATAGACAGAACGCCAATCCAATGCGGGACATGTGACGTCATCAAAGGCGTCGGGCCAAGAGGTGGGGCTATGTGACGATGAGCCCCGGGAAGACAGGAAATTCAAATGAAAGCTATTACAGCTCGCAATCCCGCTCTCTGCTGATCCGGGTGGCTTGCCTCTTCCTCTGCATAGGTGGGGCTGCATGGGGCACAGGCAGACCAGGCTGTATGGGGCACAGGCAGACCAGGCTGTATGTGGCACAGGTCACGCTGCATTGACACTAGGGCAGCTGTGGGGGGGGGCTGTTTGCAGGGGGGCCCCATACAACATTTTGCTATGGGGCCCTGCTATTTCTAGTTACGCCCCTGGCAGTAGCCATTTGTTTGTACTGTTGAAATATTGGTGAGGGGACGCACTGGACACCTTTGCCACTATGATTCTATGTGCTGGGTGTCCAATGCGCCCTGTACCTTTAAGGAGGGGTGGGCTTCCTCCAGGCTCACTTGCCCTCTGTTTATCCATTATAATGCATGTTCCTCCACTGTGGAGGCTCTCAAATGCAGGCTGTTTAGTAAGTTGAGCTGGGAATTTATTTTTCTTTCTAGTTTTGTTTTGTATGCTGTGACTATAGGTCCCCTTTTAAAATCTAATTATTTTTGAGAAATTAGTTATTGTCTATTCATTTTGTTAGTCTATTACTTGTGAATAGATCAGGGAAGAGTTAGAGCCAGAGTTAGACCACAACTGTCAGGTTGTGGTTGCTGCCTGCATCCCTGCTGTAGAGGTTCACCCTCCCTATTGGTCCTAGGGACAGTTGTTAGGGATGAGCTTAGAGTTCGAGTCGAATGTAAGTTCGACTCGAACATCGGCCGTTTGACCGTTCGTCGAATTGCGAACATTATGGGCCGTTCGCGCCAAATTCGAGTGGCGTGTCACGGCCCATAATTCACTGCGGCATCTCAGTGCATTGCTGGCTGATGATTGGCCAAGCATGCACTATGACCCGCATGCTTTGGCCAATCACAGCGCGGTAAGAACGGAGAGCCATAATTGGCCACAGGCAGGGTGGCTTTGGCCAATTATGCCTCAAGGGATTTAGTACACGCCCCACACTATATAAGGCCGCCTGGAAATTGGCCTTGTGTAGTGTGTTCTGGAGTGCTGAGAGATAGAGATAGAGATAGAGAGTCATTTCATTTGAGTTAGATAGAGTAGGCAGGCGAGTCAGTTAGCTGCAGTCAGTGTATTGTGCGTATATATATATATATATATGCATCCCAGGTGTTGTGTATATATATTGTGAGGGGTTAGCTCGGCAGCGGGTGTGTGTCTCCACCAACTGTGAGGGGGTTAGCTCGGCAGCGGGTGTGTGTGACCCCCTGGATGGGTTCACCACACAAAATCAGGCACAGCAGACAGCGTTGCAGGTGAAAAAAAAAAAACAAAGGTGCGGTTTATTTATGCTATATGCAGTGAAAAATATAATAGCAAAACAAAAAGAAACATGAAAAGAAATCCTGGTCAGTTTGACCGCTTACTACACACGTAGATGCCCTATCTAACAACTGGATGCAGCTTTGTGCTCCCCAGTCCCTATCTCTCTTTTACAAGTTTGCCACACAGGCGTTAACTCACCGCACAGGACAGATACCACACTCCCCAGTCTACACACACAGAATTGGTTCCAGGATGGAGCATCTCCCTAAGCATTCTAGGGTTTTTTGTATAGGTCTTAATGAGCCCACTTACTTTAGCTGGGCTCATTAACTCTTCCCTTGCAGGACATAAAGCCTGAACCTAGGGCTTACATATTTTCCATCCTGGATGCAACCAGGTGATTTTACCTGTCTGCTGTCACAATATGTATACACTGTATTCAGTTTAGCTAGATCTGTTCCTGTTATTCTCTTCCTAATATACTTACAGGCAGGCAGCTGCAGTATTTTCAGTCAGTGTACTGTATCCTGCGCACAGTGTGCAACTAAAGCTAACTGCAGCCAATTGCTGGTGTTCTCTTCCTAATATACTTACAGGCAGGCAGCTGCAGTATTTTCAGTCAGTGTACTGTATCCTGCGCACAGTGTGCAACTAAAGCTAACTGCAGCCAATTGCTGGTGTTCTCTTCCTAATATACTTACAGGCAGGCAGCTGCAGTATTTTCAGTCAGTGTACTGTATCCTGCGCACAGTGTGCAACTAAAGCTAACTGCAGCCAATTGCTGGTGTTCTCTTCCTAATATACTTACAGGCAGGCAGCTGCAGTATTTTCAGTCAGTGTACTGTATCCTGCGCACAGTGTGCAACTAAAGCTAACTGCAGCCAATTGCTGGTGTTCTCTTCCTAATATACTTACAGGCAGGCAGCTGCAGTATTTTCAGTCAGTTTACTGTATCCTGCGCACAGTGTGCAACTAAAGCTAACTGCAGCCAATTGCTGGTGTTCTCTTCCTAATATACTTACAGGCAGGCAGCTGCAGTATTTTCAGTCAGTGTACTGTATCCTGCGCACAGTGTGCAACTAAAGCTAACTGCAGCCAATTGCTGGTGTTCTCTTCCTAATATACTTACAGGCAGGCAGCTGCAGTATTTTCAGTCAATGTACTGTATCCTGCGCACAGTGTGTAACTAAAGCTAACTGCAGCCAATTGCTGGTGTTCTCTTTCTAATATGCTTGCAGGCAGCTGCAGTATTTTCAGTCAGTGTACTGTATCCTGTGCAGTGTGCAACTACCGGTAAACCTAACTGCAGACAATTGCTGGTGTTCTCTTTCGAATAATACCTCAGGCAGGCAGCTGCAGTATTTTCAGTCAGTGTACTGTATCCTGTGCACAGTGTGCAACTAAAGCTAACTGTAGATAATTGCTGGTGTTCTCTTTCTAATAATACCACAGGCAGGCAGCTACAGTATTTTCAGTCAGTGTATTGTATCCAGCACACAGTGTGCAACTAAAGCTAACTGCAGCCAATTGCTGGTCTTCTCTTCCTAATATACTTACAGGCAGGTGGCTGCAGTATTTTCAGTCAGTGTACTGCATCCTGTGCAGTGTGCAACTAAAGCTAACTGCAGCCAAATACTGGTGTTCTCTTTCTAATAATACCTCAGGCAGGCAGCTGCAGTATTTTCAGTCAGTGTATTGTATCCAGCACACAGTGTTCAACTAAAGCTAACTGCAGCCAATTGCTGGTCTTCTCTTCTTAATATACTTACAGGCAGTCAGCTGCAGTATTTTCAGTCAGTGTACGGTATCCTGTGCACAGTGAGCAACTAAAGCTAACTGCAGACAATTGCTGGCGTTCTCTTTCTAATAATACCTCAGGCAGGCAGCTGCAGTATTTTCAGTCAGTGTACTGTATCCTGTCCACAGTGAGCAACTAAAGCTAACTGCAGCCAATTGCTGGTCTTCTCTTCCTAATATACTTACAGGCAGGCAGCTGCAGTATTTTCAGTCAGTGTACTGTATCCTGTGCACAGTGAGCAACTAAAGCTAACTGCAGACAATTGCTGGCGTTCTCTTTCTAATAATACCTCAGGCAGGCAGCTGCAGTATTTTTAGTCAGTGTACTGTATCCTATGCAGTGTGCAACTAAAGCTAACTGCAGACAATTGCTGGTTTTCTCTTCCTAATAATACCTCAGGCAGGCAGTTGATTCAGCTAGCTGCACTATATTAGTGTACTGTATACTGGGCACAGTGTGCAACTAAAGCTAACTGCAGCCAATTGCTGGTCTTCTCTTCCTAATATACTTACAGGCAGGCAGCTGCGGTATTTTCAGTCAGTGTACTGTATCCTGTGCAGTGTGCAACTAAAGCTAACTGCAGCCAAATACTGGTGTTCTCTTTCTAATAATACCTCAGGCAGGCAGCTGCAGTATTTTCAGTCAGTGTACTGTATCCTGTGCACAGTGTGCAACTAAAGCTAACTGCAGACAATTGCTGGTGTTCTCTTTCTAATAATACCTCAGGCAGACAGCTGCAGTATTTTCAGTCAGTGTACTGTATCCAGCGCACAGTGTGCAACTAAAGCTAACTGCTGCCAATTGCCGGTGTTCTCTTCTAATATACTTACAGGCATCCAGCTGCAGTATTTTCAGTCAATGTACTGTATCCTGCATGCAGTGTGCAACTAAAGCTAACTGCAGCCAATTGCTGGTCTTCTCTTCCTAATATACTTACAGGCAGGCAGCTGCAGTATTTTCAATCAATGTACTGTATCCTGTGCACAGTGTGCAACTAAAGCTAACTGCAGCCAATTGCTGGTCTTCTCTTCCTAATATATTTACAGGGAGGCAGCTGCAGTATTTTCAGTCAGTGTACTGTATCCTGTGCAATGTGCAACTAAAGCTAACTGCAGACAATTGCTAGTGTTCTCTTTCTAATAATACTTCAGGCAGGCATCGGCAGTATTTTCAGTCAGTGTACTGTATCCTGTGCACAGTGAGCAATTAAAGCTAACTGCAGACAATTGCTGGCGTTCTCTTTCTAATAATACCTCAGGCAGGCAGCTGCAGTATTTTTAGTCAGTGTATTGTATCCAGCACACAGTGTGCAACTAAAGCTAACTGCAGCCAATTGCTGGTCTTCTCTTCCTAATATACTTACAGGCAGGTGGCTGCAGTATTTTCAGTCAGTGTACTGTATCCTGTGCAGTGTGCAACTAAAGCTGACTGCAGACAATTACTGGTTTTCTCTTCCTAATAATACCTCAGGCAGGCAGTTGATTCAGCTAGCTGCAGTATATTAGTGTACTGTATACTGGGCACAGTGTGCAACTAAAGCTAACTGCAGACAATTGCTGGTGTTCTCTTTCTAATAATACTACAGGCAGGCAGGTGATTCAGCTAGCTGCAGTAAAATCAGTATTTATATACATCCCAGCTTTGTGCAGCGACATCTCACTGCAGGTCATTCCTTGTGTACCTATTCCAATACATCAAAGACAGTATGTCTGGAAGGCCAACAAGGAGATGCAGACAGTCACAGGCCAATAAAATAGAGCAAGCGGGCTCTGTGTCTAGAGGCAACAGTGCTGGTTGTGGACACAGTGCATCCTCATCAGCATGTAGCCATGGGGAATGCTTGTCCTTTTTCTCGGCAGCTGGCCATGTTGAGCCACAACATGCCGAAGAGTTGGTAGAGTGGATGACCAAGCCGTCCTCATCCTCCTCATCCTCTCTCACCCAGGCTACCTTGGCTGCCAATGCAGTCATCATCAGTTACTCCTTCCCTAGCCCCACCAGAGGAGTCCCCCGGACTATTCAACCACAGTATTGGGTACATGCTGCATAATGATGCGCAGCGTTTTGAAGGCTCTGATGATGGTACCCAGCTGGAGGAAGGCAGTAACGTGAGCCCAGAGAGAGAGGTTGCCTAAGAAGGACAACAAACTGAAGTCATGTTCCTCCAGCTGCAGGATACTGCCAGGTTTGCTCCAGTGATGAGAAGGGAGGGGATGATGAGCTCACTGACACTACGTGGGTGCCTGATAGGAGAGAGGAGGAGGAGACACATCTCCAACGAGGCAGGATGCCCTCCAGGGGCCAGCTTAAGGGCAGCCAACTGACTGCATCACACCGCAGAGTTCCGCAAGTGCAGGACGCTGGTGACACCGCACATTATTCCAAAAGTTCTTCAGTGTGGGCCTTTTTTGAGACGTGTGCAGCTGATCGCACTGTTGTTTTTTTGCAACATATGTCTGAAGCATATCAAGCGTGGACTAGACAGCAAGCGCTTGGGCACCACATGCTTAATCAGACACATGTCGAGCTCCCATGCAGCCCGTTGGCAACACTACCTAAAAGACCCACACCAAAGAACAAGGCAGACCTCTCCTTGCTCCTCCTCATCAGCTGGGATCTCCAACCCCACTATACCTTCAGTCCTCTCAGAAACCTGCACTGAGAGGAATGAAGGTGTAGAATTAGGTGTGCCACTGCCAAGTACTTGCGGGAAATCTGCTATCGGTACACCAACGTCCGATTCTAGCAGGCAGATTTCCCTACCCCTGTTGCTCCACCGGCGAAAGAAGTACGCTCCCAGCCATCCACATGCCCAACGGTTAAATGCTAGCTTATCTAAATTGCTAGTACTTCAACTGCTGCCTTTTCAGTTGGTAGACTCTGCCCCCTTCCGTAGGCATTCAAGGGGCTATGCAAGCACGCAGGTAAAAAGATGCCATGTGGTGCTTGAGCTTGTGTGCTTGGGGGACAGGAGCCACACTGGGGCAGAGATTCTGTCAGCTCTGCAGGGGCAGGTTCAGAGGTGGTTGATGCCACGCCAGCTTAAGCCAGGAATGGTGGTTTGCGACAATGGCACCAACCTCCTCTCCGCCCTCCGACAGGGACAACTGACCCATGTGCTCTGTTTGGCTCACGTCCTTAACTTGGTGGTGCAGCGGTTCTTGGGCAGGTACCCGGGCTTACAGGATGTCCTGAGGCAGGCCAGGAAAGTCTGTGTGCATTTCTACCGGTGATATAATGCCAGTGCTCGGCTGGCTGACCTCCAAAAGGAATTTAACCTGCCCAAGAACCGCCTCATCTGTGATTATCCCACCAGGTGGAACTCAACGTTGGCCATGCTGCAGAGGCTGCACACGCACCAGAGGGCCATCAATGAGTACCTATGCAACTATGGCACCAGGACAGGGTCAGGGGAGCTTGTTTTTTTTTCCCGACGCCAGTGGGCCATGATCAGGGATGCATGCACTGTCCTGTTACCGTTTGAGGAGGCCACGAGGATGGTGAGCAGTGACAGTGCATGCATCAGTGACACTGTCCCTCTTGTCCACCTGTTGGAGCACACGCTGTGTGGAATAATGGACAGGGCACTTAAGGCAGAACAGAGGCAGGAAGAGGAGGACTTCCTTACCTCTCAAGGCCCCCTTTATCCAGACAGTGTTCCTGCGTGCCCGCCGATCACACAGGAAGAGGAGGAGTGGAGGATTGTGTCAGCATGGAGGTGGTGCAGAGGGAGCAGAGGATGAAACATCTTCGGGAGGCCTTGCAGAAAGGTTTGTGCAATGCGTTTCCAGAGCCTGTGAGGTTACAATTTCCTGGTCCTCCTGGACAACATGTTGCTGAGGCATCGGTCAGTCACATAAGGAGCGGTGGAGAAGGTGGCCTTCTGACCGATGCGTTCAGACAATTTTTTAGTCCGCAGCCCCAAGGTATGATCGGTTCCAGCAACCATTGCCAGCGTCTGATTCACATGGTGCAGGAATACCTAGGAGCAAGATCAGACTTGGACACCTTTCCCACCGAAAATCCTCTGGGTTACTGGGTCTTGAGGATGGATCACTGGCCAGAGCTTGCACAGTATGCAATTGAGCTACTGGCCTGTCCTGCATCCAGCGTTCTTTCAGAACGCACATTCAGTGCTGCTGGAGGCTTTGTAACCAATCACAGGGTGCGCCTGTCCAACGAATCGGTCGAACGGTTGACCTTCATAAAAATGAATCAGTCTTGGATCACCAGCTACCAAGCACCTGATGCTAACCAAATAATTTTTTTTTTAATGTGAGATCCCTTCAAGACTGCCTATGCTGATGCTGAGTGACTGTCCTGTTATGCTGAGTGACTATCCTCTTCCTCCTCAATGTTCATGCTGATAGCTTGTAAGAACATTTTTGGTTCTGGGCACCGCCACCAGTGGCTAAGGCCCAATTTTTCTGCCCCTGTTTAACAGGGGCGTGTAATTACAATTTTTGATGCAATACTTTGGAGCAGGGCTCATTCCTGCGCTCCTACTAGAGTATCTGTGAGGCGTTGCAGTGTTGCAGTGTTGTGGCACCAGCACCAGTGCCTAAGGCCCAATTTTCCTGCCCCTGTTTACCAGGGGCGTGTAATTACAATTTCTGATGCAATACTTTGGAGCAGGGCTCATTCCTGCGCTCCAACTAGAGTATCTGTGAGGGGTTGCAGTGTTGTGGCACCAGTGCCTTAAGCCCAATTTTTCAGCCCCTGTTTAACAGGGGCATGTAATTACAATTCTTGCCCTAATATTTCACAGCAGGGCCCGTTCCTGCGCCCACCAAGAGTAAGCGTGAGGCCTTACAGTGTTGTGGCAACACCACCACACCATCCACCACCAAATTTTTCTGACCCTGTTCAATAGGGCCATGTAATTACTATTCTTGATCTAATATTTCACAGCAGGGCCCATTCCTGCGCCCACCAAGAGTAACTGTGAGGGCTTACAGTGTTGTGGCAACACCAACACCTAAGGCCCAAATTTCTGAAGAGTTTATAGGGCAGGCCCCTACTTTCAAACATCCAACTTACAAACGACTCCTACTTGCAAATGGAAGGAGACAACAGGAAGTGAAAGGAAACCTACCCCTAGGAAGGGAAATTCTCTCCTGTAAGAGTTCTTTGTTTCACTAAAAACCCCAAATTTTCAAAACCCAATTTTCATTGGTACAGAAAGTGAGGTGAAATCTTCAGGTGCACAGACAGCAAAACAAAATTTACAGGGGTGATAACCCTTCCCTATGTTTTCCAAAAAAGCTTAAAAATAGATTTTTTGGCTGGAGCTACACGTAAAAAATGTACAAGAACAAACCTACAGTCCCTGTCTTGTTTGCACCGCCTGTATACTGCTGTTCAGAGTACATAGGGCCTGGGGGCCCCACGCCTTTCCTTTTTTTTATTTGGGTGCGGGGTTCCCCTTAATATCCATACAAGACCTAAAGGGGCTGGTAATGGGCGGGGGGGGGGGTTCTCAATGATTTTCATCCATATTGCTGGGACCAGACATGACATTAAAGCCGCAGTTTTAAATGACTTTTTTACCTTTTTGAGCAGGGACTGTTCTAAACACGGGAAACACACGCCACTTTACAGGCATACTATAGACACCCCCAGGCACGATATTTAATATTTCACTTTTATTTTTTCACTTTAAGCATCATTAAAATCACTGCTCCCAAAAAAACGGCCGTTTTTAAAACTTTTTTTTGCATTGATACATGTCCCCTGGGGCAGGACCCGGGTCCCCAAACCCTTTTTAGGACAATAACTTGCATATTAGCCTTCAAAATTTGCACTTTTGATTTCTCACGTTCGAGTCCCATAGACTTTAACGGGGTTGGAAAGTTCACGCGAACTTTCGGTCCGTTCGAATGTTCTGAAACCGGGGGGGTGTTCGGCTCATCCTTAACAGTTGTCACTGGGACTAATAGTAATAGTAAGTTAAAAACTTTTATCATTGTCCCCAGAGCAAGATGTGAGAAATACCAAAATTGTCTATATTCACAGATTGGAGAATTAATCTTTACCATTGTTTACAGTGGTCACCGGTGTTGTGGAAATTTTTATTAATGTATGTTGTCAGATGTCCCGCAGTGTCAGTTTTGCTGTAATACGCTCATGCGAGCATATTCGCACATATAGACCATTGGCTGCGGAAACCTTCCCGTGGACACGGCAGATCTGTTTGCTCTTTTAAGGATGTTTGTTTATGAATCACCAAGGGCCTGGCCACTCCATTGTGACTGCATCTACACTCCTAAGTAAGCAGATCTGTGTACATGGGAACCATAGCATAACCATACAAAATTATGGCCCACTGAGCCATGATAGAGTATGGCTCGCATCATTGGTAGCAGTGGGAATGTGCACACGATCATGTTCAGAGCCATGTAAGTAGTGTTCAAATTGTGAGACACTCTGTGTCTCACAAAGACGCTTGCTGCATAGCCCTGCACATGACCATCTGCACACTTCACTACTGTATTTCTATTTGAATATATAGATGTGCGTGATTGGTTCTTTTGAAAGAATACAAGTGTCTGGCTGATTCTGAAGCCACCACCTTCCTTTGTTATTCATGTTTATAGTATAAATAAAAGGAGCTGGCTATTCTCTGGAGGATTCTGCTAAGCTCAACTTGATACCAGCATCTTTCTGTGTTACTTGGAGACATACAAGCGCGGTTTCCCGGCAATATACCAGAGAGCTGTTTTTGTGCTTTTAAGCGCAAAGAAATTATTTGCTTATAGGGAGAAGATTAAAATTTCCCGGACACCAGGACAGAAAATGATGGGAAATTAAAACTTCTACAATTGTCAGAGCAGGAAGTGATGGGGAATGTTACAACTGTCTAAGAGGGGATCACTCTTCACTTTGGAGAGATTTCCTCTTACTTTCTGTTGTGTCTTCAGGACAAATGAGGGGGAAATCTGTACAACAGGTGCTTTAGGCCTTCCTTACTCTATCCTGATCCAAAATAAATTTTTGCTTTCAGATATATATATGAATAAAGTTTTGCTTTCAGATATATATATGGATTTTCATGATAAAAAAAGGATGGATCAGCGCCCAGGGATTTTGCAACACTTTAAAAATTCACTGTATATTATTACAAGTACTACTAACAGTCAGAAAGGCTTGTTATCCTTCCCTAGGCAATGCTACATGGTCTGTCTTTAGATTAAACTGTATATGCCTACCTAATCTCAAATGCACAGAACATTTCACTGAGCTAGACACAATTAAATAGGGAACTATTTTTAGATAAGAGCTTGCGAAAAAAAAATATTCTATGAGGTTGAGCACTTCTTGTTTTACTCTTGTACGAGCAGCTGTTTCCCAACATCAGAGAAAAAGCAGAAGGGACCATACTTGCACCAAATGGTTCTCTCAGCCCCGAGGCTTTTCCTGGCTTAGTAATTTTAAGATGAATCATAGAATTTGTTGTACACATAGACCTTGTCCTTGGAGACGCTTCTATCTCTGTATGCTTAAATAAGCAAAAGTGCATTTTTAATTATACTGCTTTCCCTGGGGTGATTGTTCCTTTGCGAAGAAAGAAGGTGTGCTGGTGAATAATTAATTAATTGTGTTTGTGTATTGTTTAATTAGTTCCAAAAGCAATCAATAATGAATCTAAAATTAGTAGGCCGTGTTTATAAGTTTAACTCACATTTGAATGCAAGAGAAAAATATTCCTAATTCTGTAGGGGCGGCTAGTTGGCCTTGCATTGTTTTGTGCGCTTTGTGCATTGAATTCTGTTTGGATTTTAATATCTATGTTGCAACAGAATTCATTTTGTGGTTGGCTAGTGTTTAGCTGCCATACAATATTGGATGATATATATAAAAGTAACACTTTTTACTAGGAGCTAGATTTCAGTTTGAATATACTGATTGCCTCAAGTGTAAAGTTTGATATAGTGAAGTGATTTTGGAGTATAGTTGAAAGCTAAATGAAAACCTGTGTGTATTTCAAGTATGCAGGGATTCTGAAAAAAAAGAGCATCTTTGTGTTTGGATGCTTAAAATGAACATAGGTTCACTTCATTCACCTTCCACTATAATAAACTAGGCCCAGCACCACTCACTTTGGATGCTAAAACTATGACACTGCTGGGCCCCCAAAAAAAGGATAAGGCTGAATGGAAAATTTGAGGAATTTAAACACTGTCACTACTGGAAATGGTTGCTGCTCCCTTAGCCCAGGTCCTGAGTAAATCTAATGCACATATCAGAGCAAACTTGAGAGGGCCCCACCATCTAAGTGTAAGCTGCTTATTAGAATAAAATCAAAACGGCACTCACTGGGTAATGCACACAATATCTGCATGTCATCAGTGTAAATTAAGTCATCTATAGTGCAGCTCTGTGGTGCAGTGATGGGCAGGCAAGTAATGCTCTGGGCTGGAACGCAAACTGTCACAGTCGGCCCAGTGGATTCTGGGTATCTTCGGCTAGAATCGGCTTCACTCTGAGGTGTTGAGGATGTTGAGGATGATGTCGCTTTAATGTACTTCACATTTTAGTAAACCATACCCTTAATCCAGTGGCTGCTAAGCTGTATCTAATTTCAGGGTTAGCAAACGTGCCTAATATTGACAACCCAATTGCTACTACTCTTGAAGACCTGATTTCAACAAAAGAGCGTCATGAAGCACTAATCCAGATAGCAAGGATAACTTGCCACAAATTTGTGGCAGTGTTGCATTGTAAGTCTGTTAACTTGCTCCACTTCACTGGCAAGTTGTACACTTGTAGAGCACTTGAAGCACAAGTTCTAGTTGACACCTTTCCAATTTGTAGCAAATCTGCGTGGCAAGTCTCTAGCAAGAGCAAAGTTGCAGTGGTGAGTAGACATGTGCAGAACGAAAAAATTTGTTTTGTTTCGGATAGATTTGTTATGTTACTAATTTTGTTTTATTATGAAATTCGTTTAGTTTGGTTTTCGTAAAATTTTATTTTGTTTTCGCAAAATTTGTTTCGTTTATTAATTTCCTACGAATTCCAACTTTTCAGAATGATTAGAATTTGGATCAGTCGCAAAATGATCGATCGATTTGAATTCTGTGTGAAGAATAGCTGGTTGTTAACCGGCCACCCGGGTCCTTAACAACCATGACTTATCATCTGTGAAAGTGATGTGAGGATCTGATGTTTCTCTTGGAGGTCTGCAAAAGACAGGAATCTACATGTCACTGGGTGTACAAGTTGTCGCAATTGAAAGATTCCCGCTTGATTTCATGGCAGCATCTGAACATAGATAGACCATCAGGGATGTCCGGGTTAAAAAGTACATTTAAATATAGAGGGCAGGAAGAGAAAAGGAAATACTGCTCCAAGCATCTCTTCCAGATTGATAGGATAAAGAGCATTGGAGCCAGGCATAAGGATCTCAACTGAGGCATGTGTTTGCCTGAGGAGGGCTACAACATAAACCATGGGTGTACCCGGAGCGGTAACCCCCATTTTAATCTCAGCCCATCTGTTTGGGGCCTTCCTAGATGTCCAGAAAGTCAATACTCGCAGATGAGACGCATAATAATATTTAATGATGTCCGGAGTGGCCAGACCCCCCCTACTACTTAAAGCTAGGACTACTGAGCTCACAATCCTATGGGAGGCATTGTTCCATACAAAGAGGAGACATTTCCTTTGGAGAGCTTTCAATTGGGACATTGGAATTGAGACTGGGAGCGTCTCAAATAAGTATAGCAATTTGGGAAGTATCGACATCTTGAGAACATTAATTCTTCCAAGAAGAGATATAGGGAGAGAGGTTTATTGATTTAATAAACAAGTGATTTCCGTGAACATAGGGGGAAAGTTGGCCTGATATAGGGAGGAGTAAGTGGGTATAATATGCATGCCCAAATATTTAAGTGTAAGTGTGCACCAACGATATTTCAAGTATGTTGGAAAGGAATGAGTTGGTCTGATGGGATGTTAATGGGTAGAGCTTCTGTTTTTGAGGAATTAATTTTAAACCCCGATATAGATCCAAAGGTGGCCAAGATGTCATGTAGGGAAGGTAGAGATATATGGAGATGGGTGAGAGTCAACAAAATATCATCGGAGTGACAACGTATATTTCCGCTGTCGCGGCAGTACCCCACGAATGTCCAGATGGGACCTGATGGCCAAGGCAAGGGGTTCCAAACTTAGAATAAAAAACAAGGGCAACAAAGGGCAACCCTGTCCGGTGACATTGCTCAGGGGGAATGTCTGTGACAGATGAGAAGACACCTGCACTTGGGAAGAAGGTTTTGAATATAGAGCCTTTAAAGCCTGAATGAAAGGGCCTGAGAACCCATACCTGGAAAGGACTGCAAACATAAATGGCCAGCTTAAGCGATTGAAGGCTTTTTGTGCATCCAAACTTCAAACAATGGCAGGGCAATTTGTCTTAGTCAGGAGATCTATCAAGTCTATCGTTCATCTTGTGTTGTCCCCTGCATGTCGTGTTGGAACAAAACCTTCCTGATCTCTATGTATCAATGACGGCAACAATAGAGAAAGTCTGTTGGCTAGGATTTTTGTAAATATTTTATAATCCAAATGTATTAATGCGATGGGTCGGTAGTTATCCGGTAATGAGGTGTCTTTACCCGGTTTTGGAATAACCGTTATAAATGCAAGCAAAAACTGGAATAACAGTTATAAATGCATGCAAAAACTGTGAGTGTGGGAGGGTACCTTTTTAGTAAGGAAAAAAATAGGGTCAGTAGATACAGGCTTAATATTGGGGAAAATGTTTTGTAATAAATATAAGGGAGCCCATCAGGACCTGGGGATTTATGGGACGGTAAACATTTAATCACTTCCGCCATTTCCTCGGCAGTGATAGGTGCGTTAAGTGTAGATCGTTGTTCGGGGGATATCTCAGGTAATTTTAGAGAGCTCAAACAGTTAGAGTCCCTGGTAGAAATCACAAAACACCTTAGACATACCACGGGGGCAATAGGTGCGGGTGCCATCTGGCTGCATTAAATGATCAGATTGATAAGAATGGACGTGGTTTAAGTCTGTTAACCAGCATCCTATGTGGTTTGTTGGCATACTCATAAAATTTTTGTCTAGACCACAGTAACAATTTAGATATCTTGCTCATGTGGAATGATTGAATGTGGTTACGAATCGAAACAACAGCCCATAAGCGTTCCACCATGGGGGGAGTATAGTAGGCGCATCTCTACAGACCGAGGCTGAGTGAGGAGCTCACCTTTCAGCTTGGTGGATTCTGGTTTTAGGCAAGAGCCCGCGGAGATGCACTCACCTCTGAAAAAGGCCTTATGGGCTTCCCACAAGGTGGAAATCTCCAACACTGGACCTTCATTTAAATGAAAAAATTCAGACAATTTTTGTTGTAGTTGAGTTTGGATTTCGGGATTTCGTAGCAAGGATTCATTGAGACGCCAGTGACATGTTTTGGGCTTTGGAGCAGATAGAACAATATCCAGGTTAATAGGTGCATGATCCAACCAAGTGATAGTATTTATCTCTGATGAGACTACATAAGGTAGTAGAAGGGCGGTTACAAAGAAATGATCCAGTCTAGAATACAGTTTATAAGGGGGAGAGTAAAACGTGTATTGTTATGGTGCTTCACTCTCCACGTATCATAAAGATTATGAGAGCTAGTCAGTTTACGAAAGGAAGGAAATTAAAAGGACAGTTTGAGTTTTGGTCCATGGAGTGTTTTGGAACAGGGCATATCTATCCTTGGTCGGGGATATGCACACATTAAAATCTCCTCCTATAACCATAAAAGGTTGTGAGAAAGATTGTAGTATCTCAAATACCCTTGTGAGAAAAACAATCTGTCCCGCATTCGGGGCATAGATATTAGCCAAAGTAAATGATGTGTTCAGGTGAATACAACTCAGGAGAACAAACTGACCATGGTCTAGATAGGAAGAAAGAACATGTATTGGGCTGGAACTGTTATTTAAAATCGCAACTCCAGCCTTCCCAGAGGAGTCGGAAGCCATAAAGGCAGTAGGGAAATGCTTGGAGGCAAACTTATAAGAGCCCCCAGGTTGGAAATGAGTCTCCTGAATCATAATCACATCCGCTTTGGAAGACTTGAATTCCTTCAAAGCTATCCATCTTTTTTGAATGGACTTAATGCTCCTCACATTGCAGGAAAAGATTTTAAGAGCCATGATATATCATAGAAGTATGTAGCTAATGAAGTACAGATAATAAGCAGACGATTACTGATCCATGGTGCAAAACATGAACAACATTAAGGCAGATATGTTGAAATGGTGCAAAAAAGCATAACTGAGAACCAAGAGAAGGTAAATAAAAAAAGACCTGAAAAAGGAGTTAAAAGAAAAACAAAAAAGAAATTGAAAAAATTATTTAAAAAAATTTTTTTGAGAGGCCTGAAGGAAAAAATAATCTTCAGGAATCCAAGGCAAAAGTCTAGGACAATGGTGAGGTACATGGCTACTTGCAAGATCCAACGGTGAGGTCCTGTCTCCTCTGAGTAGCATATAACAAAGTTCAGTGGGAGACAATCAGGGTAACAAAAAATAAAAAAAGCTCAAAACAGCCGAAGGGGGATCCTCTAGGTAGAGGTAGATGACTCCTGCATTGGAGTCTATAGCATAGACAAACTAATCGCCGTCTGTCCATGAAATTAAAAAAGATCTGCTGCAGGTGGGAGGTCATCAGGTGGGGAATCTGGAAGGGTTAGCTCGTTGAGGAGTTGAAGAGGCCTTCTGCGATCTATGACGGACTGGGGTCCAGATCTTGGCCGGTGTTATAAGTGGTTTTGGGTTCGGGGCAGGAAGTTGAAGTTCATCCTCAGGGATGGGTGGAAGTCCCAAATTGCGAATGAAGGCTTCACTCTCATGGAGGTCTCTTAATGAGAACTAGACACAATCTTTAGAGGCATATAGGTGGAAGGGGAAACCCCAGCGGTAGGGAACTTGATGGTTTTGTAAGTGAGTAGTGACAAGGCGTAGACTGCGCCTTTTAGCCAATGTAATGGGGGAAAGATCACTGAAAATTTGAATCTTAGCGTGCTTAAAGTCTATGCGAGATTTATTACGTGCTGCAATAGTGAAAGCTTCCTTGCTTTCATAGTAGTGTCTCCTGGGTTGGAGCCAGGGGGTGGGTTGGGGGCCAGAGACCTGTGAGCTCTATCAAGGCACCAGTCGATATCCGGAAAATGGGGTGCCAAGGTGACAAACAAGGCCAGGAGATATGGTTGTAGTTCTTTGTCACTGATAGTTTCATGGACACCAGGGATCCTTCAATTTTGACGGCGTTCCCTATTCTCCAAATCTTCTTATTGTAATTGGAGTTGTGAAACTGTGTTTAATAGCAGCATTATCTTCTTCTAAGACATGTACATACTGAACAAGCTCATCAAATTTGTTTTCCAAAGTATCGGTGCATTCCCCAAGTAGGTCAATCTCCCCTCTGAGCTCATGTGCAATTTTACCAACCTCTTTGGCAATGTTGTGAGTCAGGTTCTGGAGCAGGGTTTGTAGCTTTAAGTCCAGCACAGCAACCGTCACCGCCACTGTAGACTCAAAGAGCTGGGTTTTTTGGGACATATGGTCCTCTTGATATGCAGTTTCAGTCACTAGGGGGAGATCGGCGAGGTCCGGCCAGTCGGCTGGGCTACTTGAGGCCGTGGATTGCAGCCTAAGGAGGAAGCGCTCCATGTGCTGGCTGGGCCGAGACTGTGACGGCAGGATAAAACTGCAATAGTTATCTTTCTGGTAGCCAATCTTTCCCATATGGTGCCCAGGGGCCACTTGCTGCGGATGGTGTTACACCTGGGGCGATGGTTGCTGATTTAGTGGTGCAGGAGCCGCAGACAGGGAGATGGGGACCAGAGCTCGGCTCTCACACGTCCACCATCTTACACGCCACGCATGTGCCTCCGCCATTTTTTTTATTACCAAAAGTAATGATTTAGTGGTAGAAGGAAAAGTTTGGTGCAGTAAAATAGTGTACTTCTGGTAGGTAAATATTACATCTTCTATAGACATCTATACATTAACCACTTAAGCCCCGGAAGGATTTACCCCCTTCCTGACCAGAGCACTTTTTCCAATTTGGCACTGCGTTGCTTTAACTGCTAATTGCGCGGTCATGCAATGCTGTACCCAAACAAAATTTGCGTCCTTTTCTTCCCACAAATAGAGCTTTCTTTTGATGGTATTTGATCACCTCTGCCGTTTTTATTTTTTGCGCTATACACGGAAAAAGACCGAAAATTTTGAAAAAAAATGATATTTTCTACTTTTTGTTCTAAAAAAAATCCAATAAACTCAATTTTAGTCATACATTTAGGCCAAAATGTATTTGGCCACATGTCTTTGGTAAAAAAAATGTCAATAAGTGTATATTTATTGGTTTGCGCAAAAGTTATAGCGCCTACAAACTAGGGTACATTTTCTGGAATTTACACAGCCTTTAATTTATGACTGCCTATGTCGTTTCTTGAGGTGCTAAAATGGCAGGGCAGTACAAAACCCCCACAAATGACCCCATTTTGGAAAGTAGACACCCCAAGGAAATTGCTGAGAGGCATGTTGAGCCCATTGAATATTCATTTTTTTTGTCCCAAGTGATTTAATAATGACAAAAAAAAAAAAAAAAAATTACAAAAAGTTGTCACTAAATGATATATTGCTCACACAGGCCATGGGCATATGTAGAATTGCACCCCAAAACACATTTAGCTGCTTCTCCTGAGTATGGGGATACCACATGTGTGGGACTTTTTGGGGGCCTAGCCGCATACGGGGCCCCGAAAACCAATCACTGCCTTCAGGATTTCTAAGGGCGTACATTTTTGATTTTACTCCTCACTACCTATCACGGTTTTGAAGGCCATAAAATGCCCAGATGGCACAACCCCCCCCCCCAAATGACCCCATTTTGGAAAGTAGACACCCCAAGCTATTTGCTGAGAGGCATGTTGAGTCCATGGAATATTTTATATTTTGACACAAGTTGCGGGAAAGTGACTATTTATTTATTTATTTATTTTTGCACAAAGTTGTCACTAAATGATATATTGCTCACACAGGTCATGGGCATATGTGGAATTGCACCCCAAAATACATTCTGCTGCTTCTCTTGAGTACGGGGATACCACATGTGTGGGACTTTTTAGGAGCCTAGCCGCGTACGGGACCCCGAAAACCAATCACCGCCTTCAGGATTTCTAAGGGTGTACATTTTTGATTTCACTCTTCACTGCCTATCACAGTTTCGGAGGTCATGGAATGCCCAGGTGGCACAAACCCCCCCCAAATGACCCCATTTTGGAAAGTAGACACCCCAAGCTATTTGCTGAGAGGCATGGTGAGTATTTTACAGCTCTCATTTGTTTTTGAAAATGAAGAAAGACAAAAAAAAAAATTTTTTTTTTCTTTTTTTAATTTTCAAAACTTTGTGACAAAAAGTGAGGTCTGCAAAATACTCACTATACCGCTCAGCAAATAGCTTTGGGTGTCTACTTTCCAAAATGGGGTCATTTGGGGGGGTTTTGTGCCACCTGGGCATTCCATGGCCTCCGAGACTGTGATAGGCAGTGAAGAGTGAAATCAAAAATTTACGCCCTTAGAAAGCCTGAAGGCGGTGCTTGGTTTTCGGGGTCCCATACGCGGCTAGGCTCCCAAAAAGTCTCACACATGTGGTATCCCCGTACTCAGGAGAAGCAACAGAATGTATTTTGGGGTGTAATTTCACATATTCCCATGGCATGTTTGAGCAATATATCATTTAGTGACAACTTTGTGCAAAAAAAAAAAAAAATTGTCTCTTTCCCGCAACTTGTGTCACAATATAAAATATTCCATGGACTCGACATGCCTCTCAGCAAATAGCTTGGAGTGTCTACTTTCCAAAATGGGGTCATTTGGGGGGGGTTTGAACTGTCCTGGCATTTTATGCACAACATTTAGAAGCTTATGTCACACATCACCCACTCTTCTAACCACTTGAAGACAAAGCCCTTTCTGACACTTTTTGATTACATGAAAAAATTATTTTTTTTTGCAAGAAAATTACTTTGAACCCCCACACATTATATATTTTTTTAAAGTAAATGCCCTACAGATTAAAATGGTGGGTGTTTCATTTTTTTTTTTCACACAGTATTTGCGCAGCGATTTTTCAAACGCATTTTTTGGGGAAAAAACACACTTTTTTACATTTTAATGCACTAAAACACACTATATTGCCCAAATGTTTGATGAAATAAAAAAGATGATCTTAGGCCGAGTATATGGATACCAAACATGACATGCTTTACAATTGCGCACAAACGTGCAGTGGCAACAAAATAAATACATTTTTAAAAGCCTTTAAAAGCCTTTACAGGTTACCACTTTAGATTTACAGAGGAGGTCTACTGCTATAATTACTGCCCTCGATCTGACCGTCGCGGTGATACCTCACATGCATGGTGCAATTGCTGTTTACATTTGACGCCAGACCGACGCTTGCGTTCGCCTTAGCGCGAGAGCAGGGGGGACAGGGGTGCTTTTTTTTTTTTTTTTTTTCTTTATTATTTTTTTGCTTTTTTATCTTATTTTAAAACTGTTCCTTTCATTTTTTTTTTTTAATCATTTTTATTGTTATCTCAGGGAATGTAAATATCCCCTATGATAGCAATAGGTAGTGACAGGTACTCTTTTTTGAAAAAATTGGGGTCTATTAGACCCTAGATTTCTCCTCTGCCCTCAAAGCATCTGACCACACCAAGATCGGTGTGATAAAATGCTTCCCCAATTTCCCAATGGCACTATTTACATCCGGCGAAATCTAAGTCATAAAATGCTCGTAGCTTCCGGTTTCTTAGGCCATAGAGATGTTTGGAGCCACTCTGGTCTCTGATCAGCTCTATGGTCAGCTGGCTGAATCACCGGCTGCATTCTCAGGTTTCCTGTTGAGACAGGAGAGCCAGAGAAAAACACGGAAGACGGTGGGGGGGGGGGCATTCTCTCCCACTGCTTGTAAAAGCAGTCTAGAGGCTAATTAGCCGCTAGGATTGCTTTTACATGAAAGCCGACCGCTGGCTGAAAAGAATGATACCAAGATGATACCTAAACCTGCAAGCATCATTCTGGTATAACCACTCAAAGTCGTGAATGGTGTACCTGAAGACAAAAAAATGGTTAACAATAAAGCACAGTAAACGGTAAAGTATAAAAAATTGCATACCTGAAAAGCAAACATGATAAAACATAATAACAATAAAACATTGCAGAATAGAATACAGTAAAAAAGAGCAGAACAATAGAGAGAATAGAGAGAGAGAGAATAGAGAGAGAACAATAAAACGACAACTATTATTTTTTATTTTATATTTTTGTTTGTGTTTTTTTTTTTTTTTTTACACTTTTTTTGTAACTGTAACTTTTATAACTGTAACCGGTTCCAGGTTCGGGTCTCTCAAAATGCGATGGCATCTTGGGAGACCCTGTGAAAGTGTGCCTAGTCTGTGTGCCTAGTCTGTGCAATGCTGTACCCTACGCTAATACTCAACTAGTGAATGGTGGCGTTCAAAACATTCACCAATGCAAAGACCAGGTTTGTCAGGACAGGAGGGACAATAATAGCGGGTGTCACGCCTATATCCGCGCTTGCTGCAGACACAACATCTTTTTTGGGGGAGTTCGTTGGGTAGGGGTACTCGGGAGGACATAAAAATGCCTCTCATGCAGCCGACTGCATTTGGTTGGGGATGTGAATGGGGGAAGTACGGGCGCTGCAGAAGTGGTGGGTTCCCAATTAGGATTGGCGAATGCAGCAGGAAGGGCATTATGGGCACGACGGGCCTGTGTTTGTCTTTTTGGTGGCAGCGGGACACTATTTGTGCTTGCCACCTCACCAGCTTGAACTGCACTTATGGGACTCGCCACGTCACCAAGTGTTACTGCAGTGCTGGTTTGACTACGACCGGGGTGTACTAGGCCGCTGGCGCTTGCCAGTTCACCAAAACGCTACCAAAAAAACTGTTAACGATCGCAGGGATCAGGCCTGACTCTGCGAACGCTGCAGTTATGCGTTTAGTGTTTTGTAAGTGACAGTGATCGATTGATACTGCACTTGGGTGGGCTGGGCTGGGCCGGGCGGAGGGGCAAAACGCAGGTGCTAGCAGGTATCTGGGCTGATCCCGCTAACACTGCGTTTTTGGGAACCCTAAACTGCTGGGGACGCTAGTATAAATCTGATCGGATCAGATATTGATCAGTTCAGATACTATACCACTAAGGGAGGTGTACGGTGCGTGCGTGGGTGTTAGCGCTACTGGCACTAACCTGACGCTGCCTGGGGCTGGTGCTTGCCAGTTCACCAAAACGCTACCAAAAAAACTGTTAGCGATCGCAGGGATCAGGCCTGACTCTGCGAACGCTGAAGTTATGCGTTTAGTGTTTTGTAAGTGACAGTGATCGATCGATACTGCACTTGGGTGGGCTGGGCTGGGCCGGGCGGAGGGGCAAAACGCAGGTGCTAGCAGGTATCTGGGCTGATCCCGCTAACACTGCGTTTTTGGGAACCCTAAACTGCTGGGGACGCTAGTATAGATCTGAACGGATCAGATATTGATCCGATCAGATACTATACCACTAAGGGAGGCGTATGCTGTGTGCGTGGGTGTTAGCGGTACTGGCGCTAATCTGACGCTGCCTGGGGCGACGCATATCACCGCCGGGCGATCAAGGGGTTAAACCTTTATTCGGTAATAAACGGCGGGTGCCCTGACACTATAAAAAATAAACGAACTAACCAGCGTCACCCGTAACGGTTATACGGTGATCACTGGTGAAAGGGTTAACTAGGGGGCAATCAAGGGGTTAAAACATATATTAGATAGTATATGGGGGTCCCTGTCGCTATAAAACGCTGACGGCGAACCTAAATATTTACGTCCCTAACTAGCGTCACCAGCGACACTAATACAGCGATCAGAAAAATGATCGCTTAGCGACACTGGTGACAGGGGGTGATCAAGGGGTTAAAACTTTATTAGGGGGGGTTAGGGGGGTACCCTAGACCTACAGGGGGCCTAACACTCACTGCCCTAACACTGTAACTGTCACAAACTGACACCAATACAGTAATCAGAATAAAAAAAAAATAAAAAAAAAACCTGCTTGGTGTCAGTTTGTGACGGGGGGGGGGTAATTGGGGGGGGATCGGGGGGCGATCGGGGGGGGATCGGGGTGTTTTGTGTGCCTGGCATGTTCTACTGTGTGTGTAGTGTGTTGTGCACTCACATTACAGTCTTCTCTCCTCGGCCCGGAACGGAAAATACCGAGCCGAGGAGAGATGACATCATTTCCTCTGCCTCTGTGTACAATACAGAGGCAGGGAAATGATCCCATTGGCTGAGAGCGATCGTGAGGGGGGGGCCACGAATGGATGGCCTCCCCCTCACCACCGATCGCCGGGGGAGATTTGCCGACCGCCGCAGGCACCGGGGGGGGGTCCGATCGGACCCCCCACCCGCGGGCAGGCAAGGACGTACAGGTAAGCCCTTTTGCCTGCCCGTGCCGCTCTGTCGACGTACATCGTCGTGCGGCGGTCGGCAACTGGTTAAACCAAAGGGTGGGACAACGGAGAAGGAAAGAGGGACAGATACATTTCAGTGGTTAAATGGTTTTAAAAGAGGGACAGTTCCTCAAAATAGAGGGCATTTAGAGATTTCTGTGCGCCAGTGTTGTACCACAGACCCAAAACTGAAGTATAAAAAAACTGACTGGCAGTCTTTTAATTTGTGTTTCTTTTTCTGATGAAAAATAATATGGGACATTGCTGGATTAGGGCATGATGACACACTGGATTCAGATAATAGACACATGGGGTTGATTTACTAAAGGCAAATGGACTGTGCACTTTACAAAGTGCAGTTGCCCTCTGCAAGTGCAGTGGCTCCAGAGCTTAGTAAATTAGGTAAAACTTCACTTTACAAAGAGTACCTGATCGTGTGCAAGGAAAATTAATGATGGAAGTCTGCACAGCTTCTGCTCATTTACTAAACTCTAGAGCAACTGCACTTGCAGAGTGCAACTGCACTTTGTAAAGCGCACAGTTTATTTGCCTCTAGTAAATCAACCCCATGCAGTACTTGCATAAATGATGTCCCTTAAAATCTAAATGCACAAAAGAGCCAGACATACACTGAGGACAGTATGCAGGCTACCTGTGTTGCCTTAAGTATCATTAAAACCCTGAGCTAAGCTCTGCTCCCTCTCTCCAAACCTCAGAGCATTTCTATCAGCAGCTTTTAATATGCAGCCAGACACTTCAACCTCCTGAGGTCAGCAATAATCAGTGTAGTTTCATCCTCTATCACCTCTATGATCAATACAAACCTCTAAGAGTGGAAATATGACTGACATATACATTTCAGATCTAATAACAGAATTGATGATGGGCTTCTGAATTTGACAGCTAGAAAACCGTCATCAGTTCAGCTTGAGGAGCATAACAATTATTGCCTTGGCCCCAGGGCCATAGGCTAAACAACCCTGTCCCACAATCACTAGCAGTTAATTTTTTTGTAGCGGTTCAAACAGTCCTCTTACAACCAGGTGCTTTTTTACCCGTGAGTCACATTAGTTACCTGTAGATTTAGTGGCCAAAATGTCAAACAAAGGAGGCCTACAGGATACTGAGCATGACAGATGAGAGTGGGGAGTCCTCACTGTCAGATTCAGGCTATGTTTCCACTAGTGCGTCCCCAAAGTCGCGCGATTTTGCCGCGATTTTGCCGCGATTTTTTACCGCGATTTTACCGCGACTTTTTACCGCGATTTGAAGCAATGCCTGTATCTATGGACCTCAAGTCGCATCAAAGTGGGACCAAAGTAGTGCAGGGACTACTTTGAAGTCGCTGCGACTTGAAGTCGCACAGATATGAACGGTACTCATTGGAAATCATTGGAAACAATTTGTCATGCGACTTTTCAGTCCCAAGTCGCATGAAAAGTCGCACTAGTGGAAACAGAGCCTCAGGCTCAGTATTGGAACCTGTAGAGAGCGGCACCAGACAGATAGCTCTGACAATGGAGTAGTGGTCCCTGCTAAGGTCAGGCATACCCGACCCCATTCTTCTGTTGCTGAGGTGCTACAACTACATTATTCCCATATGCAGCAGAGTGCCGGTACTAGTGCTGCTCAACCCTCTGGTGAACTGGCGAGCACCAGCAGTCTAGTACACCCTGGTCATAGATAAACCAGCACTGCAGTAACACCTGGTATTGTGGTGAATCCCATAAGTGCAGTTCAAGCTGGTGTCCCGCATCCACCAAGAATTTGAACGCCGGCCTGTAGAGCCCACAGTGCCCTTCCCACTGCGCTTGCAAGTCCTGATTGGCAGCCCACAGATTCTGCAGCACCCATACTTCCACAATTCGTTGGCCAACCTGGAATTGAGGTGGAGACAGCAGATTTTACACCCCTTAATTTTTTTGAGCTGTTTTTCACGGAAAATCTTTACGGATCTATTGTGGACCAAAACAATTTATACGCTGGTCAATTTATCGCCCAAAACCCAAATTCATCCCTTGCCAGACAATTTGGCTGGAAACCTATAATCCTGAATTTAAGACCTTTCTGGGCCTATTTTTTTAACATGGGCATTACTAAAAAGAGTGAGTTGCGATCATATTGGTCCACTGACCCAATTCATCATATGCCCGTGTTCTCTTCTGCCATGGCCAGGGCTATATACAAGCAAATATTGCGGTTAATGCATTTCAATGACAATGAACTCTGTCATTCTCGGGGTGACCCTGAACATGATCGGCTCCACAAAATTCGGTCCCTGTTGGAAGGCAACATGTTTTATTTTATAAATACAAGAGGTATTTAAAATATGAACTATGGCTATACCAGACCTTCGCATTCTTGGGGGCTGTCTGGAATGTAACAAGTTGCACATCAAAGCTTTGTAGCATATCAGATTATTCATCTGAAGAAGCAAGACTGAACAAAAGCTTGGCTCCTGACCGTCTGGTGTTATAACGCTATGCAAGCGAGCTTCAAAGAGGGCCATGACTGGCAGGATGATTAAAGATGGTGGGTTACAGAGATCAAAGGTATTGAAGATTGACCCAGGATACATAGACATGATACATGAACTATGCTGCCCCTAGAGGCCAATACAGCAGGGCAGACAGAAATATAATATATTAAAATTACTACCTCTTGGAAATATCTCATTGGACAGGGGGCTAGTGGGGATGGTTACAAGTGGGTTTGAATGAATATGTAAAAAGTGCACACAGAAGGGAAATCGTTCCTTTTTCGCTCTTGGCTCGTGACTGATGGCTCTCTGAACCTCATGGCTCTCTCTTTACCATCATCATGAGCCCAGCTGATGAGACCGTGTCTAGGGGAACAGCCTTGATTAGTATCTTTGATGTTCTTTTGTTATATGCTTTGTAATATCTCCCTTTAGTATTTTCATGTTACCATTTTCCTATTTTCTTGGGAAATAAATAAGACGTTGTTTTACTAAGCAGTGTGTTTGTTTTCATGGCTAACTTTATATTATTGTGCTATCAACAGTAACTATCAGAGTTTTAATAGACTAGCTAACTATAGGAATAGACAAATTAATATATATATGTAATAAATAGAGGGTATCCGTAATCACCCTCGGATAATATTTAGTTTAGAAGTTATTTCAATTGGCACCACAGAAGGCACGTGGAATTTATTTCTGCGCAGAACCCAAACCCTAATGTATTTTTGTCTTGAGTCCCTATAAGCTAATGAGTCATTAACTACACCCAGAACTGGAAGCCTTCTCTACTGTGTACAAAATTCGCACTGGTTTGTGAATTCTGAAGCCCTGTGTGAGTGGTCCTGAAAGTTCTATGAAATATTTCATCAGTGAGCGGACGCGCAAAATCTGGTGAGATTTTTGGCTGGTATATGTATATGTGTTAACGTTTATTGTATTGTTAGTGCAAATTGTTTTAGGCCTGTGTAGCTGGTCAGAAGTGCAGGGGCTGATCACCCTTGGCTATCTGATGTAGCCTGTAGATTGACAGGATAAATCACACATCTTTGAGGAGAAAGTGGAAGAAATATAGATTGTTTTTTTTATCATTTTTTTAAATTAGTTTATCTCCTCAGGAAGCTTTTAGAAAAGCGCCGCTTCCGGGGATCTACGGATATTAATCCCTGTCACAGAGTACACCAGGTTGAATACACGAATCCAGAATCTAGTGATAGTAGGACACTGCCACCAAACGTGATACATTGTACCCACCTGGCCACACTGTCTAAAGCAAATCGGGGATGCAGATGGATGCATCCTAGCCACCCTGGTTGGTACTAAATACCAGCGAAGGAGGGTTTTATAATTAGCTTCAATTAGTGTCGTATTAATGGATACTTTAGATAAAGCATAAACAATATCTTGCCAGTCAGATTATTCAAAAGTGGTATTCAAGTCTCATTCCCTTTGAATCATGTAAGGGAGTTTAGTATTCAGGTCAGTTAGAGTGGCAAATACCGTAGATACTCGTCCCCGTAGGAGGCCCTTTGTTTGGCAAGATAATTCAAAATTTGTAAGTGTAAGAGGTCCAACTAACAAATTATGTTTAGAACGTGCAAAAGAAATAAGCTGATTGTACCTAAACAATTCACTAGAGGGCAACTGTAACATGTCTTTAAAATATTGGAAAGAGTAAGGTTGATCGCCATCAAGATAGTCTCCTATCCTAAGAAGATCCTTATTGAGCCACCATTAAAATAACAGTGGAGTCAGGCCGGGGGAGAATTCAGGATTACAGAACAAGAGGGCTAGTGGGGTATGTGGAGAGGACAGGGATCTACAATGTCGCACCCTGTCCCAAACCACTAGGAAGTGAGACAGGGTGGGGCACAAAATAGGGGGGCGAAGGCGGTTTGGAAGCCACATTAGGGAGCCGATGGCAATAGGGTGGCATGAAAGAGCCTCATTAGAGATGCAAAGGGGTGGAGAACCCTTGGCCGTTGTGTAGGAAAGCTGTGTTATTTGAGCTGCTTGATAGTGGGCTTGTAAATTAGGGAGGCCAAGCCCACCACATGATTTTGAGACATATAATGTCAGTTTGTTCATGCACAGCTTTTTATTACCCCAAATAAAATGGAGAACATCTGATTGTAGTCGTTGTAGATTCACCCTAGGGACTGCAATTGGTAAAGTTCTAAAATAATAAAGTATCCTGGGTAGAAATGTCATCTTAATAGAATTGATTCTATCGAAACAAGATAAGGGATAGTCTGCCCATCGTTGAAGATCTTCCTGGAGAAAAGGTGGAGGATAGTTAGCCCGATACAGAGTGTTAATCGAAGACATCAGTTGGATGCCTAGAAATGGAAGGGAGTTTGATGCCCATCGAAAGTTATAGGTAGTTTGTAATTTCCGTTCCATCGAGGGGGGCAACGTGTCAGAAACCATGAACCAGACCGAGACAGAAGTACAGTAAAATCACACTTGTTTATTAATAAAAAGGTAAATAGAGTAAGCGTAGTCAAAGCATAGCCAGAGTCCAGTAACTGGATCGGGTAGTCAGCCAAGCCAGAGTTCAGTAACCAGATCAGGTAATCAGCCAAGCCAGAGTTCAGTAACCAGATTGGGTAATCAGCCAGGCCAGAAGTCAGGGATCCAAGTAGAGGAACAGCAAGCAGGATAAGGAGCCAGAAGGGATGTCAGCAAAGCCAGTCTTTAAACAGGAAGGCAGGAGATGGTTTCTTGTGATGTGACCAAAGCGAAGGCAGGAATGAAGTGAGCTGGAAATCTTTAAGTAGGCGAGACTGATGAGCAGATCCACAACAGCTGGTTAACTGTGGAGAGAGTTGAGAGCTGGCAAGTAGCCGACAGCTGAGCGGCCAGCTTAGAGAAGGAAGGGCTGAGCCAGCCCTGACAGTACCAACCTCCTCAATGACCCCTCCCCCTCGGAGGACCACCGAGCTTGAGGGGAAAACGTCTATGGAAATCATGAGGGCAGGAGCATGTACGTCCGAGGATGAGATCCAGGAGCGTTCCTCTGGACCGTACCCCCTCCAATGCACCAGGTACTGTAAGCGCCCACGGAACCTACGGGAGTCAACAATGGATTGTACCTCATACTCCTCATGGTTCTCAACCTGTATAGGGTAATGACGTGGTACCGAGGTGGTAAAGCGGTTGCAGACCAACTGTTTCAATAAGGAGACATGAAACACATTAGAGATGCGCATACTAGGAGGAAGGTCCAACGCGTAAGCCACTGGGTTAATCCTGCAAAGTATACGGAAAAGCCCAATAAACCGAGGTGCGAACTTCAGTGAGGGAACACGAAGTCGGAGGTTGCGAGATGACAGCCAGACCTTGTCCCCAACCCGGTAGGAAGGCGCAGGCAGGCGTCTGCAGTCAGCATGGAGTCTGTACCTATCATTAGCATGACGCAAAGCCTCCTGGACTTGTGCCCAAGTGCAACGAAGACCACAGAGATGCTCCTTTAGCGCAGGAATACTCTGCGGAACAAACGAGTCAGGCAAAATGGAAGGTTGGAAACCATAAGTCACCATAAACGGAGACAATTGGGAAGCAGAATTCAAGGCACTGTTGTGAGCAAACTCTGCCCATGGTGATAGGTCTGACCAGTTGTTGCGATGGTCAGAAATATAGCAACAGGAATTGCTCCAAGGACTGATTGGCTCGTTCTGCGGCCCCATTAACCTGCGGGTGATACGCAGAGGAGAAAGCAAGCTGAATTCCCAGCTGTGCACAAAAGGCTCACCAGATCTGGGACACAAACTGACTACCCCTGTCCGAGACAATCTCCTTGGATAGCCCATGTAAGCGAAAGATCTTCCGAGCAAAAATGGAAGCCAGTTCCTTAGAAGTGGGCAACTTCTTAAGTGGAATACAATGACACATTTTTGAGAACCGGTCAACCATCATAAGGATAACTGTGTTGCCTTGGGAGTTGGGCAACTCCACAATGAAATCCATGGATAGGTGGGTCCAGGGCCTCTTTCCATTGGGTATGGGTTGTAGGAGGCCCACTTGAAGGCGTCGTGGAGTCTTACTCTAAGCACACATGGAACAGGCAGCTACGAAGGCAGTTACATCAGCACATAGACTAGGCCACCAGAATTGTTGGGAAATGGCCCAAATGAGTTGATTCTTAACAGGGTGGCCAGCTGCCTTGGGAGAAAGAAAAGTCTGGAGCACAGCAGTACGGAGACACTCTGGGACAAAGCAGCGGTCACAAGGTTTCTCAGGAGGAGCATCGACCTTAGCAGGAAGAATTTTGTCACCCAAAGGAGAAGTAAGACTGGTGCGAACCGTAGCCAGAATACAATCAGGAGGAATCATAGGAACGGGAACCGACTCCAACTTGCAAGTGGAGAAAAATTGTCGTGACAAGGCGTCAGCCCTTACATTCTTAGTATCGGGTAAGAATGAGACAATGTAATTTTAACTTGACAAGAAAAGAGCCAATCGCTCCCTTCTGGGAGAGAGGCGTTTAGCCTCAGACAAGAATGTGAGATTCTTATGGTCAGTAAGAATGAGAACCAGCACAATGGTACCTTCGAGGAGATGTCTCCATTCTTTCAGGGCTAAAATGATTACAAACAGCTCTCTGTCACCAATCTCGTAATTGCACTCGGCAGGTGACAATTTCTTGGAAAAGTAGCCACAAGGATGCATAGCACTCTCAGAGGTAAGACGTTGAGACAGAAGGGTGCCAACACCAGTCTCAGAAGCATCAACCTCAAGGATAAAAGGTAACGTAGGATCAGGACGTGCCAACACAGGAGCAGAAACAAAGGCAGCCTTGAAACTTTCAAAGGCCTTCATGGACTCCAGAGACCAACTCTGTGGGTTACCGTTCTTTCTGGTCATATCGGTCAGGGGCTTGACCAGAGACGAGAAGTTACGAATATAGTTTCCGATAATAGTTGGCAAAACCCAGGAAACTCTGCAGAGGAAGTAACCCCATGGGTCAAGGCCACTGTAGGACTGCCGAAAGTTTCTCTGGGTCCATCGAAAAACCAGCAGTGGAAATTACATAGCCCAGGAATTTAACCTGCTCCCGATGGAACTCACACTTCTCCAATTTACAATAGAGATTGTCTTCTCCTAATTTCTGAAGCACACGACAGACATCTGTGTGGTGGCTCTCCAGGGACTTGGAAAATATGAGGATATCATTGTTATAAACTAGGGATGAGCTTCGAGTTCGAGTCGAACCCATGTTGGACCCGAACATCGTCTGTTCGATTGTTCGCCGGATTGCGAACGATATGGGCCGTTCGCGCCAAATTCGAGTGGCGCATCATGGCCCATAATTCACTGCAGCATCGCAGTGCATTGTTGGCTGATGATTGGCCAAGCATGCACTATGCAAAATATAGCAGTGCAGCGCTCAATACAGGTCAGATGTATACACATAAAATGTACATATTAAACGTACATAAATAAAACGCATGAGGCAAAGTCCCAAAAAGTATATCTTAGTCCGAGGAGATCAAAAGCTGCCCACTTGCAAAAGGGGGAACCCTCAGTTGGCAAGGAAAGGGTGCAGTGATAGGATAAGATTGTATTCGTTGTATCACCACCAATGTGAACCTCCACCAAGGGTCTAGGCTGCTCACCTTATTGAGTGGACCTTCTGCGTTAACAGCAAGGTCACTCATGCATTCCTTTCCACAGGGTAGATTATGGAGATAGGGGTCCACAGGCAGTATCCCAAATTCAGTCTCATCGGTTGATATATATCATGTTGAAAACAAAAATAACAGGACATAGTGCTCTCCATACGAAAAGGTATAAAATTTATTAAATAAGAAAACTATTACTCACAAAACAAGCACTGTTTCCCAGTGCAGGAGTATACAGCATAAAATGAACCAGATGGGTGGCTGTACTGACATCACAGAGCCCCTCGCACGTGTATCGTCCCTGTGGACTTCCTCAGCGAATCTGATTGTGGGCCCGTGTGTCAGCTCTTATATCTAATCCTGGTTCCACATACAATTCATGATGATACTGGAAACCCCGCCCACTCTCCAATAATACACAGGTGAATGGACTTAACTACTAAGTAGTAGAGAATCAGGAGTGGCTACAAATCTAATAGGGCATAAGCAAGCTGAATACACTGATAACTTACTGATAGGCAGCCACCATTCCTCCCACGTTATGAGCTAAAGCATTTCCAGGTCAAATCCTTATCTTCCAATAGCAGTGTGTTTGTGTATGTCTTTTTAGGTTTTGTATATTGACCTACAGTGTCCAGCTGCTGAGTTTTAGTAATTAGGTTTTGCGCTGTCTGTTTCTTCTGCTTAACCACTTAAGGACCGCCTCACGCCGATGTACGTCGGCAAGGCGGCACGGGCAGGCAAAATCACGTACATATACGTGATTTGCCTCCCGCGGGTGGGGGGTCCGATCGGACCCCCCCCGGTGCCCGAGGCGGTCCTGTTTTGTCCCCCGGCGATCGGAGGTGAGGGGGAGGCCATCCGTTCGTGGCCCCCCCCTCGCGATCGCCGCCGGCCAATCAGATCACTTCCTTTGCTGCTGTATGCTAAACAGCAGCAAAGGAAATGATGTCATCTCTCCTCGGCTCGGTATTTTCAGTTGCAGCGCCGAGGAGAGAAGACTTCACTGTGAGTGCACAACACTACACACACAGTAGAACATGCCAGGCACACAAAACACCCCGATTCCCCCCCCCCCCCGATCGCCCCCCGATCCCCCCCAATCACCCCCCCCCCGTCACAAACTGACACCAGCAGTTTTTTTTTTTTTTTTTTCTGATTACAGCATTGGTGTCAGTTTGTGACAGTTACAGTGTTGGGACAGTTAGGGTTAGCCTCCTTTAGGTCTAGGATACCCCCCTAACCCCCCCTAATAAAGTTTTAACCCCTTGATCACCCCCTGTCGCCAGTGTCACTAAGCGATCATTTTTCTGATCGCTGTATTAGTGTCGCTGGTGACGCTAGTTAGTGAGGTAAATATTTAGGTTCGCCGTCAGCGTTTTATAGCGACAGGGACCCCCATATACTACCTAATAAATTAACCCTTTCAACACTGATCACCGTATAACTGTTACGGGTGACGCTGGTTAGTTCGTTTATTTTTTATAGTGTCAGGGAACCCGCCGTTTATTACCGAATAAAGGTTTAGCCCCCCGATCGCCCGGCGGTGATATGCGTCGCCCCAGGCAGCGTCAGATTAGCGCCAGTACCGCTAACACCCACGCACGCGGCATACGCCTCCCTTAGTGGTATAGTATCTGAACGGATCAATATCTGATCCGATCAGATCTATACTAGCGTCCCCAGCAGTTTAGGGTTCCCAAAAACGCAGTGTTAGCGGGATCAGCCCAGATACCTGCTAGCACCTGCGTTTTGTCCCTCCGCCCGGCCCAGCCCAAGTGCAGTATCGATCGATCACTGTCACTTACAAGGCACTAAACGCATAACTGCAGCGTTCGCAGAGTCAGGCCTGATCCCTGCGATCGCTAACAGTTTTTTTGGTAGCATTTTGGTGAACTAGCAAGCACCAGCCCCAAGCAGCGTCAGGTTAGCGCCAGTACCGCTAACACCCACACACGTGCCGTACACCTCCCTTAGTGGTATAGTATCTGAACGGATCAATATCTGATCCGATCAGATCTATACTAGCATCCCCAGCAGTTTAGGGTTCCCAAAAACGCAGTGTTAGTGGGATCAGCCCAGATACCTGCTAGCACCTGCGTTTTGCCCCTCCGCCCGGCCCAGCCCAGCCCACCCAAGTGCAGTATCGATCGATCACTGTCACTTACAAAACACTAAACACATAACTGCAGCGTTCGCAGAGTCAGGCCTGATCCCTGCGATCGCTAACAGTTTTTTTGGAAGCTTTTTATTGAACTGGCAAGCACCAGCGGCCTAGTACACCCCGGTCGTAGTCAAACCAGCACTGCAGTAACACTTGGTGATGTGGCGAGTCCCATAAGTGCAGTTCAAGCTGGTGAGGTGGCAAGCACAAGTAGTGTCCCGCTGCCACCAAAAAGACAAACACATGCCCGTCGTGCCCATAATGTCCTTCCTGCTGCATTCGCCAATCCTACTAATTGGGAACCCACCACTTCTGCAGCGCCCGTACTTCCCCCATTCACATCCCCAACCAAATGCAGTCGGCTGCATGAGAGGCATTTTTATGTCCTCCCGAGTACCCCTACCCAACGAACCCCCCCAAAAAAGATGTCGTGTCTGCAGCAAGCGCGGATATAGGCGTGACACCCGCTATTATTGTCCCTCCTGTCCTGACAATCCTGGTCTTTGCATTGGTGAATGTTTTGAACGCTACCATGCACTAGTTGAGTATTAGCGTAGGGTACAACATTGCACAGACTAGGCACACTTTTACAGGGTCTCCCAAGGTGCCATCGTATTTTGAGAGACCCGAACCTGGAACCGGGTACAGTTATAAAAGTTAGTTACAAAAAAAGTGTAAAAAAAAAAAAAAAAATATATAATAAAAAAAAATTGTTGTCGTTTTATTGTTCTCTCTCTCTCTCTCTCTCTATTCTCTCTCTCTATTGTTCTGCTCTTTTTTACTGTATTCTATTCTGCAATGTTTTATTGTTATTATGTTTTATCAGGTTTGTTTTTCAGGTATGCAATTTTTTATACTTTACCGTTTACTGTGCTTTATTGTTAACCATTTTTTTGTCTTCAGATACGCCATTCACGACTTTGAGTGGTTATACCAGAATGATGCCTGCAGGTTTAGGTATCATCTTGGTATCATTCTTTTCAGCCAGCGGTCGGCTTTCATGTAAAAGCAATCCTAGCGGCTAATTAGCCTCTAGACTGCCTTTACAAGCCGTGGGAGGGAATGCCCCCCCCCACCGTCTTCCGTGTTTTTCTCTGGCTCTCCTGTCTCAACAGGGAACCTGAGAATGCAGCCGGTGATTCAGCCAGCTGACCATAGAGCTGATCAGGGACCAGAGTGGCTCCAAACATCTCTATGGCCTAAGAAACCGGAAGCTACGAGCATTTTATGACTTAGATTTCGCTGGATGTAAATAGCGCCATTGGGAAATTGGGGAAGCATTTTATCACACCGATCTTGGTGTGGTCAGATGCTTTGAGGGCAGAGGAGAGATCTAGGGTCTAATAGACCCCAATTTTTTCAAAAAAGAGTACCTGTCACTACCTATTGCTATCATAGGGGATATTTACATTCCCCGAGATAACAATAAAAATGATTAAAAAAAAAAAAAATGAAAGGAACAGTTTAAAAATAAGATAAAAAAGCAAAAAAATAATAAAGAAAAAAAAAAAAAAAAAAAAAAGCACCCCTGTCGCCCCCTGCTCTTGCGCTAAGGCGAACGCAAGCGGCGGTCTGTCGTCAAACGTAAACAGCAATTGCACCATGCATGTGAGGTATCACCGCGAAGGTCAGATCGAGGGCAGTAATTTTAGCAGTAGACCTCCTCTGTAAATCTAAAGTGGTAACCTGTAAAGGCTTTTAAAGGCTTTTAAAAATGTATTTATTTTGTTGCCACTGCAACCTCCTCTGTAAATCTAAAGTGGTAACCTGTAAAGGCTTTTAAAGGCTTTTAAAAATGTATTTATTTTGTTGCCACTGCACATTTGTGCGCAATTGTAAAGCATGTCATATTTGGTATCCATGTACTCGGCCTAAGATCATCTTTTTTATTTCATCAAACATTTGGGCAATATAGTGTGTTTTAGTGCATTAAAATTTAAAAAAGTGTGTTTTTTCCCCAAAAAATGCGTTTGAAAAATCGCTGCACAAATACTGTGTGAAAAAAAAAATGAAACACCCACCATTTTAATCTGTAGGGCATTTGCTTTAAAAAAATATATAATGTTTGGGGGTTCAAAGTAATTTTCTTGCAAAAAAAAAAAACTTTTTCATGTAATCAAAAAGTGTCAGAAAGGGCTTTGTCTTCAAGTGGTTAGAAGAGTGGGTGATGTGTGACATAAGCTTCTAAATGTTGTGCATAAAATGCCAGGACAGTTCAAAACCCCCCCAAATGACCCCATTTTGGAAAGTAGACACCCCAAGCTATTTGCTGAGAGGCATGTCGAGTCCATGGAATATTTTATATTGCGACACAAGTTGCGGGAAAGAGACACATTTTTTTTTTTTTTTTTGCACAAAGTTGTCACTAAATGATATATTGCTCAAACATGCCATGGGAATATGTGAAATTACACCCCAAAATACATTCTACTGCTTCTCCTGAGTACGGGGATACCACATGTGTGAGACTTTTTGGGAGCCTAGCCGCGCACGGGACCCCGAAAACCAAGCACCGTCTTCAGGCTTTCTAAGGGCGTGAATTTTTGATTTCACTCTTCACTGCCTATCACAGTTTCGGAGGCCATGGAATGCCCAGGTGGCACAAAACCCCCCCAAATGACCCCATTTTGGAAAGTAGACACCCCAAGCTATTTGCTGAGAGGTATAGTGAGTATTTTGCAGACCTCACTTTTTGTCACAAAGTTTTGAAAATTGAAAAAAGAAAAAAAAAAAAGTTTTTTCTTGTCTTTCTTCATTTTCAAAAACAAATGAGAGCTGCAAAATACTCATGATGCCTCTCAGCAAATAGCTTGGGGTGTCTACTTTCCAAAATGGGGTCATTTGGGGGGGTTTTGTGCCACCTGGGCATTCCATGGCCTCCGAAACAGTGATAGGCAGTGAAGAGTAAAATCAAAAATTCACGCCCTTAAAAACGCTGAAGGCGGTGATTGGTTTTCGGGGCCCCGTACGCGGCTAGGCTCCCAAAAAGTCCAACACATGTGGTATCCCCATACTCAGGAGAAGAAGCAGAATGTATTTTGGGGTGCAATTCCACATAGGCCCATGGCCTGTGTGAGCAATATATCATTTAGTGACAACTTTGTGCAAAAAAAAAAAAAAAAAATGTGTCACATTCCCGCAACTTGTGTCAAAATATAAAATATTCCATGGACTCAATATGCCTCTCAGCAAATAGCTTGGGGTGTCTACTTTCCAAAATGGGGTCATTTGGGGGGGGGTTGTGCCACCTGGGCATTCCATGGCCTCCGAAACTGTGATAGGCAGTGAAGAGTGAAATCAAAAATTTACACCCTTAGAAATCCTGAAGGCGGTGATTGGTTTTCGGGGTCTGTACGCGGCTAGGCTCCCAAAAAGTCCCACACATGTGGTATCCCCGTACTCAGGAGAAGCAGCTGAATGTATTTTGGGGTGCAATTCCACATAGGCCCATGGCCTGTGTGAGCAATATATCATTTAGTGACAACTTTTTGTAAATATTTTTTTTTTTTTTTTTTCATTATTCAAACACTTGGGACAAAAAAATAAATATTCAATGGGTTCAACATGCCTCTCAACAATTTCCTTGGGGTGTCTACTTTCCAAAATGGGGTCATTTGGGGGGGTTTTGTACTGCTCTGCCATTTTAGCACCTCAAGAAATGACATAGGCAGTCATAAACTAAAAGCTGTGTAAATTACAGAAAATGTACCCTAGTTTGTAGACGCTATAGCTTTTGCGCAAACCAATAAATATACGCTTATTGACATTTTTTTTTACCAAAGACATGTGGCCGAATACATTTTGGCCTAAATGTATGACTAAAATTGAGTTTATTGGATTTTTTTTATAACAAAAAGTAGAAAATATAATTTTTTTTCAAAATTTTCGGTCTTTTTCCGTTTATAGCGCAAAAAATAAAAACCGCAGAGGTGATCAAATACCATCAAAAGAAAGCTCTATTTGTGGGAAGAAAAGGACGCACATTTCGTTTGGGTACAGCATTGCATGACCGCGCAATTAGCAGTTAAAGCGACGCAGTGCCAAATTGGAAAAAGATCTCTGGTCCTTAGGCAGCATAATGATCCGGGGCTCAAGTGGTTAAGCATGCACTATGACCCGCATGCTTGGCCAATCACAGCGATGTCTGTACAGAGAGCTGTAATTGGCCAAAGCCAGAGTGGCTTTGGCCAATTATGGCTCAGTGGGTTTAGTACACGCCCCACACTATATAAGGCTGCCTGCACGTCGGCCCTGTGTAGTGTGTTCCGGCGTTAAGAGACAGAGACAGAGAGACAGTGTCATTTGATTTAAGTTAGATAGATTAGGCAGGACAGTCAGTCAGTTAGCTGCACTTACAGTGTATTGTGTATGCTGTATATATGCATCCCAGGTGTTGTGTGTATATATATATAATAATATATATATAATATATATATACTGTATTCAGCTTAGCTAGATCCGTTCCTGTTATTATCTTCCTACTGACAGGCAGGCAGGTGTTGTTACAGTATTTGAAGAAAATTGCTGGTGTTCTTCTGATCCTATTAGTCCTATTAGCTACAGTATTTACAGTTAGTGTAGTGCGTCCTCTGCACAGTGTGCACCTAAAGCTACCTGTAGAACATTGGTGGTGTTTTTCTGATCCTTTCACTACCGCAGGCAGCTACATTATTTTTTAGTGTAGTGCGACCTCTGCACAGTGTTCCGCTAAAGCTACAAGTTAGTGTAGTGCGACCTCTGCACAGTGTTCAGCTAAAGCTACAACTTAGTGTAGTGCGACCTCTGCACAGTGTTCAGCTAAAGCTACAAGTTAGTGTAGTGCAACCTCTGCACAGTGTTCAGCTAAAGCTACCTGTAGAAGGTTGGTGGTATTTTCCTGATCCTATCACTACCGCAGGCAGCTACATTATTTACACGTTAATGTAGTGCGACCTCTGCACAGTGTTCAGCTAAAGCTACCTGTAGAAGGTTGGTGGTGTTTTCCTGATCCTATCACCACCGCAGGCAGCTACATTATTTACGCGTTGGTGTATTGCGACCTCTGTACAGTGTTCAACTAAAGCTACCTGTAGAAGGTTGGTGGTGTTTTCCTGATCCTATCACTACTGCAGGCAGCTACATTATTTACACGTTAGTGTAGTGCAACCTCTGCACAGTGTTCAGCTAAAGCTACCTGTAGGAGGTTGGTGGTGTTTTCCTGATCCTATCACTACCGCAGGCAGCTACATTATTTAAACATTAGTGTAGTGCGTCCTCTGCACAGTGTTCAGCTAAAGCTACAAGTTAGTGTAGTGTGACCTCTGCACAGTGTTCAGCTTAAGCTTCATGTAGAAGATTGGTGGTGTTCTCATACTAATAATACTACAGGCAGGCAGTTGATTTTGCTAGCTGCAGTATCAGTATATATATATATATATATATATATATATATATATCCCAGCTTAGTGAAGCTACATCTCACTGCAGGCCATTAGTATGTCTGGAAGGCCTACAAGGAGAGGCAGACAGTCACAAGCCAATAAAAGAGGGCAAGCATCCTCTGTGTCTAGAGGCAACAGTGCTGGTCATGTACACGGTGTATCCTCATCAGCACGTGGTCGTGGGACACGCTTGGCCTTTTTTTCGGCAGCTGGCCGTGTTGAGCCGCAACATGCGGAAGACTTGGTCGAGTGGATGACCAAGCCGTCATCATCCTCCTCATCCTCTCTCACCCATGCTCAGGGTACTTTGTCTGGCAAAGCAGCTGCCGACGCGGCCTCTTCCCTCGGCTCAATAGCATCAGTGACTCCTTCCCTAGCCCCACCATGTCCTCCTGAGAAGTCCCTCGAACTGTTTGACCACAGTGTTGGGTACATGCTCCAGGAGGATACCCAGTGTTTAGAAGGCTCTGATGATGATACTGAGCTAGATGAAGGCAGTAACGTGAGCACGGACAGAGGGGGTGCCCAAGAAGGACAGCAATCTGGCAGTCATGTTCCCCCTGCTGCAGCATACTGCCAGGTTTGCTCCAGTGATGAGGAGGGAGGGGATGATGAAGTCACTGATTCAACGTGGGTGCCTGATAGGAGAGAGGAGGAGGAGGCACATCCCCGACGAGGCAGAATGCCCTCCAGGGGCCAGCCTAAGGGCAGCACACTGACTGCATTACACCTCAGAGCTCCGCATGTACAGGGCACTGCTGTCTCTGCGCATTATTCCAAAAGTTCTTTGGTGTGGGCCTTTTTTGAGACAAGTGCATCAGATGGCACCGCTGCTATTTGCAAAATATGTCTCAAGCGTATCTCGCGTGGCCAAAACATCTCTCGCTTGGGCACTACATGCTTAACCAGACATATGTTGACCTGCCATGCAGTTCGTTGGCAAGCATACCTAAAAGACCCACACCCAAAAACAAAGAGGACCTCTCCTTACTCCTCATCAGCTGGGATCTCCAACCCCACTATACCTTCAGTCCTCTCTGAGACCTGCACTGAGAGGAATGAAGGTGTAGAATTAGGTGTGTCACAGCCAAGTACTTGCGGACAATCTGCTATCGGTACACCGACATCAGATTGTACCAGGCAAATTTCCCTGCCCCAGCTGCTGCACCGCAAAAAAGAAGTTCGCTCCCAACCATCCACATGCCCAGCGGTTGAATGCTAGCTTGGCAAAATTGCTAGCACTTCAACCGCTACCTTTTCAGTTGGTAGACTCTGGCCCCTTCTGTGAGTTTGTGGAATGTGCGGTTCCTCAGTGGCAGGTTCCCAAACGCCACTTTTTCTCATGGAAGGCGATTCCGGCTCTCTACCGGCATGTGGAAGGTAATGTCTTGGCCTCGCTGGACAGGGCAGTCAGTGGTAAGGTGCATATTACCGCTGGACTTATCTGTAGGTAAAAGTGGTGTAACTAGGTTTTTAATATCACAGATTAGTATTAGATACCGTCCTTGTGGTTACTTGATTTCTTCATGGAGCTTAAAGGAGACAGCGTCTCTAATCGAGAACACCTTTTTTCTTCGAGTCTGCATTGGCAGAGAAGACGTATGGGAAGCTCCTGTTAGAGCATTTGGGAGGTGCTAGGTTGCAAAAATGTGTTTACTAAGCGCACAGGACATCCCATTTAAATTGCAGGGCATCTTTCCACATTGTTTTCCTTTTAGCTGGATGATTAAGGCTTTTTGTATTAATAGAGAGAAATGTCACCTCCATGTGGACAAAGTAGGAATGATAGAGTGATAAGCAGTTCTGTTGTAAAGCTGTCTATGTGAAGAGAGCTCCCTCCAGTGGCCAAAGTTGTAATTGGTTTTGTTGTGTAGTATGTGTATAGGACATGTATTATTAGTACTCACATTATATAGCTTGTTCAGTGCTTTAGGGAGATGAGATAAATTTTGATAGAGACCTTTGTGCTGAAACATCTGTCCTGTTGTGGTTTTCCAGGTGTACAGTGGTATCTGGCTCTCCGGAATGTGATGTTGGCAGCTTACTGGGTTCTCTGGCAGAGTCTACAGGGTGAGTGTTGGCTGTATGAGGATTCCTGTGTGAAATATGAAGGAGGTTTTGGCAGGTCAATAAATACTGACTTTGGTGAAAAGGAAAAAAAAAAACAATAATGAGAGAAATAAGAGTGCAGTCTTAACAACAGTTTCCGGAAAGGCACAAACATACTAACGGTCCAAAACAGATATGGGTAATTTGTACCTGAATGCAGCACAGCACACTGCTGCTCAGTTTAACTCAGAGGGGTAAGTTCGTGTTGGAGAGAGGCCTGTCTCCCAAGGGACTATTGTATTTAATCTCTGCTCTCCAGGTTCATGAATGTTTTTTAGAATTTTTTGCAGTAATTTTTCTCCATGCAGGTTCCAGAGGTGGAACATTCCTAGGCAAGTTGGAGTTGTTAGCAGGTTCTGAGATGATCTGCCACACCTTAAGTAAGGATAAGCCGTTTTCCAGTGAGTCCACGATATAGGTAGTCCCTTCTCTAGAGATAGTGATTTTTGTTGGGTAACCCCACCTGTATTTTATCCTGTGATTCCTGAGAGCTTTAGTAATAGTAGTAAGGCTTTATCTCTTTTGGAGAGTGTGTTGTTATAGGTCTGCATAGAATTGTAGGTTTTAATACTGTAGGGGAATGTGCTCCTTACCACGCATTGCTGCCATTAATTTTTCTTTGGTGTAGTAAAAGTGCAAATGCAGTATTACATCTCTCGGTATCTGGTCCGGGAGATATGTCGGTTTAGGTAGGCGGTGGATTCTGTCTATAGTGACATCTAGGGATGAGCTTTATGTTCGGGTCGAACAAGAGTTCGACTCGAACATTGGGTGTTCGCCCGTTAGTCGAAAAACAAACATTATGGGGCGTTCACTGCAAATTCGAGCACCGCGTAACGCCCCATAATGCACTGCGAGATTGCAGTGCATTGCTGTATGATGATTGGCCAAAGCATGCACCATGACCTGCATGCTTTGGCCAATCCCAGTGCCCTCAGCTAAGAGAGCCATAATTGTCCAAAGGCAGGGTGCCTTTGGCCAATTATGGCTCAGGGGGACTAAGTCCACGCCCCACACTATATAAGGCTGCCTGCACGTCGGCCCTGTGGAGTGTGTTGTTGGCGTGGACAGAGAGAGAGTGTGATTTAGATTGAGCAGGCAGGCAGGTTATTCAGTTAGCTGCAGTTTATTTAATATATATATATATATATATATATATATATATATATATATATATATATATATATATATACAGTAAGTCTCATATATCTATATATACTCTGCATCCAGTGTAGCTATATCTGACTGCAGGCCATTCCTGGTGTACTTTTTCTAATATACTTCAGGCAGGCCAGGTTTTCAGTTAGCTGCAATGTATTTAATATATATAGAAAAAAAGATGTGGACCGATGCTTGATGCAAAAAAGTGTCATTTACTGAAGATATTTCAATTAGTACATGCAAGCCACTGTACAGATCCGAGCGCACATCGCTCTTCGTCAGGCTATTCTGGCTGTGTGTGAAAAGCCAAAACACAGATTTCCTCTTATCCACACCCAGTCTGCCTCACACATGTGTATCAACTTAATTACTAAAAGACAAATAAACAACCACCTATAAAAATAATTAACCCTTGTTGTTACAACAAAACAAGTGAAAAAATCTCCTAACCTTCAATATACATTCTATTATATACATTAGTCATACTAATATACACATTTCTCTCTCATCTTCCATCACTATGATATTAAGTGGCAAGTGAGCTCTTTTAAATATACATCTCATACAATATATTAGTAATGACATTCTTAATCGTATCTCAGATCTCATCGAAGATTCCAGTTAGTATTCTTTTGTTTCACATTCACAACAGGAATTCCTTCCAAACGATCTACGGGAGTATAATACATATAAAACATGACTATGATCCCCCTATGTCAAATGTCATATCCTATACAAATAAGTATAAATCATAGTCCTTGTTCATACCATCGGGATGCAAGGACTGTAATTTATTGATCCACCAAACCTCACGTCTCCTAAGTTTTAGAATCCTGTCCCCCCCTCTTTTATCACGGGGAATATCTTCCAATATCATAAATCTTAAGTCAGTATCCCTGTGTCCCATCTCGGTAAAATGACGCGACACAGGGAGACCCGACTGGGGATGTCGAATTGTACTGCGATGCTGTGCAATACGATCTTTTATCCTCTGGGTTGTCTCGCCTACGTAAATCAAATTACAGGGGCATATTTTTATTAATGAAAGTTTTCGGGAACATTGCGCCACCTGGTGGCGGTACATAGATGACGTTTTTGCTATATGGCGGGGCAGCATTGAATCTCTTGAAGCCTTTAATGAAACCATTAATAGTTTTTCATCCAATATCCCGTTTCAGATACATATTGGCGGGGACTCTGTCCCCTTTTTCACACACAGCCAGAATAGCCTGACGAAGAGCGATGTGCGCTCGGAACTGTACAGTGGCTTGCATGTACTAATTGAAATATCTTCAGTAAATGACACTTTTTTGCATCAAGCATCGGTCCACATCTTTTTTTCTATCCATTTATGGTGGAAAGTTGGGAGTCCACCCTGACGGTGCCTTGATCGGACAGGATCTAAGAAAAGAGGGTAACCCACCTGAAGTTTATTATTATACTCCCAGTGAGTAAGTTACCTTCATTCAAGATGGACACAAATGGTTCGACATTTTCGTACACTCAGGAAGAGACCACACACATCATGTCTCAGATCTCAGGATCCAGAAATTTCCTAACGGGTAACACTCCTGCTTACAATTCCCGTACATGGGAGAAATTGAGAAGGAAACATATGTCCTTGGAACTACATGGACTAACGCTAGCTGAGTACCATCGGGTACAACGGATTCCGAGAGGTCTTAGGGTAAGACTGGCCCCGACTTTATTCAGTGATAATGATGAATACAAGAGCACATTTATGCAAATTTTGAATAAATGTTCATTCGATATAATGACCTTAACCATCTCATTTATACACAAAGAATTATCTTCACTGTCTGAACAACTGACCAAGATTGAATCAGAATTACGCTCAGCAATGAGTTTGGAGGAATTCAACAGATGTAAAGAGTTGGCTGATGAGAATATTAATAAATATCGGTTTGAGTTGGAAACTAGGAAACGCAATAAATTTGACCGGGAAATTGAGGATTATGAAAGAAATCAGGTATACCGTTGGCCCCGTCCTTACAATCGACGAGGTCGTAACGAATATGGTAACCACAGGAGGGACATGTCCGATAACTCTTCTGCGAATACTGACACCGATTCCTCATCCAATTTTTTGCAAGGAGATCGGAGAGAGTTGTCCACTACTCGGATGCAAACCAGATCCCGTTACAACAGAGAAGGGAGTCAAGACAGATATCGCTACACACGAGGCAACCGTGGCCGATCAAGGGAGACCTAGTACACAATATCTCCAGGCGGGTCTTGTCATCAGAAGAGGTAGGACTTTTTAACTGTGGGTTATCATATTGTCCTAAAAGTCATTTAGATCCTTTCCAGTTAGACCAAGATCTGTATCGCCTTTTTCGTAATATTAGATGGAAGGTTCATTTTCTTCATAAACCATTTATTCAGAATGAAACAACTGAAGGGAGGTTGGATAATAAATCCTTGGGACTGTTAACGAAATCTAAATCTGTTCCCCCCACTACCTATGTACCGGTTGAGATGTTTGTACAAGAAGTTACCCGAGACATTAAACGTTTGATTCAAGAAATAGATTTTAAAGATCATGTACCTAATAATTTATCTCCTCATGAAAAATCAGCCCTGCGAGAGTTAACCAAGCGGAGAGATATCATTTGTAAGCCCGCGGATAAAGGGGGTTCGGTGGTTATTATGGATCCTCAGGCATATGAAAACGAAATCAAGCGCCAACTGGATGATGACACAGTATATAAACCCTTACACTCTGACCCCACATGGGGCATTAAAAAGACTTTAGAAAGTATTGTCAAGCCAGCATTTAAGGAATGACTCATTTCGCATGACCTTCAAGATTTTCTGTTACCATCACATACTCGGGTTCCGGTGCTATACACACTGCCCAAAATCCATAAGGATAAACAGTCCCCACCAGGACACCCGATTGTATCAGGGAATGATTCAATTTTTGTACCCACAGCTAAGCTATGGGATAGAGTGCTATCGCCGTTGGTGAAAAATACTCCATCCTTTATCAAGGACTCTGGTGACTTTCTCTCTAAAATTAGGGGCTTACCTCCTATCAATGAGGATTTTATTCTTGTCACTTGGGATGTAACTAGCTTGTACACATCTATTCCACACGAAGCTGGTATTAAAGCAGCGATCAACCTGATTAGGGAAAGTCGGGAATACTCGGAGGCACAGATCTTCTTTTTTGAAAAATTGTTTAATTTAATTTTGCATAACAATTATTTTCTTTTCAGGGACCAGTTCTATGTACAACTTACGGGGGTTGCCATGGGCTCCAATGTTGCCCCGCCATATGCATGTTCTTTTATGAATGATTTTGAACAAAGAAATATTTTTATTAATGAAAGTTTTCGGGAACATTGCGCCACCTGGTGGCGGTACATAGATGACGTTTTTGCTATATGGCGGGGCAGCATTGAATCTCTTGAAGCCTTTAATGAAACCATTAATAGTTTTTCATCCAATATCCAGTTTCAGATACATATTGGCGGGGACTCTGTCCCCTTTTTAGATACACGGGTATATATCAAGCAAGGTCTTATTCAAACGGATATATACACCAAGCCTACAGATAGGAATCAGTTACTCAGGTATGACAGTTACCATCCCCCTCATGTGTTTGGATCCATTGTTAGAAGCCAATTGCTTAGAGTTACACGTATCGTGAGTGACATTACAATAAGAGATCAAAGATTGGACGAGATGTGCTGTAAGTTTAAAGAGCGGGGTTATCCGGAGAGTCTGATCAGACGGGAACTAAATAGAATCCTACAAGCATCCGATATTTGTCAACAAAATAAAAAATATCATCCTGACAGACCTAGGATCCCATTTGTCTTCCAATTCAATAGCTATAGTGATAAAATATTTAGTGTATTAAGAAAACATTGGACGATCCTAAGACGATCATACCCACAGATAGAGGAATTCCAACAGATTCCCATGAAGGCTTATCGGCGTAATAAAACCCTACGTGATTTTCTGGTACGATCTGAATTTAAACCGGAAAGTCCGGAGGAGAGAAGGGTTACTTTTCTCGGTAGGAAAAAGAAGGGTTGTTATCCTTGTCTTGGGTGCGTTCAATGCAATCTGATGCTCAAAGGCAATCATTTCGATCATCCTGTAACAAAGAATAGGATAGCAATAAATGGTTTCTATACTTGCCAGTCATCTTATGTTATTTACATTCTTATATGCCCCTGTAATTTGATTTACGTAGGCGAGACAACCCAGGAGGTAAAAGATCGTATTGCACAGCATCGCAGTACAATTCGACATCCCCAGTCGGGTCTCCCTGTGTCGCGTCATTTTACCGAGATGGGACACAGGGATACTGACTTAAGATTTATGATATTGGAAGATATTCCCCGTGATAAAAGAGGGGGGGACAGGATTCTAAAACTTAGGAGACGTGAGGTTTGGTGGATCAATAAATTACAGTCCTTGCATCCCGATGGTATGAACAAGGACTATGATTTATACTTATTTGTATAGGATATGACATTTGACATAGGGGGATCATAGTCATGTTTTATATGTATTATACTCCCGTAGATCGTTTGGAAGGAATTCCTGTTGTGAATGTGAAACAAAAGAATACTAACTGGAATCTTCGATGAGATCTGAGATACGATTAAGAATGTCATTACTAATATATTGTATGAGATGTATATTTAAAAGAGCTCACTTGCCACTTAATATCATAGTGATGGAAGATGAGAGAGAAATGTGTATATTAGTATGACTAATGTATATAATAGAATGTATATTGAAGGTTAGGAGATTTTTTCACTTGTTTTGTTGTAACAACAAGGGTTAATTATTTTTATAGGTGGTTGTTTATTTGTCTTTTAGTAATTAAGTTGATACACATGTGTGAGGCAGACTGGGTGTGGATAAGAGGAAATCTGTGTTTTGGCTTTTCACACACAGCCAGAATAGCCTGACGAAGAGCGATGTGCGCTCAGAACTGTACAGTGTCTTGCATGTACTAATTTAAATATCTTCAGTAAATGACACTTTTTTGCATCAAGCATCGGTCCACATCTTTTTTTCTATCCATTTATGGTGGAAGGTTGGGAGTCCACCCTGACGGTGCCTTGATCGGACAGGATCTAAGAAAAGAGGGTAACCCACCTGAAGTTTATTATATATATATATATATATATATATATATATATATATAATTTTTTTTTTTTTTTTTTTTAATTATATATATATGTAGCGCTTACTCCCGGAGGAGCGGCTGATTAAATGTTATAGCCATAATTCACGTCTACCACCTTACCCTCGCAGCCCATATATTTACAAGTCACAGTCCTTAGTGCTTTTTCACTTGCTTTATTCAACAACACAAACTGGGATAGGAGAAGGACTTCCTCTCAGATGCTCTTTTGTTACATTATCATCTTGCAGGAATACTATGATCAGTTGCGGATAGCTAAGAAATCATCCTCAAATGGTCTCTTAAATCAGGGAAGATGGAAGTAGATTTTTATAGAGAAAATTCATAAAGAGCCACTCTGAATAACTTCTTCATCTATTTGACTTTTAAAAGAACCGTCCGTATCTCTATATATGTGCTTGCAGCTTCACTGCTACCTGTTTGCCACTACTTCCCATCTGCATGGTACTTCCAAGTTGCGCTAAAGAAGAGTCACTCTGAATAACTTTTCCCGCTTGACTGATTGGAATCCCCGGGGTATTGCTGAACCCAAAGTCATAGGCCATTACTGCCCATCTCACTGACTTGTGCACTAACAACCCTCGGTCTCTGGTAGTACCGTTTCCCTTGGGCTTTCACTCACGTGATCAACAGTCCATGTGCCATTCACAAACGATCGATCGCCCAGTTTCCTTCCGCTTTGTTGCTACTTCTCCCGCAATGATCCTTAGCTCCTTTTCCTCTTTGTGGCCCGCATCCCTCCCCGCAGGGGCGGCCAACGACACCAGCGATCACATGCTGTGTCGTGTCGTCTGTTCCTTCATGGAGGACCAGTACTCCATTCCCCCTTTACTGCAAGGGAAAAGCTCCATTGATTCCCCGGAGGGGAAAACCTCCCTCCCCCTCCAGGGACCAGGCTGGTCTCCTCCGCTCCTCAGAACAGGACTGCCAAATGACCCTCCCCGGACACCACGTGACCCCCTTTTATATGAGAGTCCCGGGTATTCCCAAGCAGATTAATGATTGGCCGAGACTACCACACAATTACCTGCCACTCAAAATGGAAATTGACAACAGACAGGCCTGCTGTAAAAGCACAAGCCTGTCTAAATTTACCCGGCTACGAAAACTACCAAGAAAGGTCACCTACCTAAAAGAAAAGTAGGTGCCCGCTCGTGTGTATATATATATATATATATATATATATATATATATATATATATATATATATATACACACTGTATCCAGTGTAGCCTATATCTGACTGTGCCATTCCTGGTGTACTTTTTATAATATACTTCAGGCGGTGTACACAGTACACAGTACCGTGCACCCATAGTGCAGTTGCTACTACTTTTTTGGTGGTATACACAGTACACAATTCAGTGCACTCATAGTTGCTATTAGACTTTTGGTGGTGTACACAGTACCGTGCACCCATAGTCCAGTTGCTGCTACTTTTCTGGTGGTGTACACAGTACACAATACAGTGCACTCATAGTTGCTATTAGACTTCTGTTGGTGTACACAGTACCGTGCACCCATACTGCAGTTGCTACTACTTTTCTGGTGGTGTACACAGTACACAATACAGTGCACCAATAGTTGCTATTAGACTTCTGGTGGTGTACACAGTACCGTGCAGTTGCTACTACTTTTCTGGTGGTGTACACAGTACACAATACAGTGCACCCATAGTTATTACACTTCGGGTGTTGTACACAATACTGTGCACCCCTAGTGCAGTTGCTACTACTTTTCTGGTGGTGTACACAGTACACAATACAGTGCACCCATAGTTGTTATTACACTCCTGTTGGTGTACACAGTACCGTTGTCAGACTTGCACGTACCTGACTGACGAACCCGATATAGCAGGGGAAGGCCTCCTGTACGTATCTGGTTCCTGGCCCCTGGTAGTGTAAACAGAAGGCACAGGAGCGCAGAGTGGTAAGAGAGCCTGGCGGGTGACTTGCGGAGGTAAGGCCCAGGATCCTGATGCGAATGGTCTGGAAGTCCTTAGAAGGCAGGGGCCTAGGCAGCCGGTGCAGAGCAGGAGCAGAGAGGGCAGGTCCGGTCACAGGCAGAGTTGGCAACAAACGGTCAGTAAGGTACAGAGGCACAGGCAGGCTCAAAGTCCGGGTTACAGGCAAGGTTGGCAGCAGGCAGGCAGGCAATGTGGTACAAAGAAGCAGGCAGATTTGTGGTCAAGGAAAGCCGGGGTCAGGTTCAGGCAGATAACAGAGAGGAGTCCAAAGACAGGCCGGGGTCACAAGGAGATCAGACAAGCAAACAGGAAACAGGAACTCAGGAACTGGGAGCTGCAGATCGGACAGCACCGAGCAGAAGGCTCCAGCAAGCTAAATAGGGCAATTGGCGCCAAGCGCTGTGTGCGCGCACCTGCCCGCACAACGGCGCAATCGGGCACGCGCCAGCGCACGCCTTCGCGGACCGGCGCAAACCGGCGCACACCAGAATGCCCAATAGCAGATCCATTCCGAGACCTCCTCTGACAACCGTGCACCCATAGTTCAGTTGCTACTACTTTTCTGGTGGTGTACACAGTACACAATACAGTGCACCCATAGTTGCTATTAGACTTCTGGTGGTGTACACAATACCGTGCACCCCTAGTGCAGTTGCTACTACTTTTCTGGTGGTGTACACAGTACACAATACAGTGTAGTGTGGTTTTGCTAAACAAAATTTACTGCATGTCTGGAAGGTCACCAAGGAGAGGCAGACGCTCACAGGCCACTAAAAGAGGGCAATGATGGACGTGGACACGGTGCATCCTTAGCACATGGCCGTGGGGCACGCTTGTCCTTTTTTTATGCAGCTGGCCGTGTTATTGAGCCACAACATGCAGAAGAGTTGATGGAATAGATAACAAAGCCGTCCTCATCCTCCTCATCCTCTGTCACCCAGGCTCAGAGTAGTTTGCCTGCCAATGCAGCTGCCAAAGCGGCCTATTCCATTGGCTCCATGTCGACAGTCACTCCTTCCCTAGCCCCACCATCATGCACGGAAGAGTCCCCCAAACTATTCGACCACAGTGTCGGGTACATGCTGCAGGAGGATGAGCAGCGATTTGAAGGCTCCGATGATGGTACCCAGGTTGAGGAAGGGAGTAACGTGAGCCTAGAGAGAGGGGGTGCCCAAGAAGGACAAGAAACTGGCAGTCATGTTCCCCCAGCTGCAGCATACTGCCAAGTTTGCTCCAGTGACGAGGAGGGAGGGGATGATGAGGTCACTAACTCTACTTGGGTGCCTGACAGAAGAGAGAAGGAGGAGGAGGAGGCACATCTCCAAAGAGGCAGGATGCCCTCCAGGGGTCAGCTTAAGGGCAGCCACCCTATTGCATCACACCGCAGAGCTAAGCAGGTTCAGGGCGCTGCTGACTGCCTGCATAATTTGAAAAGTTCTTTGGTGTGGGCCTCTTTTGACAAGTGTGCAGCAGATCGCACCGTTGCTGTTTGCAACATATGTTTGAAGCGTATCAAGCGTGGCCAAAACAGCAGCCGCTTGGGCACCACATGCTTGACCAGACATATGACAACCTCCCATGCAGTCTGTTGACAACAGCACTTCAAAGACCCACATCAAAGAACAAGGTGGACCTCTCCTTGCTCCTCATCAGCTGGGATCTCCAACCCCACAATACCTCCAGTCCTCTCAGAAACCTGCACTGAGAGGAATGAAGGTATAGAAATAGGTGTCCCAAGTACTTGAGGCCAATCTGCTAGCGGTACACCAACATCCGAATTTAGCAGGCAAATTTCTCTACCCCAGTTGCTAAACCGTCTAAAGAAATTCGGTCCCAGCCATCCACATGCTCAGCGACTGAATGCTAGCTTGGCAAAATTGCTAGCACTGCAACTGCTGCCTTTTCAGCTGGTAGACTCTGCTCCCATTCGTGAGTTTGTGGAATGTGCGGTACCTCAGTGGCAGGTTCCCAAACGCCATTTCTTTCACGGAAGGCTCTCTACCAGCATGTAGAAGGCAATGTCTTGGCCTCGTTTGACAGGGCGGTCAGCAGTAAGGTGCATATTACCGCTGACTCATGGTCCAGCAGGCATGGACAGGGACGTTACCTTTCTTTCACGGCGCACTGGGTAACTCTGCTGGCAGCTGGGAAGGATGCAGGACAGGGTTCAGTATTGTTGGAGCTTTTTCCGCCACCACGCCTCTAAAATGATGGTAGTGGTGATTCTGCCACAGCTCTCTCCTCCACCCCCTCCTCTTCTTCTTCCTCTATGGCCTCTTCCTCTGCAGATTTGTCCTCTGAACCAGCGGTGCTACGTAGGCGTTCAAGGGGCTACGCAAGCACTCAGGCAAAAAGATGCCATGCGGTGCTTGAGTTGGTCTGCTTAGGGGACAGGAGCCACACTGGGGCAGAGATTTTGATAGCTTTGCAGGAGCAGGCTCAGAGGTGGTTGATGCCATGCCAGCTTCAGCCAGGAATGGTTGTATGCGACAATGGCACCAACCTCCTCTCCGCCCTCCGACAGGGACACTTGACCCATATTCCCTGTTTGGCTCACATCCTGAATTTGGTGGTGCAGCGGTTGTTGAGTAGGTACCCCGGGCTTACAGGATCTCCTGAGGCAGGCCAGGAAAGTCTGTGGTCATTTCTGCCAGTGCTCGGCTGGCTGACCTATAAAAGGGAATGCAACCTGCCCAAGAACCGCCTCATTTGTGACATGCCCACCAGGTGGAACTCAACGTTGGCAATGCTGCAGTGGCTGCACATGCAGCAGAGGGCCATCAATGAGTACTTGTGTGAGTATGGCACCAGGACAGGGTCAGGGGAGCTTGGCTTTTTTTGCCACGCTAGTGGCTACCGATCAAGTGTGCATGCACTGTCCTGTCACCATTTGAGGAGCCCACGAGGATGATGAGCAGTGACAGTGCATGCATCAGTGATACTGTCCCTATTGTCTTCCTGTTGGAGCACACGCTTCATGGAATAATGGACAGGGCACTTGAGGCAGAACAGCGGGAGGAAGAGGAGGACTTCCTTACCTCTCAAGGCCCGATTTATCCAGATAGTATTCCTGCGGGCCTGCCGATCACACAGGAAGAAGAAGAGGAGGAGGAGGATTGTGTCAGCATGGAGGTGGAGTATAACACTCAGCATCAGCAGCAGTCTTCAAGGGATAGTTTTTAGTCCCCAGAAACCCATGGAGTTGTACGTGGCTGGGAGGAGGTGGTTGCGGATCATGTGATCCTTAGTGACCCAGAGAACTCAGGATCGAATGCCTCTGCAAACTTACGCTGCATGGCCTCCCTGATCCTGCAAAGCCTGCAAAAGGACCCTAGGATTCGTGGTATCAAGGAGAGGGATCATTACTGGCTGGCAACCCTTCTTGATCCATATTACAAGGGTAAGGTTGCAGAACTTATCCAGCCTTCGCAGAGGGAACAGAGGATGAAACATCTTTGGGAGGCCTTGCAGAAAGGTTTGTGCAATGCGTTTCCAGAGTCTGTGAGGTTACAATTTCCTGGTGCTGAACAACGTGTTGCTGAGGCTTCGTTTAGTCACAGAAAGAGTGGTGGAGAAGGTGGCTGGCTGCCCGATGCCTTCAGACAATTCTTCAGTCCTTAGCGCCAAGGTCTGATCGATTCCAGCAACCATCGCCAGCATCTGAATTACATGGTGCAGGAATATCTAGGGGCAAGATCAGACTTGGAGACCTTTCCAACAGAACATCCACTGGGTTACTGGGTCTTGAGGATGGACCACTAGCCAGAGCTTGCTCAATATGCAATTGAGCTACTGGCTTGTCCTGCATCCAGTGTTCTTTCTGAATGCACATTCAGTGCTGCTGGAGGCTTTGTAACCGATCACAGAGTGCGCCTGTCCACAGACTCTGTTGATCGGCTCACATTCATAAAAATGAATCAGTCTTGGATCACCAGCTACCAAGCAACTGATGCTGATGTAACCGATTGATTTTTCTGTGGATGTGGGATCCCTTGAAGACTTCCTATGCTGAGTGACTATCCTATTCCTCCTCAATCTTCATGATGATAGCTTCTAAGAATATTTTTGGTTCGGGGCACCACCACCACTGCCTAAGGCCCAATTTTTCTGCCCCTGTTTAAAAGGGGCGCGTAATTACAATTTGTGCTCTAATATTTCACAGCAGGGCCCGTTCCTGCGCTAAACAAGAGTATCTGTGAGGCTTTACAGTGTTGTGCCACCACCACCTAATGCCGCGTACACACGAGCGGACTTTACGGCAGACTTTGCCCAGCGGACGGGATTTGGTCGGATAATTCGATCGTGTGTGGGCTCCAGCGGACTTTGTTTTCTCAAAAGTTGGACGGACTTAGACTTGAAACATGTTTTAAATTAATCCGTCGAAATCGAGTCCGGTCAAAAAGTCCGCCGTCTGTATGCTAGTTCGACAGACAAAAAGCCACGCTAGGGCAGCTATTGGCTACTGGCTATGAACTTCTTTGTTTTAGTCCGGTCGTACGCCATCACGTACGAATTTGACGGACGTTGGTGGATTGTTTTTAGGCAAGTCCGTTCATTCAGAAAGTCCGTCGTAAAGTACGTCAAAGTCCGCCGGGCAAAGTCTGCCGTAAAGTCCGCTCGTGTGTACGTGGCATTAGGCCCAATTTTTCTGCCCCTGTTTAAAAGTGGCGCGTAATTACAATTTTTGATCTAATATTTCACAGCAGGGCCTGTTCCTGCGCCCACCAAGAGTAACTGTGAGGGCTTACAGTGTTGTGGCACCACCACCAAAGGCCCACTTTTTCTGCCCTGTTTAACCACTTGCCGACCGCCTCACGCATATATACGTGAGCAGGTCGGCACGGGCAGGCAAAATCACGTACCTGGTACGTGATGCCTTCCCGCGGGCGGGGGGTCCGATCGGACCCCCCCCCGGTGCCCTGAGCGGTCGGCTCTTGTTCGCGGGCGATTAGGGGTCAGGGGGAGGCCATCCATTGATGGCCACCCCCTCCCGATCGCTCCCACGAATCAAATGCTTCCTCTCCCTCTGTAATGTAAACAGAGGGAGAGGAAGTGATGTCATCTCTCCTGGAGCCGGTCTTTTTGATCCGACGCCGAGGAGAGAAGACATCCAAGTAAGTGCACCAACACCACACGCTCAGTAGAACACGCCAGGCACACTTTTCACCCCCCTGTCACCCCCCGATCACCCCCCTGTACCCACTGTCACTCTGACACCAATAGCAGTGTTTTTTTTTTTTTGCATTGGTGTCAGTTTGTCAGTTATAAGTGTTAGGGCAGTTAGGTTAGCCCCCTTTAGGTCTAGGGTACCCCCCCTTAGGTCCAGGGTACCCCCTAACCCCCCCTAATAAAAGTTAACCCCTTGATTACCCCCCGTCACCAGTGTCGCTAAGCGATCGTTTTTCTGATCGCTGTATTAGTGACACAGGTGACGCTAGTTTAGGGAGGTAAGTATATAGGTTCGCTGTCAGTGTTTTATAGCGACAGGGACCCCCATATACTACCTGCTAAAGGTTTTAACCCCCTGATTGCCCCCTAGTTAACCCTTTCACCAGCGATCACCGTATAAGTGTTACGGGTGACGCTGGTTAGATAGTTTGTTTTTTGTAGTTTATTATAGTTTATTACAGTTTATTATAGTTTTAGGGCACCCGCCGTTTATTACCTTATAAAGGTTTAACCCCCTAATTGCCCGGCGGTGATAGAAGTTAAGTTTTTAGGATCAGATAAGGTCTGCGTCGCCCCAGGCAGCGTCAGGTTAGCGCCAGTACCGCTAAAACCCACGCACGCAGCATACACCTCCCTTAGTGCTATAGTATCTGAACGGATCGATATCTGATCCGATCAGATCTATACTCCCCAGCAGTTTAGGGTTCCCTGAAACGCAGTGTTAGCGGGATCAGCCCAGATACCTGCTAGCACCTGCGTTTTGCTCCTCGGCCCAGCCCAGCCCAGCCCACCCAAGTGCAGTATCGATCGATTACTGACACTTACAAAACACTAAGCACACATAACTGCAGCGGTTGCAGAGTCAGGCCTGATCCCTGCGATCGCTAACAGTTTTTTGGTAGCGTTTTGAATCAGTCGCTGACAGTCGGGAGCTTTTTTGCCTGTGAGTCTCACTAGTGTACCCCTAAATTTAGAGGCCAAAATGGCAAATCGAAGGTACACTAGTGAAGAGGCCTACAGGATTCTGAGCATGACAGATAGTGAAGAGGAAGTCACTCATCTGTCAAGTTCAGGCTCAGAATACGATCCTGTAGAGGACAGCGGCTCCATGACAGATAGCTCTGACGACGGAGTTGTGGTCCCTGCTAAGGTCAGGCGTACCAGACCCCAAACTTATGCTGTCCTTGAAGTGCAAGAACCGCAGGGCTCTCGTATGGAGCAGAGAAGTACTAGTGCCGCTACTCCTTCTGGTGAACTGGCAAGCACCAGCGGCCTAGTACACCCTGGTCGTACATCCAGCACTGCAGTATCACGTGGTGACGTGGCGAGTCCCATAAGTGCAGTTCAAGCTGGCGAGGTGGCAAGCACTAGTAGTGTCCCGCTGCCACCAAGAAGACGAACACAGGCCCGTCGTGCCCATAGTGCCCTTCCTGCTGCATTGGCCAATCCGAATTGGGTACCCACCACTTCTGCAGCACCCGTACTTCCCCCTTTCACTGGCCAACCCGGAATTCAGGTGGAAACAGTTGACTTTATGCCACTGGATTTTTATTCGCTGTTTTTCACCGAAGATCTCTATAGATCTATTGTGGACCAAAGCAATTTATACGCTGGTCAATACATCGCCACTATGCCCCAGTCCACCCTTGCCAGAGATTGGAGACCAATTACGGTCTCCGAATTTAAGATCTTTCTGGGCCTTTCCCTCCTCATGGGGTTGAATAAAAAGAGTGAGTTGCGGTCATATTGGTCCACTGACCCAATTTACCATTCACCCTTGTTCTCTGCTTCCATGGCCAGGGCACGATACGAGCAGATTTTGCGGTTCATGCACTTCAACGACAATGAACTCTGTCGTCCTCGTGGAGACCCTGAATACGATCGGCTCTACAAAATTCGGCCCCTCGTAAACCACTTCAACCAACGTTTTGCAGACTTGTTTACCCCCCATCAAGTTGTCTGCGTTGATGAGTCCCTGGTTAAATTTTCTGGCCGCTTGTCATTCAAACAGTACCTTCCCAGCAAGCGTGCCAGATACGGGGTCAAGATGTATAAGCTCTGTGACAGGGCCACAGGCTATACATGTAGATTTATGGTTTACGAGGGAAAAGATAGTCACGTAGAGCCGACAAACTGCCCTGACTACATAGGAAGCGCTGGCAAGATAGTGTGGGACTTGGTGTCACCCTTATTCGGAAAGGGGTACCACTTGTACGTGGACAATTATTATACGAGCGTGCCACTTTTTAGTCACTTGTTTGATCAGCAGATTGGAGCATGTGGCACCGTGCGACCTAATCGCCGGGGCTTTCCCCAGCGGCTTGTAGATTCCCGTCTTAGGCTGGGGGAGAGAGCCTGCTTGAAGTATAATAATTTGCTCGCTATGAAGTGGAGGGATAAGAAGAATGTTTTCGTTTTCACCTCCCTTCATGCAGACACGATGGTCCAAATTCCTACGGCGACTGGTGTTGTGGAGAAACCCCTCTGTGTCCACGAATATAACCTTAATATGGGAGGGGTGGACCTCAACGACCAGTTGTTGGCGCCGTACCTAATTGCCCGTAAGGCCAGACGCTGGTACAAAAAAGTGTCTGTTTATTTATTTCAATTGGCTTTGCTGAATGCTTATGTGCTATACAGAGCTTCAGGACGGACTGGATCCTTCCTTAAATTCCAGGAAGAGATCGTCAGAGCCCTTCTGTATCCAGACGGTGCTCCACCTCACCAACCCCAACCAAATGCAGTAAGCCGGCTGCATGAGAGGCATTTTCTTTATGCCCTCCCGAGTACCCCTACCCAACGAACCCCCCAAAAAAGATGTCGTGTCTGCAGCAAGCGCGGATTTAGGCGTGACACCCGGTATTGTTGTCCCCTCTGTCCTGGCAATCCTGGTCTTTGCATTGGTGAATGTTTTGAACGCTACCACACACTAGTGGAGTATTAGCGTAGGGTACAGCACTGCACAGACTAGGCACACTTCCACAGGGTCTCCCAAGATGCTGTCGCATTTTGAGAGACCCAAACCTGGTACCAGTTAAAAAAGTTAAAGTTACAAAAAAAAGTGTAAAAAAAAACAAAAAAAAGTAAAAAAAAGAAAAAAACACAAAAAAAAATATAAAATAAAAAAACCAAAAATAGTTGTTGTTTTATTGTTCTCTCTCTATTCTCTCTCTATTGTTCTGCATTCTATACTGCAATGTTTTATTGTTATGTTTTTATCATGTTTGCTTTATAGGTATGCAATTTTTTTATACTTTGTTTTTTTTATTGTTAACCACCTTTGTGTTTTCAGGTACGCCATTCAGCTGCAGAGCGGATTTATTTATCTTGACAGCAACAGCGTTTGCTCCCACGATACATAAAGCCGCGACTCCAGCGCTGTCGGAGGTGATTTCACCACCACAGTTACATACTTCAGCATATATGCCGAAGCGTGGGGGCAGCAGTGGGTGGAGGAGCGATTTGCTCCTGCCTTTTGCGGGAGGATGCCCCCATGCTTCGGCATATATATACGGTGCATGTATGCCCATCATTAGAAGTGGGTGGATGAAGGGAGGTATTCTAATGGTGGGCATACCCACCGATCAATATCTTTTTTTCGTTCAGCCCACAGGCTGCATGAAAAAAAAGTTTACAATGTATGCCCAACAAGGACCAGCAACGTACTGGTATGTTGCTGGACTTTGAGTGGTTATACCAGAATGATGCCTGCAGGTTTAGGTATCATCTTGGTATCATTCTTTTCAGCCAGTGGTCGGCTTTCTTGTAAAAGCAATCCTAGCGGCTAATTAGCCTCTAGACTGCTTTTACAAGCAGTGGGAGGGAATGCCCCCCCCCCCCCACACACCGTCGTCCATGTTTTTCTCTTCCTCTCCTGTCCCAACAGGGAACTTGAGAATGCAGCCGGTGATTCAGCCAGCTGACCATAGAGCTGATCAGAGACCAGAATGGCTCCAAACATCTCTATGGCCTAAGAAACTGGAAGCTACAAGCATTTCATGACTTAGATTTCGCCGGATGTAAACAGCGCCATTGGGAAATTGGGAAAGCATTTTATCACACCGATCTTGGTGTGGTCAGATGCTTTGAGGGCAGAGGAGAGATCTAGGGTCTAATAGACCCCAATTTTTTCTAAAAAGAGTACCTGTCACTACCTATTGCTATCATGGGGGATATTTACATTCCCTGAGATAACAATAAAAATGATAAAAAAAAAATAAAAATGAAAGGAACAGTTTAAAAATAAGATAAAAAAGCAAAAAAAATAATAAAAAAAAAAAAAAAAAAAAAAAAAAGCACCCCTGCCCCCCCCCTGCTCTCGCACAAAGGCGAACGCAAGCGTCGGTCTGGCGTCAAATGTAAACAGCAATTGCACCATGCATGTGAGGTATCACCGCGAAGGTCAGATCGAGGGCAGTAATTTTAGCAGTAGACCTCCTCTGTAAATCTAAAGTGGTAACCTGTAAAGGCTTTTAAAGGCTTTTAAAAATGTATTTAGTTTGTCGCCACTGCACGTTTGTGCGCAATTTTAAAGCATGTCATGTTTGGTATCCATGTACTCGGCCTAAGATCATCTTTTTTATTTCATCAAACATTTTGACAAAATAGTGTGTTTTAGTGTATTAAAATTTAAAAAAGTGTGTTTTTTCCCCAAAAAATGCGTTTGAAAAATCGCTGCGCAAATACTGTGTGAAAAAAAAAAATGAAACACCCACCATTTTAATCTGTAGGGCATTTGCTTTAAAAAAATATATAATGTCTGGGGGTTCAAAGTAATTTTTTTGCAAAAAAAAATAATTTTTTCATGTAAACAATAAGTGTCAGAAAGGGCTTTGTCTTCAAGTGGTTAGAAGAGTGGTCGATGTGTGACATAAGCTTCTAAATGTTGTGCATAAAATGCCAGGACAGTTCAAAACCCCCCCAAATGACCCCATTTTGGAAAGTAGACACCCCAAGCTATTTGCTGAGAGGCATGTCGAGTCCATTGAATATTTTATATTGTGACACAAGTTGCGGGAAAAAGACAAATTTTTTTTTTTTTTTTGTTGCACAAAGTTGTCACTAAATGATATATTGCTCAAACATGCCATGGGAATATGTGAAATTACACCCCAAAATACATTCTGTTGCTTCTCCTGAGTACGGGGATACCACATGTGTGAGACTTTTTGGGAGCCTAGCCGCGTACGGGACCCCGAAAACCAAGCCCCGCCTTCAGGCTTTCTAAGGGCGTAAATTTTTGATTTCACTCTTCACTGCCTATCACAGTTTCGGAGGCCATGGAATGCCCAGATGGCACAACCCCCCCCCCAAATGACCCCATTTTGGAAAATAGACACCCAAAGCTATTTGCTGAGAGGTATAGTGAGTATTTTGCAGACCTCACTTTTTGTCACAAAGTTTTGAAAATTGAAAAAAGAAAAAAAAAATATGTTTTTCTTGCCTTTCTTCATTTTCAAAAACAAATGAGAGCTGCAAAATACTCACCATGCCTCTCAGCAAATAGCTTGGGGTGTCTACTTTCCAAAATGGGGTCATTTGGGGGGGTTTTGTGCCATCTTGGCATTTTATGGCCTTCAAAAGTGTGATAGGTAGTGAGGAGTAAAATCAAAAATGTATGCCCTTAGAAATCCTGAAGGCGGTGCTTGGTTTTCGGGGCCCCGTACGCGGCTAGGCTCCCAAAAAGTCCCACACATGTGGTATCCCCGTACTCAGGAGAAGCAGCAGAATATATTTTGGGGTGTAATTCCACATATGCCCATGGCATGTTTGAACAATATATCATTTAGTGACAACTTTGTGCAAAAAAAAATTAAAAAAAAAAAAAATTGTCACTTTCCCGCAACTTGTGTCAAAATATAAAATATTCCATGGACTCAACATGCCTCTCAGCAAATAGCTTGGGGTGTCTACTTTCCAAAATGGGGTCAATTGGGGGGGGGTTGTGCCATCTGGGCATTTTATGGCCTTCAAAAATGTGATAGGTAGTGGGGAGTGAAATTACAACTTTACACCCTTAGAAATCCTGAAGGCGGTGCTGGGTTTTCGGGGCCCCGTACGCAGCTAGGCTCCCAAAAAGTCCCACACATGTGGTATCCCCGTACTCAGGAGAATCAGCAGAATGTATTTTGGGGTGCAATTCCACATATGCCCATGGCCTGTGTGAGCAATATATCATTTAGTGACAACTTTGTGCAAAAAAAAAAAAAAATTCTCACATTCCCGCAACTTGTGTCAAAAAATAAAATATTCCATGGACTCAACATGCCTCTCAGCAAATAGCTTGGGGTGTCTACTTTCCAAAATGGGGTCATTTGGGGGGGTTTTGTGCCATCTTGGCATTTTATGGGCTTCAAAATTGTGATAGGTAGTGAGAAGTGAAATCAAAAATTTATGCCCTTAGAAATCCTGAAGGCGGTGCTTGGTTTTCGGGGCCCCGTACGCGGCTAGGCTCCCAAAAAGTCCCACACATGTGGTATCCCCGTACTCAGGAGAAGCAGCAGAATATATTTTGGGGTGCAATTCCACATATGCCCATGGCATGTTTGAGCAATATATCATTTAGTGACAACTTTGTGCAAAAAAAAAAAAAAAAAAATTGTCACTTTCCAGCAACTTGTGTCAAAATATAAAATATTCCATGGACTCAACATGCCTCTCAGCAAATAGCTTGGGGTGTCTACTTTCCAAAATGGGGTCATTTGGGGGGGTTTTGTGCCATCTTGGCATTTTATGGCCTTCAAAACTCTGATAGGTAGTGAGGAGTGAAATGAAAAATTTATGCCCTTAGAAATCCTAAAGGCGGTGATTGGTTTTCGGGGCCCCGTACGCGGCTAGGCTCCCAAAAAGTCCCACACATGTGGTATCCCCATACTCAGGAGAAGCAGCTAAATGTATTTTGGGGTACAATTCCACATATGCCCATGGCCTGTGTGAGCAATATATCATTTAGTGACAACTTTGTGCAAAAAAAAAAAAAAATTGTCACATTCCCACAACTTGTGTCAAAAAATAAAATATTCCATGGACTCAACATACCTCTCAGCAAATAGCTTGGGGTGTCTACTTTCCAAAATGGGGTCATTTGGGGGTGTTTTGTGCCATCTTGGCATTTTATGGCCTTCAAAACTGTGATAGGTAGTGAGGAGTGTAATCAAAAATCTATGCCCTTAGAAATCCTGAAGGCAGTGCTTGGTTTTCGGGGCCCCATACGCGGCTAGGCTCCCAAAAAGTCCCACACATGTGGTATCCCCGTACTCAGGAGAAGCAGCAGAATATATTTTGGGGTGTAATTCCACATATGCCCATGGCATGTTTGAACAATATATCATTTAGTGACAACTTTGTGCAAAAAAAAATAAAAAAAAAAAAAAATTGTCACTTTCCCGCAACTTGTGTCAAAATATAAAATATTCCATGGACTCAACATGCCTCTCAGCAAATAGCTTGGGGTGTCTACTTTCCAAAATGGGGTCAATTGGGGGGGGGTTGTGCCATCTGGGCATTTTATGGCCTTCAAAAATGTGATAGGTAGTGGGGAGTGAAATTACAACTTTACACCCTTAGAAATCCTGAAGGCGGTGCTGGGTTTTCGGGGCCCCGTACGCAGCTAGGCTCCCAAAAAGTCCCACACATGTGGTATCCCCGTACTCAGGAGAATCAGCAGAATGTATTTTGGGGTGCAATTCCACATATGCCCATGGCCTGTGTGAGCAATATATCATTTAGTGACAACTTTGTGCAAAAAAAAAAAAAAAATTCTCACATTCCCGCAACTTGTGTCAAAAAATAAAATATTCCATGGACTCAACATGCCTCTCAGCAAATAGCTTGGGGTGTCTACTTTCCAAAATGGGGTCATTTGGGGGGGTTTTGTGCCATCTTGGCATTTTATGGGCTTCAAAATTGTGATAGGTAGTGAGAAGTGAAATCAAAAATTTATGCCCTTAGAAATCCTGAAGGCGGTGCTTGGTTTTCGGGGCCCCGTACGCGGCTAGGCTCCCAAAAAGTCCCACACATGTGGTATCCCCGTACTCAGGAGAAGCAGCAGAATATATTTTGGGGTGCAATTCCACATATGCCCATGGCATGTTTGAGCAATATATCATTTAGTGACAACTTTGTGCAAAAAAAAAAAAAAAAAATTGTCACTTTCCAGCAACTTGTGTCAAAATATAAAATATTCCATGGACTCAACATGCCTCTCAGCAAATAGCTTGGGGTGTCTACTTTCCAAAATGGGGTCATTTGGGGGGGTTTTGTGCCATCTTGGCATTTTATGGCCTTCAAAACTCTGATAGGTAGTGAGGAGTGAAATGAAAAATTTATGCCCTTAGAAATCCTAAAGGCGGTGATTGGTTTTCGGGGCCCCGTACGCGGCTAGGCTCCCAAAAAGTCCCACACATGTGGTATCCCCATACTCAGGAGAAGCAGCTAAATGTATTTTGGGGTACAATTCCACATATGCCCATGGCCTGTGTGAGCAATATATCATTTAGTGACAACTTTGTGCAAAAAAAAAAAAAAATTGTCACATTCCCACAACTTGTGTCAAAAAATAAAATATTCCATGGACTCAACATACCTCTCAGCAAATAGCTTGGGGTGTCCACTTTCCAAAATGGGGTCATTTGGGGGTGTTTTGTGCCATCTTGGCATTTTATGGCCTTCAAAACTGTGATAGGTAGTGAGGAGTGTAATCAAAAATCTATGCCCTTAGAAATCCTGAAGGCAGTGCTTGGTTTTCGGGGCCCCATACGCGGCTAGGCTCCCAAAAAGTCCCACACATGTGGTATCCCCGTACTCAGGAGAAGCAGCTGAATGTATTTTGGGGTGCAATTCCACATATGCCCATGGCCTGTGTGAGCAATATATCATTTAGTGACAACTTTTTGTAAATTTTTTTTTTTTTTTGTCATTATTCAATCACCTGGGACAAAAAAAATAAATATTCAATGGGTTCAACATGCCTCTCAGCAATTTCCTTGGGGTGTCTACTTTCCAAAATGGGGTCATTTGGGGGGGTTTTGTACTGCCCTGCCATTTTAGCACCTCAAGAAATGACATAGGCAGTCATAAACTAAAAGCTGTGTAAATTCCAGAAAATGTACCCTAGTTTGTAGGCGCTATAACTTTTGCGCAAACCAATAAATATACGCTTATTGACTTTTTTTTTACCAAAGACATGTGGCCGAATACATTTTGGCCTAAATGTATGACTAAAATTGAGTTTATTGGATTTTTTTTATAACAAAAAGTAGAAAATATCATTTTTTTTCAAAATTTTCGGTCTTTTTCCGTTTATAGCGCAAAAAATAAAAATGGCAGAGGTGATCAAATACCATCAAAAGAAAGCTCTATTTGTGGGAAGAAAAGGACGCAAATTTCGTTTGGGTACAGCATTGCATGACTGCGCAATTAGCAGTTAAAGCGACGCAGTGCCAAATTGTAAAAAGTGCTCTGGTCAGGAAGGGGGTAAATCCTTCCGGGGCTGAAGTGGTTAACAGTGGCATGTAATTACAATTCTTGATATAATATTTCACAGCAGGGCCCGTTCCTGCGCCCACCAAGAGTAACTGTGAGGGCTTACAGTGTTGTGGCACCACCACCACCACCTAAAGCCCAATTTTTCTGCCCCTGTTTAACAGTGGCATGTAATTACAATTCTTGCTATAATATTTCACAGCAGGGCCCGTTCCTGCACCCACCAAGAGTAACTGTGAGGGCTTACAGTGTTGTGGCACCACCACCACCACCAAAGGCCCAATTTTTCTTCCACTGTTTAACAGGGGCATGTAATTACAATTCTTAATATATTTCACAGCAGGGAGCAGGGCCCGTTCCAGCGCCCACCAAGAGTAACTGTGAGGGCTTACAGTGTTCTGGTACCACCAACACCTAAGGCCCAATTTTCCACAGGGTATATAGAGCAGGCCGTATAGTATAGTATATACAGGCGGTCCCCTATTTTCAAACATCCGACTTACAAACGACTCCTACTTACAAATGGAGGGAGACAACAGGAAGTGAGAGGAAATCTACCCCTAGAAAGGAAAATTCTCTCCTGTAAGAGGGGAAAAAGGTGTCTCCACTGATGCTTTATCACCAATCCTTTTTCATCTATATTGCCGGGACCCGACAATACATTACAGCCGCCAGCAGTTTTAAATGACTTTTATTCCTTTAGAAATGCCATTTTGCTGCAGGGACTGTTATAAACACAGGAAAAATGCGCCACTTTACAGGGATACTATAGTCACCCCCCAGGCACGATGTTTAAAGGAATATTTCACTTTAATTGTTTCACTTTAAGCATTAAAATCACTGCTCCCGAAAAAATGGCCGTTTTTAAAACTTTTTTTTGCTTTGATACGTGTCCCCTGGGGCAGGACCTGGGTCCCCAAACACTTTATGACAATAACTTGCATATTAGCCTTTAAAATTAGCACTTTTGATTTTTCACGTTCGGGTACCATAGACTTTAACGGTATTCGCGTGTTCGCACAAACTTTTTGTCAGTTCGCATGTTCTGCTGCGAACCAAACCGGAGGGTGTTCGGCTCATCACTAGTGACATCCAGCTCTGTGAGCTCAGGAAGAATTTCTTTGAATAGAGTGACCATGTAGGCATGCAGATTTCCTTGCTGGATGGATTCAGGAATTCCTCTAATTTTCATATTATTCCTTCTGGGTCTATCTTTCATATCTGCCATTTTTGTTTGAAGCCATTCTATCTCATCCTCCCTCCCTTTAATGGGCATCTACCAGGTCATTAACAGTTGATGCAAACTCCCGCATCTTAGTTTCAATATGATCCACTCTAGATTCAACTGTCTGTATTTCCTTATTGAATTTCTGCATACAAGACATAATGTCAGCCTGTAGTGAGCTCAGCAATGGTAAGAACATGTCTTTCAATCGCTAGCTGACCAGCCGCCGCAATTATACTGCAGCAGTTTGGCAGGGCTGCGCAAATCACTGTAGATATACGTTGGCTCCTTAGGACGCTATAGCAGGCATGCGCGCTATAAACAAAAAAAGAGCGACAATTTTGAAAAAAACACAATGTGATGATCCATACTTATAAATATAGGCAATAAAACCATAAAAACTACAATGGCGATGCAAAGTCTCTGATGTCTTATTGCAGCAGCGCTCTGTGTCAGAAACCTCCTAGACACATTTAAAATAGGAAAACCCAGTAGAAGAGGAGATCTAGGATAGCTTGAGTAGCTATGTTCTGCAGGAGTAGGGAGCTTCTTCCACCCAAAAACAATCACCACATGAGGGGGGAGTTAACCCCAATGGGATTACACTCACCAGAAATTCAGCATACAAAAGCCTATATGATATTTGTAGTAGTTCTCCACCTCCTCTGTACAGCCACCAGATGTCAGTAATACTCTTGGTTATTGCTGCATAACTTATGGGAGGAATAGAATGTGCACATAGTGTGATATTGCTAAAATAGTTTTATTCAAAACATCCAAATATATCCCCCCTTATTATGATATGGGTACCAGAAATTAAATTAAGTAGAGCAATTGTATAAAGTGCACTGTGCCTGATACCACGGCTCCCGGGAAGTCCTCCAGAGTGTTCACCATGTGTAGTGAAAACCACACACTTCCTGGTTCCTCTCCGGACCGTGGACCGCACGCGTCACTTCCGGGAGATTACGGCCCTGACGCGTTTCGTCACCTCCGGACGTCGTCTGAGGGCGTAATCTACCTTGTGATGGGCCGGTATTTATATGAGTGACTGACTCAGTGGCCAATCCGGTAAGTCCTGCTGATAAGTAACCGCTGCACATATATCTATATCCAGGGAACTGTCAGCAGTGGGGGAGCAATCACAAATATATCAGAAAGCTGAACATCAAGAAATACTTTCTAGGTTGTAATTCTTCTACTACAGTCATGGTTCAGAAGCCCAATGAAGTGATTAACAGTGGCCTAAAAAATAAGTCTCTTTTCAATCCCCTTAATAACCCCAACCTTCAAGTTGAGGTGTTTAAGGGATTGATTTTACGTGACTTAGAGCACCTCAAACCTAATAAAGAGGTAAATATGAGACATATCAGTGAAGGCATCACTATGCTAGAAGAAAGAAAAGAGATCATCATAAGGCCAGCTGATAAGGTAGGAGGAGTGGTGATACTCCCAAAGGATTTTCATCATGGCCAGATTATGGATATGTTATCTGACCAGATAACATAAAAACCTCTTGAGAAAGATCCAACTCAATCCTACAGGGATCAACTGAAAAATCTGGTGGACATGGGATCAAGGAGTGGGGTCTTAACTGAGAAAGAAAAGTGTTTTTATTACCTTCTAGCAGCCGTATACCTACATTATATACTCTGCCAAAGATCCATAAAGATCCCCCCAATCCTCCAGCGAGACCCATTGTGAATAGCATTGAGTCTGTTTCTTCAAGAATGGGCCAGTATTTAGATTGTTTTTTACAAAAGAGTGTCATGAGCACTCGTTCTTATCTTAGAGACACTAAAAACTTTCTGAACTGTTTTTAAAATGTGAATTTGGCAGGCAAATCACAGGTCCTTTTGGTTACAGCAGACGTTGCGTCTCTTTACTCCATTATACAGCACGATGATGCTCTGTTGGCGCTCAATTGGGCTCTATGTCAAAGGGAGGACCTCCCCACAATCAAAAGATTTTTCTGAGGAACGCTCTCGATTTTTGTCTCAGTCATAACTACTTTTGGTACGGGGCATATTCTATACACAACAGAGAGGGGTTGCGATGGGAGCAAAATTTGCGCCTAGCATCGCAAATCTTTTCATGGTGGAGTGGGAGGATAAAATCATCTTTAGGGAACAACGTCCAGAATTAATTTTCTACAAACGCTTCATAGATGATCTGTTCTTCATCTGGGCTGGGTCGTCGGATTCGTTGGAATAGTTTTTACAAACATTAAACCACAATAATAACAACATAAGATTACCCTTTAATTGGCATAGTGATACAATTAATTGTCTTGATGTCACTGTATATCGATTGAATGATAAATTAGAAAACCGATGGGAATAGTTATTTACCTATCACCAGTGGCCACCACCCCCTATGGCTCAGAAATATTCCAAAAGGACAAATCATGAGGGTGAAAAGAAATTGCTCTGAAGAGGCCGAGTTCTTCGTCCAATCTGAAATCCTCACAGAAAGATTTGAAGCCAAGGGATACAAACCTGATATGCAAAAAAAAGTGGTGGAAGAAGTGGCAGCTCTACCTAGAGCTGCATGCTTACAAGAAGCAGATCCAGTGAGTTCAGATATGCCATCTATTAAAGAAAATAATCGCAATAAAGAATGGGGTTTTATCTCCCAATTCCATTCTCAGTATAAGGAAGTTGAGGACATCTTTAAAAAGCACTGGCGTATTCTCTTAATGGATAAGAAACTTACCACTGTACTACCTCCTATTCCTCAATTTATTTACAGAAAAACCATGAGTTTTGGTGATAGAGTGATAAAAAAAGTGATAGATCCTCCTAAGCGCCCTCAGACATTTTGGGAACGAAAAGGTTTTTTCGCATGCAGGAAATGTAAGGCATGCAGGGAAGTTGCCAGACCCCTTAGAGGTATAGATAATTTTATCTCCCCTGCTAACAACCGGTCCTTTGACATTAAACAATTTATGACATGCAATAGTACTTATGTGGTCTATGCTCTAAAATGCCCTTGCTGCCTGATTTATATAGGCCGTACCAAAAGATTGCTACGAGTTAGAATCGCCGAGCATATCCACAATATCAAAATAGGTTATAAGGACCATAATGTCTCACTACACTTTAAGCTGAAACATGATATGGATCCCACGGGGTTGGAATTTTGGGGGGTGGAACATCTCCAAACTCATTGGAGGGGTATTAATCTCCTCCTCTCTTTATTTCTCATACTTTATCTACTCTGCACTACTTCACTTCCCTACCATACCCTCTTCTACCTACAGTGCACGGCATTCACAGGCATTTTTTTCCCCCAGCAGGCTCCCCCACCTGGGGCCATTCCTCTCTCCTCATCATCACACTCCTTCTCCACCCCCTCACCATCACCAGTTTGGGATGACGCCACTGCTGGTTCTGTGCTGCCTAGATGGGCCCGTCAGCTCCAGGATGTGGCATCCTGGGCATGGTCTGACTCACGCGGCTACGGTTTCTCCTCTGCACGATCACACTCATGTAAGTATGTGGGACAAATGTATGGATGTGAGGGGGTGTTTCACATTTTTTTGCATTTGCCCACTTTTTTCATATTATCATTATGTCCTTATTTTTATTTCTTAGACGATTATCACGGTCTTGCTCCTGACGAGTGACTTTAAGGTCCCGAAACACGTAGAGCTTACAACTACCGTTATAACAACCCATTCATGAATTCATTATGGCCGCTCTTCTCCACCAAGTATAATTTTTCCCCTTTCCCTTAGTGTATGCTTTAATGCATCCTAGTTCTGTTTTCAGTATTATTTACCTTGCAATTAATCACGCTCTTATGTGACCCGTGCAACTGTAAAATACTGGCATATATTTCCTAATAGAGTCATGATGTAAGCTTTTATTATTATTTTTCCTACTTATCTTACCTCTACCTGTATTTCTACTGACGCTTTAAAGCGCAAGCTAATTTTATTAGTATTTTCTACGATACAATTAATCATGTTGTTACGTGACCCGTGTATTTGTGAAATACTGTTTTAAACTTTGGTTGGACAATGCAAACATGTGTAATGATTTATCCTGAATTAATGACATACAATATGTAAAGAACTGTATACCCTCAACCTATGCTCTATGAACTGACTCCAACATTAAACCACTTTCTAATTGATTCTCTCCTGCATCCGTGTGCTTCACTCAAAGTCCCGCCCCCTAACTCCTCTTTTATTCGAGAATTATCTAAACGCGAAACTCGGTGGATCTACTCTGTGGATGTACTCTCCCCCAAAGGCCTCAACATTGAGCTTGATATTAACTGCTTTATCAGTGACACGTAGTACTTTATATTTATATATATTTTTTTGGCACAATATTTTAACCGTATAGTTTATCTGTATATTTCCATCATGGCTTTTTGATTCATCTAGTCCTGCATAATCTCTGTCGTGTATAAAAAGCAATTTTATATACAGTATTTTTCATGTATAAGATTTTACGTACAGAATTTCATGTAGGTCATAATTTTTTTTTTTTTTTTCAAATATAAATTTTATTATTTTCTTAAACAGAAAGTCAAAATATAAGACATGTTACAGTATCTCACAACAATAATTCTCGTACACTAGAAGGTATACACGTGTGGTAACTGTAATCGAGCATTCTACAACCAATTCTGAACCTTGTTTCTGTATTCTTTTATGTCTGGTTGAATCCCGTGTTCCTTTCAGTCGAGCTCAACACATAGATACGTAATGATCTCAGTCTAGGATCACCAGAATTCCCACGGAAAGAAAAAGAAAAAGAAAAAACTAACGAAGAGAAAAGAGAAAAGAAGGAGAGACAGGGAGAGGGAGAAGCAGTCATAGAGGTGAGTACAAGCTGGGAAGGGAAGTGGGGAGGGGGGGGTAGTATAAGGGTGGTCTGTGGAATTAGCGTCTCCAGGTTCCTCAGATGGAGTATTGATCCTATTAGTATATGGTCAAGTCGCTAGCATAGCCTGCCCTTCATCTGAATATATAAATATATTCCAGTGCGTCCAGGTGTTGAGATGTTGTTCCTGCTTATTCTGTGCCATGAGGACTAAGTCCTCCAATCTCCTGATCTCCTCCACTCTGCGCAGCCACATTCCCACCGTCGGGGGTGAAGTTTTTTTCCACAATAGTGGGATGCAGAATTTAGCTGCATTTAGTAAATGTCGTATTATTGATTTCTTATATTTCTTTGGCGGAATAGAGGAGACATGCAGCAGTATAAAAGCTGGATTGTCATTCATCGGGTATTCCGTAAATTTCTGAGAAATTGTTCGGACTGTTGTCCAAAAGTGCTGCAACAGAGGGCAGGACCAAAAAATGTGGAGGAGTGTTCCTTTGGCAGAGTGACATCTCCAGCATCCCTCTGAGGAACGAGGAAACATCTTGTGAAGTCTGACAGGGGTATAATACCATCTGGTCAATATTTTGTAATTGAGTTCCTGCGTCTTTGTACACATGGATGATTTCAGAGAAAACCTAATTATCGTTAGTTTTTGGGTGACCGTAAACTGGCCTTTTAAGTCTGTTTCCCATTTTTTTATGTGTGTCAAGTCTGGTAGTTCCACCGGGGTATTAAGCAAGATATACATTTTAGATAGAACTTGGGGTAAAACTCCCTCATCTCTGCAATAGTCTTCAAAGGTCGTCAAGTCTCTACTGAAGTGCATTGGATTAGGGATTGAGTGTAGAAAGTGGTGCAGTTTTAAGGCTTCCCAAAACGACAGTTTGAATTGTCCTCTAACATCCGTAAGGGATTGTAGGGACGGCCAGGCATTATCTATTAAAAAATGTGCTGCTCTGTCTTTTCCTGCTGATGTCAATGTCTTATACCCCTCCATTCCCAGGCCAGGCATAAAAGCAGGGTTGCCCAGTATGGGATAAAGAGGGGAGTCATTGGTGGATAATAGGTTTGCGGAAATCACAGACCCTCCAATCCGAAGGGTGGCACCGATGACCGGGTGAGACTTTAACTGTGAGGAGATCTGGTCATAACACCAGATTGCTCCTTTTAGTGTAATTTCGGACTGTGCCTGCTCCAATTGTGTCCACAGTTTGTTTTTATAATGACGGTTCCAGTCTATTATTCTACCCAAGTGGACCGCTGTGTAGTACTTTTTCAGATCTGGGAGGGCAATTTCTCCCATATTTTTGGGTAATGTTAAGTAGTTTCTACGTAGCCTAGGTTTAGAGTGTGCCCAAATAAATCGGGTAAATAATGAGTGTATTTGTTCAAAATATTTAGGTGGGATTTTAATTGGGAGGGCCTGGAACAGGTACAAGAATTTCGGGAGTATCGTCATTTTAAGCAGGTTACACCTGCCAAACCATGAGTGAAGTCCCTTTCGCCAGTCTTGCAGTAGTAACCGGGTCTCGGTCAGCAAGGGTGGAAAGTTGAGGTCAAAGGTACGTTTTAAGTCATTCGGAATTTGGGTGCCGAGATATTTAAGAGAGTCCGTTGACCATTTGAATTTAAATTGCGACTTCAATGAGTCCACTCTGCCCGGTGGGATATTTATTCCCATCGCGGCCGATTTGTCAAAGTTTATTTTTAAATTAGTCAGGGCTCCATATCTGTTGAACTCTTTGAGTAGGTTTGGTATTGAGATCATTGGATTGGATAGGGAGAACATGAGGTCGTCTGCGTACGCAGAGATTTTGTATTGAGTGCCCTTCACCGTTACCCCGGTTATGTCTGGGTTCGAGCGAACCATGCACAAAAATGGCTCAAGTGTTAGGGCAAATAGCAGCGGCGATAATGGGCATTTATAGTATTTATAGTGTAAATACTCGAGATCCACTGTATCATTTTATTCCCTAAGCCTATTTGTTTGAGGACTGCTGACATGAATCCCCAATTGACACGGTCAAAAGCTTTCTCAGCGTCTGTGCTGAGAAAGACGCATGGGGTCTTCTGTTGGGTAGCTACGTGAATAAGATTTAGTACTTTTGTAGTGTTATCCCGTGCCTCTCTTGCAGGGATAAATCCTACTTGGTCGACATGAATTAGATCAGGCATAAACTGAGTTAATCTATTGGCTAACACTTTTGTGAATACTTTAAGATCCACATTTAGAAGGGATATGGGCCTATAGCTGCCGCAGGCAGTTGGGTCTTTGCCTTCTTTTAGTATTATAGAAATGTGTGCCCTAAGCGTATCTCTAGGAAAGGAGACTCCATTGTTTAGGCTATTAAATAGTCGTACCATATAAGGGCCAAGATAGGTTGTAGGATTTGATAATACTGCAGGGTGAGTCCATCTGGGCCCGGGGCTTTGCCTGGTTTCATGCCTTTCACTACCTGCTGTATTTCTTCTAAGGTGATGGGTTCTTCTAGTTCTGCGCTGTTCTCTGGCGTCAGTTGGGGGATCTGAGATGCAGAGAGGTATTCCTATATTTTTGTGTCATTGGGCGGTCTAACAGGAAGATTATAAAGGGAGGTGTAAAAATCTCTAAATTCCCCCGCTATCTGTGTCGGTGTATTCTTCTTCTGTCCTGATTGGTCTATTATCTGGGGTATATATGTGTTAAGTCTTAGATTTCGTACCGCATTGGCGAGCAATTTCCCACATTTATTCCCTGATTCATAGGAGAGTTTACGACACCTCTGTAGTGCTGCTTTGGCCCTATATTGTAGTAGCTCCAAAATTTGTTTTCTTAGTGTCATCAGTTCTGTCTCTAGGGATGTGGTCGGTGTTATCTTGTGTTTTGTTTCTGTGACCTGGATCTTCTTAAGAAGTTCCAGTAACAAGTGTTCTCTTTCTTTTTTGATATGCGCTCCGTGTTTGATAAACACTCCCCTCATTACGGCTTTGTGCGCCTCCCATAAGATACCCGGGTCACAGTTGTCAATGTCATTTGTCTGGAAAAAGTGTTGCAGTTCCTTCTCAATATCTGTCAGGACTTCTGGTGTTTGCAGTAGACTTTCATTACGTCTCCAGAATCTGGATCTAGTGTTCCAATTGGACGATAGGCAGTAGCGCATGGTGATAGAAGCGTGGTCTGACCACGAGCGCTGCCTATCTCCACTGCTTGGATAGCCTCTAACTGTCTATGGGGAATAAAAAAGTAGTCCAGTCTTGAATATACCGTATTTATCGGCGTATGACACGCACTTTTTTCCCCTTAAAATAAGGGGAAAATCGTGGGTGCGTGTTATACGCCAATCCCCGCTATTTTGTGATCTGTCAGAGCGATCGCCGCCGACATTCACATAGCTTGTATTTTTAAACATGGCGCTGCGGAGTTCGGAGGGACTCGGGGGCGCTCGTTCAGCTGAACGAGCGCCGCCGAGGACACAGTGACTGGGCGGAGCCGAGATACACATAGCCGAGGGTTCTCGGCTTTTCTCGGCGCCGTTCACAGTCACGCCCAGTCCCGCCATTGGACCTCTGTTATGTCCATCATAGGGACTGGGCGTGACTGTGAACGGCGCCGAGAATAGCCGAGAACCCTCGGATATGTGTATCTCGGCTCCGCCCAGTCACTGTGTCCTCGGCGCCGCTCGTTCAGCTGAACGAGCGCCCCCGAGTCCCTCCGAACTCCGCGGCGCCATGTTTAAAAATACAAACTAAACGTTTGTATGTCGGCGGCGACAAGGCTGCACGGACCACTGGGGACAAGGCTGCACTGGGGCAAAGCTGAACTGGGGCAAAGCTGCACTGGGGACAAGGCTGCACTGGGGCAAAGCTGCACTGGGGCAAAGCTGCACTGGGGACAAGGCTGCACTGGGGACAAGGCTGCACTGGGGCAAAGCTGCACTGGGGACAAGGCTACACTGGGGACAAGGCTGCACTGGGGCAAAGCTGCACTGGGGACAAGGCTGCACTGGGGCAAAGCTGCACTGACAAGGCTGCACTGGACACTGGGGAAAGGCTGCAGATGAACACTGATGAGGCTGCATTGATGGGCATTTAAATGTGAGTTTTTTTTCCTTAAACTTCCCTCCTAAAAGTTTTTTTCCTTAAAATTCCCTCCTAAACTTGGGGTGCGTGTTATACGCCGGCGCGTGTTATACGCCGATAAATATGGTACTTTATGTGGAGTCGAGTAAAAAGTATAGTCTCTTTCCCCCGAGTGAGTCAGTCTCCAGATGTCTATCAGTTGGGCATTATGAAGGTCTTTCGTTATCCTCTTAAGAGTACTCGCTCGCATCATTGATTCCGGAGCATGCAGTTGCTTTATTGATTCCAACTTTGCCAGCCAGCATAACATTCCATTACAAACCAAGACCCATGGACTCGCTGTGTTTCTAGCTGATGGTTCCCGCATCAGATCGGGACAAGTAACCCAAGAAACCCTGCCTCTGCCTGCTTCTGCTTCCTCCCAACACAAGGAACTGCTGGTTCTTGATGTCATCTCCTCCCCTATGTTTCCCATCATCCTGGGCATTCCTTGGCTGCAGGCCCACAACCCTTACATTCATTGGACATCTGGAGAAGTGAAATTCTCATCTTCTTACTGTCTTGAACACTGTTTAAAGGAAGATTCGGATTCTTCATCTACTCTACTTTGTCTAGACACCGACCAGAAACTCTGCCAGGTCATACCTAAACAATATCATGAATTCATCGATGTTTTTAGTAAGAAAAGAGAAAGTTAGCAAGATGCAGAGGAGAAAAGGGAGGAAAAGATAATTTAAGACAAAAGGTAAATGCCGTCAAAGAAGGAACAGCAAGTGTCAGATAGTACAACTATCCTGTCCGTTTCAAAAAATATGTCAGGGATCTACCAGCACCAGTCCAGGGCACTTGCATTCGCCTATGCGCCGGCGCGCTTCCATTCGGACACGGCATCAAACTGTTGTGCATCAGCGCAGCGCTCGGGCGCGCGCGGGTGCGCGCGCGTGCGCGTTAGCGCCGGTTTGGCGCCATTTTAGCACATAAAAGTTCCCCTGTTCCATGAGAACATCGCTGCTTCGTCTCAGCTCTGTGAATCTGTTGACCCGTATCCTGATTGTCTGCTACCTGATCTTGACCCGGCTTGTTTGACCATCCGACCTGCTCCAATCCCGATCCGGCTTGTCTGACTACTCTTCTGTCTGTATTTGCTACCGTTGCCGAACCCTGCCTGTTCACCGACTCTGCCTCGCCTGCCGTTATTACCTGTGCCAGCTACCTGCCGACCCGGACTGTCTGACTCTGCTTGTGCCTACTGTTCACTTGCTGTTGCACCTTCAGCTTCAGCTTCAGTGATCTCTCCCTCCAGCGTGTCAAGCCTGCTGCCGTTCCAGTCTGCTCTCACCTGCAACTCAGCCATCCAGTGTGTCAAGCCTGCTGCCGTTCCAGTCTCCTCTCACCTGCAACCCAGTGAGTCAAGTTACTGCTGTTCCAGTCTCCACTCACCTGCAGCTCTGCCATCCCAGGAGGGATCTCTGCCTCCACATCAGAGACTATACAGGCACTCCTACCCCACTGCGCTCAGGAGACCACTGTCCCCACTCCAGTGGCTCCTGAACCAGCGTTGTATGAGAGGTCTTCTCCTACAGTCAGGCTCTCCTACCAGGTACATTACAGTACGAAGCAGCCATGACTGAGCCTGCAGGAGATACCTCTCCTTTGAAAGAAATATGCACCCACCTTGCGGCCCTCACTCAAGCCGTACAATCCCTTCAGGATAACTACAACAGATTGGAGGGACAAGTCCAGAACCTAGCAGGGCCTAACCCCTTGGCCTCCTCTTCAGCCACAACCCCAGAACAGACGGCTCCTGGACCTTCTGTTGTAATGCTTCCACCTGAGCCAAAGGTTCCCACTCCTGATAGATTCTCTGGAGACCGGTCCAAGTTCCGGGCCTTTCGCAACGCCTGCAAGCTCTTCTTTGCGTTACAGCCCCGAACTTTTTCACTGGAGGCCACCAAAGTGGGGTTTGTGATCTCCCTCCTACAAGGGGAACCTCAGATCTGGGCTCATCGGCTACTTGAGGGGGACTCAGTCCTATCCCAGTCTTTATCCTCTTTCTTTGAAGCCATGGCAGAAATTTATGAGGACCCTCAACAGACTGCAACAGCTGAATCAGCACTGCTCACGCTCCAGCAAGGTCGCAGACCTGCGGAAGATTATGTCATGAACTTTAGACGTTGGAGTGCGGACACTCAGTGGAATGACGCGGCCCTGCGTCATCAGTTCCGCTTAGGTCTGTCTGAAGGTTTAAAGGACGAACTTGCCCGAGTGGGTGTACCAGACACTCTTGAAGCATTAATTAATCTGACTATCCAAATTGACCGGCGAATCCGGGAACGTCGTTCTGAACGATCCACTTTACAATCCCGCCCGATGTGGATGACAGCCAGAGCACCACTCCCGGCAGCACGCTACTTACCCCCATCCAGTTCAAATCCAGCTAATGCTATGCCTGACTCTGCGGAGCCTATGCAATTGGGACTGATGCGACCTGCCTTATCGCCTGAAGAACGGGCCCGGCGCCGGCAACTCAATCTGTGCCTCTACTGCGGTGGGACTGGGCACTATGTCCTGAACTGTCCAGTCAAATTAAGTAAGTGCCCATCCTCTGTGTATACCAGTCTTTCTGCTCTGTCTGCGAACTCTACCCACATTGCCATTCCTCTGTCTTTACAGCTGCAAGAAGGGACAATAACGATCAACGCCATCATTGATTCCGGAGCATGCAGTTGCTTTATTGATTCCAACTTTGCCAGCCAGCATAACATTCCATTACAAACCAAGACCCATGGACTCGCTGTGTTTCTAGCTGATGATTCCCGCATCAGATCGGGACAAGTAACCCAAGAAACCCTGCCTCTGCCTGCTTCTACTTCCTCCCAACACAAGGAACTGCTGGTTCTTGATGTCATCTCCTCCCCTATGTTTCCCATCATCCTGGGCATTCCTTGGCTGCAGGCCCACAACCCTTACATTCATTGGACATCTGGAGAAGTGAAATTCTCATCTTCTTACTGTCTTGAACACTGTTTAAAGGAAGATTCGGATTCTTCATCTACTCTACTTTGTCTAGACACCGACCAGAAACTCTGCCAGGTCATACCTAAACAATATCATGAATTCATCGATGTTTTTAGTAAAAAGGGGGCAGACTCTCTTCCACCTCATCGGCCCTACGATTGCCCCATTGATTTGCTGCCTGGATCCGAGATACCATTCGGACGCATTTTTCCTTTATCCGAGAAGGAACAGGAAGTACTAAAAACATATATAGATGAGAATCTGGCCAAAGGTTTTATACGTCACTCTACCTCTCCAGCTGGTGCCGGAATATTTTTTGTGACCAAAAAGGACAAGTCGCTCCGGCCGTGTATCGATTATCGTGAGCTAAACAAGATCACGGTCAAAAATCGGTATCCCCTACCCTTGATACCTGAACTTTTTCAAAAATTAAGGACTGCCGTCATCTTCACCAAGCTTGACCTAAGAGGGGCATATAATCTAGTCCGCATCCGGGCTGGACATGAGTGGAAGACAGCATTCCGAACCCGATTCGGGCATTATGAATACCTGGTCATGCCCTTTGGACTCTGCAACGCCCCTGCAACTTTTCAACACCTGATTAACGACGTCCTCAGGGACTTTCTAGATGTGTTTGTAATTGCATACCTGGACGATATCTTGATTTTTTCTGAATCCCGTGAATTGCATCAGGAACATGTCCGCAGGGTGTTGGGTCGTCTCCGCTTACACAGTCTGTACGCAAAAGCGGAGAAATGTGAGTTTGAACAACAGAGCATCCAATTCTTGGGGTTAATCATCTCCGCAACAGGCATCAAGATGGACCCACAAAAAGTGTCCGCTGTGCTGGACTGGCCGGTACCCTTGGACAAGAAAGGAGTTCAACGGTTTGTGGGGTTTGCAAACTTCTACAGGAAATTCATCAGGGGGTTCTCAGCCATAATTGCACCCATCACGCAGTTAACCAAACAAAATATCCGTTTCTCCTGGAACCAACTTGCCCAAGATGCCTTCGAAAATCTCAAGAAACTGTTTACTTCAGCACCTATCCTCAGTCACCCTGAACCATCCCTACCGTTTATTTTAGAGGTTGATGCCTCCGAGATTGCGGTAGGTGCGATTCTTTCACAGCGCAAAGGTAGCAAAGAGATAATGCATCCTGTAGGGTTCTTCTCCCGTAAACTCTCCCCTGCGGAGAAGAATTATGACGTTGGTGACCGTGAACTTCTCGCTATTAAAGCTGCTCTAGAAGAATGGAGGTACCTGTTGGAGGGGGCTATGCATCCAGTACTAATTTATACTGACCATAAAAACCTAGAGTACTTACGATCTGCCAAACGTCTGAAGCCTCGACAAGCCCGCTGGGCTCTGTTTTTCTCACGTTTCTCCTTCCACATCACGTACCGTCCAGGCTCTAAAAATATCAAACCAGACGCATTATCACGTATGCATGACAATCCTAAGGACTTATCCACTCCGGACACCATCTTACCCTCAAACAGTTTTTTACTGCTGCAAAAAGATTTACTTTCCCTGATTAAGGAAGCATCCTCTGAATCAGCCAGGCCTACTGGAATTTCTTTAGTAAGTAGAGATGGTCTGTTCTGGAAAGGAAGCCAAATTTTTGTTCCTGAAGACATTCGGGTCAAGGTTTTAACACTTCTCCACGACCACCCATTGGCAGGCCACTTTGGAGACCCTGGAACTAGTGCAGCGTACATTCTGGTGGCCCAATCTGAAAGACTTTTGTGAAAAGTATGTTAGTTCCTGTCCCATCTGTATCCAGAATAAGTCGTCCAGGAATCGAGCTTGGGGCCTATTGAAACCATTGCCCGTACCCGACAGACCATGGAAAATGATTTCTATGGACTTTATTGTGGAACTTCCATGTTCTGAAGGATGTTCAGCTATCTTTGTAGTTGTGGACCGTCTAACCAAAATGGCTCATTTTCTACCTTTAAGGGGAACCCCGTCTGCCTCCGAAACTGCTCGCATATTTATCAAGGAGATCATCAGACTTCATGGAGTACCTGCAAACATAGTTTCTGATAGAGGGGTTCAATTCACTTCACGTTTCTGGAGATCCCTGTGTGAAACCTTAAAGATTGAATTGGCCTTGTCCTCGGCATACCATCCTCAGACAAACGGTCAGACAGAAAGAACTAATCAGACCCTGGAACAATACATCAGATGCTTCACATCATTCACACAAGATGATTGGGTATCTCTATTACCCTTAGCAGAATTTGCCTATAACAATGCCAAACATTCTGCCACCGGTCAATCTCCCTTTTTCGCCAATTATGGCTTTCACCTAACCTTTCTACCTGATTTCCTTTCAGAGTCTTCGGTTCCAGCAGTACAAAGTACGGTGGAGTTCCTCAGTCACAACAGCCGGTTGTTACAGGAAACGGTATCCAAGGCTCAGGCTGATGGTAAGAGAATCTTCGACCGGAAAAGAAGGGGGGAGCTGAACTTGCAAATTGGCGACCAGGTATGGCTTTCTACTGTTAATATCAAATTAGCATGTCCTTCCAAGAAGTTGGCACCAAGATTCATGGGACCTTTTCCAGTCAGAAGGAAAATCAATGAAGTATCTTATGAGTTGACGTTACCTGATTCATTTAAAATTCATCCAGTATTCCATGTATCTCTGCTTAAACCTGCTGTACCTGATCCCTTTCCTGCTAGGGGCACAAGACCCCCTGAACCTGTTGTAGTTAATGGCAGTGAGGAATTTGAGGTCGAGGCTATCCTTGATTGTAGAAGGCAAGGGCAAAACCAATTCTTAATCAAGTGGAAAGGCTACGGCCCAGAAAGTAACTCATGGGAACCGGACAGTAATGTGCATGCCAGGCGTCTAGTGCGCGCTTATTTTTCTACTCATCCTGAGAAGAAGAGGTTGTTGGGCATCCGGAGGCTGCCCCTTGGGGGGGGGCAATGTCAGGGATCTACCAGCACCAGTCCAGGGCACTTGCATTCGCCTATGCGCCGGCGCGCTTCCATTCGGACACGGCATCAAACTGTTGTGCATCAGCGCGGCGCTCGGGCGCGCGCAGGCGCGCGCGCGTTCGCGTTAGCGCCGGTTTGGCGCCATTTTAGCACATAAAAGTTCCCCTGTTCCATGAGAACATCGCTGCTTCGTCTCAGCTCTGTGAATCTGTTGACCCGTATCCTGATTGTCTGCTACCTGATCTTGACCCGGCTTGTTTGACCATCCGACCTGCTCCAATCCCGATCCGGCTTGTCTGACTACTCTTCTGTCTGTATTTGCTACCGTTGCCGAACCCTGCCTGTTCACCGACTCTGCCTCGCCTGCCGTTATTACCTGTGCCAGCTACCTGCCGACCCGGACTGTCTGACTCTGCTTGTGCCTACTGTTCACTTGCTGTTGCACCTTCAGCTTCAGCTTCAGTGATCTCTCCCTCCAGCGTGTCAAGCCTGCTACCACGAGACGTGCTTCGTTCTATTGGGGAAGAGGTAAGAGATGACCGGGAGAGGCCCTCCCAGCACTACCCATCCCCCCCAGCTTGATAACGTAAGTTAAATATCTATTCTCAGTAGACATGTAAATCTTAGTAAGTATAACAAAACATGTAACCTTATAAACAGAAAAAGGGAAAACATAACAGTATCGCTGAGATTGCCTCTCCCATGTCAAGTAACGTTTCCCCTCAGTTCCTCCTTTCCTAATCCCTATCTGTTCTGTGAACTATCTTGTATTTATCTAAGGTTTCTAGTCAATCATGGTCTGTGAGGTATGGGGGGGCTAGCTTATCCAGTACCTGCCCGTTATCCCGTGATAGTTTGTCTGCATCCCCCTATTACTGGAGAACCTGCATCTCTATGTGTGTAATAAGGTGATCCTGTGTCGACTGTGATGTAGTGAGGATTCAGTCTTCTCTCCTCTACTTCTAGAGTCTGCTTTCCGTTAAGTTGCTCAATTTCTAGTGAAACTGGAATAGAGCCCCTCCATGAGTATGTGTCCTAGATTTTATTCTGGTTGTTTGCTCTACTCGCTAGGGTGAGTTCACCTGTACTCTATGTGTGTAAGAGAATTCCCTTGTGTAGAGCAACTTTAAGCATTAAACATTATTTCAACCATACAACACAGTCAATCAACTAGGTTAAAGAGAGTGACCAGGTTCCTGTAAAAATACTTTTGTCTAGCGCCCGGTAAGTATCTTCTATAACTGCAGCTCAATGTACGACAATATTGCCAGGTCATTATCTTATCACTCTACTATTTTTCTTGTTTACGGTTGGTCAATGTTTATGCACCCCCCCAGCATAGCAGGGAAAGCAACAAAGCAGAAGGTGGATAAGGGCTTAGATCCGGTAGAAGTCTCGTGGGATACATGCGGGGACAATCAAGGGAGCCTATCTGTGTATGGCTCACCCGAGGCATAATGCAGTTAGGGCAGGGCATCATCCCTCCTCCATACCTTTCTCTGTTCCTTCACTGGCTCAATGCGTTCATCAGTGTACTGTATGCAGGAGACCGCGCAGAGAAGAGGTCAGGAGGTTGTTCTCGGAGGTCCTTTCCCCGCCCTTTATTCTCTGTGTCTGTATACATGGGGCCGTGCCTCTTGGCTGTATAGCGTCACATTTCAATGGTGACTCCCCCTCCCCCATGCCTCCCACTGTCCGGTGAACAGTTCTGGAGGAATCAGTCTCCGCCGTACAAGAATCACCCCCACTCGGTAAAGTTAAACCCAGTGAAATAATAAAAAAATTATGAAAATTTTGAAGTAGAAAAACTCAATGATAGACACAGTTTGGTAGAGTTAGATAAGGACGGAGGAAACCTGTGGGTGTATATCAATCATGGATGGAGTTATTTCCATAGGGAGGCAAGTCCTCTCAGCTTACCCGTCAGTCGCGGTTATTCAGTCCTCTCTTGGTGCCTCTGCAGAGCTGTATCTCGGTCTGTTCCGGTTCCTCTGCGGCCTCGGTGACCGTGCTCTCCTCTGGTGCGATGGTCCGGTGCGGGAATTGTACGGCTGAAGCATCTGGAGCCAGTCGGGTACTTCAACTGGTTCGATCTCCAAAAATGTAAAGAGAGCCGGAAGATCTGTGGGGTTCCGTAAGGTGAACGAATGTTGTGCCTTTTTAACAATTACTGAGATGGGGAATCCCCAGCGATAGGTAGCCCCAGACCGTCTACCTGCTTCCAGTACCGGTCTTAAGAGAGCTCTTCTCTGCGGCGTCGGTCTAGACAGGTCCGGCATGATCCTTATGCAGGCTCCATCAAACTCCATGTTGCCCTTCTCCCAGGCTGCCCGAAGTATCATCTCTTTTTGGGCATATTGATGGATCCTGCATATGACGTCCCTCGGTCTCTCCAGGTCTGTCGATCAGGGTCCTAGGGCTCTGTGTATTCTATCGAAGGAGAGGCTGTTTGGATATAGTTCCCCCATCAGGTCTCGGAAGATCGCCATGATTGTAGCCGCCAGGTCCTCCGTGCCCGTAGCCTCTGGAAGACCTCGCAGACGCAGATTGTTTCGTCTGCTGCGGTCCTCCATTTCCTCCAACCGGAGTTGCTGGTTAAGAATTGTGTTTGCTTGGGTGGTACATGAGGCTTCAACTGCAGAGATCCTTCTCTCCAGCACTGCCACCGATGTTTCTCCTGTGTCCATCCGGTCATGCAAGACCTGTACCTCCTGCCGTACTACCATCTCCTGTCTGTGGGATGCCTCCAGCTTGTTCACTATTTCTTCTATGTCGTTCCTGGTTGGGAGAGCCTGCAGGATCGCTTTCAATTCGGCATCCGCTCTCAGGGTCAGCGGTGCCTGTGAGAGTTCTAGTGTTCCCGACCGGAACATTGCAGGTATGGTGAAGTCCATGTTGGGGGTATTCTGTGTCACTGTCTGGGCAGATGTGGAGGCGATCAGTGGCAAACGGTCTCCATGAGAGTCAGGCCTCGTGGCGTCCGCCATCTTGAGACCCGGGGAGGCACCGGAGTTGTTTAGTAGAAATTGTTGGATGTCTGCACTCCGTCGTGTCTTTGGAGTTGTTTGTTTTGTGTGTCTGCCTCTCCGCTTTCCAGCGGAGTACATGCCGAATTGTCTAAGCGAGAAAGTACTGCTTTAAAGCCGTTAAGGACGGCCCGGGCCGGGAGCTCCTCAGACACACGTCTTCACACAGCCATGTCCAGGCCACGCCCCCCAGGTCATAATTTTATATTATAATTTTATATCGTCTTTTTTATATTGTTCATATATTGCGGACATTTTTTTATATTGTCCATATATTACAGACTTTTTTTATATATATATATATTCTCCAGATATTGTTTGCATTATGTAGATCAGTGTTTCTCAACTCCAGTCCTCAAGGCGCACCAACAGGTCATGTTTTCAGGATTTCCACTATTTTGCACAGGTGATTTGATCAGTTTCACTGCCTTAGTAATTACCACAGCCGTTTCATCTGAGGGAAATCCTGAAAACATGACCTGTTGGTGTGCCTTGAGGACTGGAGTTGAGAAACACTGATGTAGATCATATATGATTTTAGGTCTTAATGCCATTTTATCACATCCTCCATGCACGTTTATCCTTGTACCCAAAGTAGTACTGAGGGTGGTTGCCCAGTACGGAAGTAATGTATGATGTTTAGGATGCATTACAGTAAACATTGTGTATATGTATAAAGATGGGAAAAACAGGATAAACCAGCTGGTAGGCTGTTATATATATCTCATTAGGAAATCATATATTCTCTGATGAGTTTTATTTGGAGCTGTTTTTACATCGTTGATATCTGTATTTCTATAATGCATGTAAGGTATATGCTTGCATTATGCATATACGTCATCTTCCTTTAAGTGTCCGGTTGTGACTGACTCTGGGCAGTCTTGGTATTCCTTGAGCGATAAGGGTTTTTTGTGATTGCTCCCCCACTGCTGACAGTTCCCTGGATATAGATATATGTGCAGCGGTTACTTATCAGCAGGACTTACCAGATTGGCCACTGAGTCAGTCACTCATATAAATACCGGCCCATCACAAGGTAGATTATGCCCTCAGACGACGTCCGGAAGTGACGAAACGCATCAGTGACGTAATCTACCGGAAGTGACACGTGCGGTCCACGGTCCGGAGAGGAACCAGGAAGTGTGTGGTTTTCACTACACACGGTGAACACTCTGGAGGACTTCCCGGGAGCCGTGGTATCAGGCACAGTGCACTTTATACAATTGCTCTACTTAATTTAATTTCTGATACGCATATCATAATAAGGGGGGCTATATTTGGATGTTTTGAATAAAACTATTTTAGAAATATCACACTATGTGGACATTCTATTCCTCCCATATGTTATGCTGCAATAACCAAGAGTATTACTGACATCTGGTGGCCGTACAGAGGAGGCGGAGAACTACTACAAATATCATATAGGCTTTTGTATGCTGAATTTCTGGTGAGTATAATCCCATTGGGGTTAACTCCCCCTCACGTGGAGATTGTTTTTGGGTGGAAGAAGCTCCCTACTCCTGCAGAACACAGCTACTCAAGCTATCCTAGATCTCCTCTTCTACTGGGTTTTGCTATTTTAAATGTGTCTAGGAGGTTTCTGACACAGAGCGCTTCTGCAATAAGACATCAGAGACTTTGCATCACCATTGTAGTTTTTATGGTTTTATTGCCTATATTTACATGTTTTTTTCATTTAAGTAGCTGCTTTATTTATTTATTTATTTCATATACTACAACATATATCATTGTGGATTTAGTTCCTGGCGCGGAGAGGTGTGTGGTTGGGGCGGACAATTCTCATGCTCTTTATATAGATGATCCATACTTGTTTATGATCTCTTGGTTGGATTACAATCTCTATTGCCTAAATGTATCCTAGTTGCTATAAGTGCATTATTTTAGCTTTAATAAACCTTTTTGTAAACGTATTATGCGATAAGTCTTTCCTATGTTTAAACCCCACACATACCTTGAGTGGAGAGCATTAAGCAAGTCCAGGCTGGAGTGTGCAGGGCTGGGAAGATGATTAGGAGGTTGCTGGACTGATCCATCGAGGAGGTTGGGTTACATACAGGAGGAATCCACATATCTGTTTACATCATGCGATATGTGACCTCTTACAACTTGGAGATCATTGGGATCTGGTAAGCAGCACATTTAATTATATTTGGAAGAACGGATTGAAAATATTCTTTCACTGGAAGTGGTTCACTTGATTTTATAGAAAGATTTGAACATGGATTGAAATTAAAACACCAGGAGACTTTACAATATTTTTTTTAATGAAAAAATATCATTTTATTTTCTTGATGAACGTTTATTTTTTGATGAATAATTTTCTGATGAATTTGGTTTCACATTATGTTATTATGTATTTTTTGTGTTTATTCACAATACTTCACTTTATTGATTCACATGAGACAGTGCATATTTTTATATTTTGAGCACCTCATAGAATACAGAACACTGGAAAACATATTCACCTGCTCTATGGGAGATACTGTAGTTAAATTTTAAGTTTAAAGCTAGTATAACAAGGTAAGTTAATTTACTGGGCCTTTCTAATGTGGTACAATGATAAAGAAGATTTTGGAATGATTCCTCCTAATAAGTGATTTTAAAATTCTGTAAGATCTGTATGAGGAAATATGCCTTTCCTTTAGATGTAAAAAAAACTATAAATTCAGGATATTCTCAAGACATCCAGAGGATTATGAACAAATCTATTTCTTTCAGTCTTGAAGTCTCGGGTGCACTAATGATATGAATAATTCTTAGATCGTTGTCGACTGACCATATCCTAAAATCTTTCAACTCTGGAAAGAAATTAGGTTAGCAGCAGATCAAGACCAAAGTGGAACTGAAGTACAAAATTACTTCTTTGTTGAGTGAGAATAAGCAAAGTTGGGTTATTAACGCAGTGGTCTGTTTTTTTGTAGTTGCTTAATTTTTTCATTATGCTCCATAATTATTATTCCATAAGAGGACTAGTTCCATATTTAAGGCATTTTGTTCTGTAAAGAGCCACATAAAGTTCCCTAAAGGGATAACAAAGAGGCCCTGAGTGGCTCTAAAAGCTGGAGGGAGGTTGAAGGGCTTTGAGGGAGGTAGGGTGACATTGGAACTCTTTTGTGTTTTAGAGGTCTAGAAATCTGGAGCTGGGTTTTTCACTCCTATTATGTAGGCAGGTGCAGTCTATTTTCACCATGGCAGGTGGCACTGTCCATAGCGGCAACACAGATGGGGGAGGAAGTTGAGAGGAACCTGGTTCCCTTATGGTTTCCTTAGTCACAATGAGGTAGCTGTCTGATTGGATGCTGGCACCCAGATGACTTTGGTGACTGACCATCTTGGGTCAGGCCAAGTCTTTTTAAGACCCTGGCACCAAGGTTTAGAGCGCATTTTAATAGTGGCTAGAGTAGGGACAGACAAGATATTTGGGGGGCACACCCTAAAAGATGCATTAAAGATGGTGCAGCCATAAGACCATACAACAGAACAAAATATTACAGCGCACAAATGCAAATATGACATTTACCTCCTGCAAGGCTTGTTTAAAACACCTAGACATTTTCAAAAAACATAAAAAAATATGGGTATTTGGTCACACCATATTGCTATATGGTGCTTAAGCCCACTTACTGCGACAAGGTACCCCATGATTAGTGGGTCCTACACTATCTAAGGACTGGGAGATCCTGCTTCTCTGAACCATGGGAGCAATACACTTCTCTATATGGGAGAACTGAGGTCTCCACCCATGACACAGGTGGACACTAATGAGAGGCACTGATGAGGCAGGAGGTAAATGTCTTTTTGCCTGTGTGCGCTGTAATATTTTGTTCTGTTGTATGGTCTTATGGCTGCACCATCTTTAATGCATCTTTTAGGGTGTGCCCCCCCAAATATCTTGTTTGTCTATTGTATGGATTCTGACCAAATCCTTTTGGGCAAGGAGCACACCACTGCCTCATCAGTGCCTCTCATTAGTGTTCACCCGTGTCATGGGTGGAGACCTCAGTTCTCCCATATAGAGGAGTATATTGCTCCCATGGTTCAGAGAAGCAGGATCTCCCAGTCTATGGATAGTGTAGGACCCACTAATCATGGGGTACTTTGTCGCAGTAAGTGGGCTTAAGCACCATATAGCAATATGGTGTGACCAAATCTCCATATTTTTTGATAATGTTTTTTGAAAATGTCTAGGTGTTCTAAACAAGCCTTGCAGGAGGTAAATGTCTTTTTTGCATGTGTGCGCTGTAATATTTTGTTCTAGAGTAGGGACAGGTTACCTTCCTTTCAGGGACAGTGCTTCAGGGAAAGGGTCTGGAGGAGTTGGGAAAGTGCAGGGACAAGCCATCATTCCTAGAAGCCTTTCTATTTGGGTACGGACCGGCCATGGTGCATTCCACTCCTCGAGACAAAGTTGGCACCTCTGAGTCACCAGTCTGCTGTTTCATTGCTGTTACAACTTTTGACCGGTCCCGATCGGGTTGCCTTCCCGCCGGGTCTGTTGTGTATTGCTGGATTTCTGTTACAATATATTCTTGTTACACTTGGACTCTGTGTGTTTTCTGCCCGTTGCATCACGCTACACCTACTCACAATCACAAGTTGCTCCCTCTACTCTCCTTGTACACACAAACAGTTCAGACCTCCTTCCAAGTGTGGCATCCCCCTGGGAATGAAGGCACCTTTTCCTTATTCTTGTCTCTGGTTATGCGATATATCAGGGGGTCAGAGGATGCCTATGCTCAAAAGGAGGTTTGTTCTCAGTGGTAATCCCCTCTCCCTTCCGAATTCCACCCACAGCAGGCTATCACGTGACAAAGAGAGACAGAAAGAAGGGCGGTCTGCCCTTACTCCCCAGCAGATGTCTGTACTGAGAAGGAGGCCTTTTCTCAGTGGGCACTGCCTCCTCTCCCACAGTAGTCCGGCCATGTCAGAACAGGTTGATCCCCCGCAGCAGCCGGCAGGAGAGGGGGAACCCGACAGAACTGCAGGTTGCCTGGAAAGAGCATGGGGGGGCAGAGAGCACAGGGAGGAAGTCAGATAACATGGGGGGAGGCAGAGAGCACTGGGGGGGCCAGAGAGCACAGGTAGGGAGGTGGACAGCACAGGGGGAGGCATGGAGCACAAGGGGGAGAGAACAGGGGAGAGGCAAAGAACATGGGGAGAGGCAAAGAACATGGGGGGATGCAGAGAACACGGGTGAAATGGAGAGCACAGGGGAGCCGGAAAGCACTAGAGGGGGGCGGACAGTACGGGGAGAGGTGCAGAACACAGGGGATGAGGAGGAGAGAGCACAGGAGGGGGGCAGAGAGAGCACAGGTGTAGAGGCTGGGAGCATGGGAGGAGAGGCGGAGAGCACAGGGGGAGCGGAGAGCATGGGGAGGCGGAGAGCACTGGGGGGCAAAGAGCAAAGGGGAGAAGCGGGGAACACAGGCGGAAGCGGAGAGAGCACTGGGGGGGTGTAGAGCACTGGGGGGGGGGAGAGTACAAGGGAGAGGCGGAAAACACGAGAGGAAGTGGAGAACATGGGTAGGGGTGGAGAGAACAGGGGGGCCAGAGAGCAATGGAGGAGAGCTGAAGAGCACCGGGGGCTGAGGAGCACAGGGAGAGCACAATAAAGAGGGATTTAGGGGCCAAGATGGTCCCAAGAATGCCAACAAAGAGAGAAACTGCCTCGTAATTGGATCAAAATACAAAAAAGAACTTTATTGAAACATATGCATGAAAACACAGAGTAAGGGATCCCACGTCTGTGGATCAAGTCCACAGAAGTGGGGTCCGTTCCTCCACAGTATCAAGGGACCAATAATAAATATAAAATGAACAATGTTGTGTTTAAAATTACTGGGGGGGAGAACGGGGATGTTGGAGAGCACTGTGGGAGTTGGAAAGCACTTTGGGGCCGGAGAGCACAGGGGGAACCAGAGAACAGGGGTGGGGCAGAGAGAACGGGGGAGGGGGGTGGAGAGCCCTGGAGGAGGGCTGGATAGCATGGAGGGCTGGAGAGCACAGGGGGATGTTGGAGAGCACTGGGGGGGGGCTAAAAAGCACAGGGGGATGTTGGAGAGCACGGGGGGGGGGTTGAGAGAACAGGGGGATGGCAGAAAACACTGGGGGGGTTGGAAAACACTTGGGGGCTGGAGAGCACAGGGGGGGAGACATAGAGCACGGGGGGGCAGAGAGCACAGGGGGGCTGGTGAGCTAAGGGGGGCAGAGAGCACAGGAGGAAGGCTGGAGAGACAAGGGGGGCAGAGAGCACAGGGGGCTGGGGTGCACAGGGGGATGTTGAAGAGAATTGGGGGGGTGCAGAGAGCACAGGGGATGTTGGGGAGCATAGGGGGTTGGAGAGCACCGGGGGCCCAAGAGCACAGGGAGTTCTGGAGAGCACAGGGGGGTTGGAGAGCACTGGGGGGGTGACAGAAAGAAGCTGGATAGGAGGAGCGGCTGCATATAGAAGAATCAATCTCTCCATTTCCTCCTGCAGCCTCTGAAAGCCTGCTTCTCTTCCTCTCCCTCCCACAGGCTTTCAGAGGCTTCAGGAGGAAATGGAGAGATTGATTCTTTTAAAGGCAGCTGCCTCCACTGCTCTTCATATCCAGGCTCACAGGACGGCAACACTCACGTACTCTCTGGTCTGGTTCCATTGTGTCTGCTGCAGGTGTTTCCTCTAGCTCCTTCATGGTCATGGGTCACTTGTTTCCGGCCCCAGCAGCTAAACTCAACTGGCGTCCGGGCAGCCATGGAGAGGCCAGATGAGCAGCACCAGCTCAAGGAGCAGCCCAGCTGTCTTGACCCCCACACGGACATGCGGTACTGGCCCACCGGGGCCCAGTCTGGGCCTGGTCTGTAGTAACAGAGACTAGAAAAAAAATCACTAAACTGGTAAACAGTACAGTGCACAAACAGCTACTTGCACTTATCCTTACCCACTTCAGCTCTAGGCTTTTTCTGGAACTTTTTGTTTAAAAATCTGTATTTGTTGCTAGAAAATTACTTAGAACCCCCAAACCTATATATATGCAAGTGTCCATAATTATCCAGGTAAGTAGAACAAACAGCAGAACATTCCTGAGAGAATCCCTGTGCTGGAAATCCCAGAAATGACAGAAGACACCAGACTCCTTGTGAGAATGAGCCCACCACCAACACTTATAGTGCTTCGCTCACCTCAATATTTTGACCTCTGTCACTATAGATAGGCGAAAACATGCAATTTTCCCACTCATAGGGGGAGGATGAAAATGTTAGTTGGAGGCCGGTCTAATATCACTCAGATGGTAACCGTCATTTCAATGTCATAAAAGCATTAAGTCCAGCCTGAGCTTTTAGGCTGGGCTTCTCCTCTGGGTCACAGGAGTGCATCAGTTCTGCACTCCTGTGACCCGTTTTCAGCAGAGAGCGGTCTGAAGTGTGCTCTCCGCTAACGTCATTACCATTAGTCGAGGCAGCCCGTCATGCCTACTTCCCAAGTCTGGATCCGCCAGCTGCTTTGATTAATGGAGGTTTCAACGTCTCAGCGAGCCGCTGAGATGGCTGCTCCTGCCCCTTCACAGCTCATCGCTCCAATGAGCGTGGAGGAGCAGACCAGGAACGATGCTGACTGACAGTCAGCATCACACTGCTCAGGGAGGAGTGAGAACCGAGCCATCGGTGGTGTTCGGTGGCTCGGTTCTCAGTGCAGAGACGCCGGGGCCAGCTGCAGCATCGGTCTGATGCTCCATCCACCGAGGTAAGTATGATTAGCAGAAAAAAAACACAGAAAAACCCCATACTTCTCTTTTCAGAAACACAATCGAAGTGCTCTGTGTTCGCAGAGAAACTGCCAGCACCATATACCAAAATAGATACTCCCCTGGCATATGAAGAATACGTAGAATGATAGTCCTTATTTACATCACGGCATGCCAAAAAACAAACTGATTCTGAAGTAGCATGTGTCATTCTACACCAGCTGGAGTATTGGTGATTTTTTTGAAGAACTGGAGAGGACAATCTGAAGTGGAGACTTTCAGGAAAATGTTGATTTTTATATGGTTTTATTGGGCCTCTGAATTTCCCAGGTGTTCAGCTGGCGTATTTTATCCTATGTATCTTATTTAGTTTTATTTAAGGTTTGCGCTGATTGTATCTTTACTATTATACTATTATTGTATCTTTACTATTATATACACAGTATATATATATATATATATATATATATATATATATATATATATTTTAGCTGAGACCCTAGAGAATAATATGGCGATCGTTGCAATTTTTTTATGTCACAAGGTATTTGCACAGCGGTTTTTCAAACACAATTTTTTGGGAAAAACTACACTTTATGGAATTTTAATGCAAAAAAAACAATATATAAACCAATTTTATGTTAACATATAAAAGATGATGCTACGCCGAGTAAATAGATACCTAACATGTCATGATTTGAAATCGTGCATGCTAGTGGAATGGCGACAATCTACGATACTTAAAAATCTCTATAGGTAACGCTGTAAAAAATGTTTTACAGGTTACCTGTTTAAAGTTACAGAGGAGGTCTAGCTCTAGAATTATTGCTCTCACTCTAACATTCATGGTGATACCTCACATGTGTGGTGTGAACACTGTTTACATATGTGTGCGCGACTTACATATGCATCCACTTTTGCACAGAAGGATGTGGCACTTGGAATTTTTTTTTTTTTTTTTTTTTACACTCTCCCTTTAAATTTTTGTTTTTTTTGCAATAGAAATAAGGGATGACAGGTCCTCTTTATGGAGAGAGCTGGTGTCTATAAGACCCCAAATCTCTCCTCTACCTTTAAAAGCAATCGATAATTAAACAAAATTGATCTTTTGCTTTAAACAAAAAAAAAAAATAGTTTACTTCTGCCTTAGACTGGAAGTGACATTATGACGTTGCTCCGGTCCTCCAAGATCATAGAGATGATTAGAGCCGATCTGGTCTCTGTTCACCTCTATGGCCAGCCACGTCGGATTATTTCCCGGGCACACCGGTAAAAGTAGTAAGCCCCAGAAACACCAGCGAGCGGTGGGAGGAGACACCCCACCTGCTGCTTCTGAAAGTGATACTGCAGCTAATTAGTCGTTCGGACCGCTTTCATGAGGAAGCCAGTCGCTGGCTGAGAAAAAAAAAACAAAACACCAAGGTTATGTCTTGTATCTTCAGCCATAACCACGGTAAACCACTTGCTAGTAGGGATGAGCTTCGTGTTCGAGTCGAACCCATGTTCGACTCGAACATCGTCTGTTCGACCGTTCGCCGAATTGCGAACGATATGGGCCGTTCGCGCCAAATTCGTGTGGCGCGTCACGGCCCATAATTCACTGCGGCATCGCAGTGCATTGCTGGCTGATGATTGGCCAAGCATGCACTATGACCCGCATGCTTGGCCAATCACAGCGCCGTCTGAACAGAGAGCCGTAATTGGCCAAAGCCAAGGAGGCTTTGGCCAATTATGGCTCAGGGGATTTAGTACATGCCCCACACTATATAAGGCCGCCTGCACAGCGGCCCTGTGTAGTGTGTGTTCCGGCTTTGAAAGAGATAGACAGAGAGACAGTGTCATTTGATTTGAGTTAGATAGATTAGGCAGAACAGTCAGTGAGTTAGCTGCACTTACAGTGTATTGTGTATATATATGCATCCCAGGTGTTGCATATATATATATACACTGTATTCAGTTTAGCTAGATCCGTTCCTATTATCTTCTTACTGACAGGCAGGCTTGTCTTGTTACAGTATTTACAGCTACCTGAAGAAAATTGCTGGTGTTCTTTTGATCCTATTAGTACCACAGTCAGGCAGCTAGACTATTTACAGTTAGTGCAGTGCATCCTGCTCACAGTGTTCAGCTAAAACTACAATTTAGTGGGGTGCGTCTTGCTCACAGTGTTCAGCTAAACCTACAAGTTAGTTGGGTGCGTCCTGCTCACAGTGTTCAGCTAAACCTACAAGTTAGTGTGGTGCGTCCACCTCACAGTGTTCAGCTAAACCTACAAGTTAGTGAGGTGCGTCCTGCTCACAGTGTTCAGCTAAACCTACAAGTTAGTGTAGTGAGACCTCTGCACAGTGTTCATCTAAAGCTACAAGTTAGTGCAGTGCGTCCTGCTCACAGTGTTCAGCTAAACCTACAAGTTAGTGCGGTGCGTCCTGCTCACAGTGTTCAGCTAAAACTTAAAGTTAGTGCTGTGCATCCTGCTCACAGTGTTCAGCTAAAACTACAAATTAGTGGGGTGCGTCCTGCTCACAGTGTTCAGCTAAACCTACAACTTAGTGGGGTGCTTCCTGCTCACAGTGTTCAGCTAAAACTACAAGTTAGTGGGGTGCGTCCTGCTCACAGTGTTCAGCTAAACCTACAAGTTAGTGTGGTGCGTCCACCTCACAGTGTTCAGCTAAACCTACAAGTTAGTGCGGTGCGTCCTGCTCACAGTGTTCAGCTAAACCTACAAGTTAGTGTGGTGCGTCCTGCTCACAGTGTTCAGCTAAAACTACAAGTTAGTGCTGTGCGTCCTGCTCACAGTGTTCAGCTAAACCTACAAGTTAGTGTAGTGAGACCTCTGCACAGTGTTCATCTAAAGCTACAAGTTAGTGCAGTGCGTCCTGCTCACAGTGTTCAGCTAGATCCGTTCCTGTTATCTTCTTACTGACAGGCAGGCTTGTCTTGTTACAGTATTTACAGCTACCTGAAGAAAATTGCTGGTGTTCTTTTGATCCTATTAGTATCACAGTCAGGCAGCTAGACTATTTACAGTTAGTGCAGTGCGTCCTGCTCACAGTGTTCAGCTAAAACTACAAGTTAGTGGGGTGCATCCTGCTCACAGTGTTCAGCTAAACCTACAAGTTAGTGGGGTGCGTCCTGCTCACAGTGTTCAGCTAAACCTACAAGTTAGTGCAGTGCGTCCTGCTCACAGTGTTCAGCTAAAACTACAAGTTAGTGCGGTGCGTCCACCTCACAGTGTTCAGCTAAACCTAGAAGTTAGTGCGGTGCGTCCACCTCACAGTGTTCAGCTAAACCTAGAAGTTAGTGCGGTGCGTCCTGCTCACAGTGTTCAGCTAAAACTACAAGTTAGTGCTGTGCGTCCTGCTCACAGTGTTCAGCTAAACCTACAAGTTAGTGTAGTGAGACCTCTGCAGATTGTTCATCTAAAGCTACAAATTATTGTAGTGCGTCCTGCTCACAGTGTTCAGCTAGATCCGTTCCTGTCATCTGCTTACTGACACGCTGGCTTGTCTTGTTACAGTATTTACAGCTACCTGAAGAAAATTGCTGGTGTTCTTTTGATCCTATTAGTACCACAGTCAGGCAGCTAGACTATTTACAGTTAGTGCAGTTCGTCCTGCTCACAGTGTTCAGCTAAAACTACAAGTTAGTGGGGTGCGTACTGCTCACAGTGTTCAGCTAAACCTACAAGTTAGTGGGGTGTGACCTGCTCACAGTGTTCAGCTAAACCTACAAGTTCGTGTAGTGAGACCTCTGCACAGTGTTCATCTAAAGCTACAAGTTAGTGCAGTGCGTCCTGCTCACAGTGTTCAGCCAGATCTGTTCCTGTTATCTTTTACTGACACGCTGGCTTGTCTTGTTACAGTATTTACAGCTACCTAAAGAAAATTGCTGGTGTTCTTTTGATCCTATTAGTACCACAGTCAGGCAGCTAGACTATTTACAGTTAGTGCAGTTCGTCCTGCTCACAGTGTTCAGCTAAAACTACAAGTTAGTGGGGTGCGTCCTGCTCACAGTGTTCAGCTAAACCTACAAGTTAGTGGGGTGTGACCTGCTCACAGTGTTCAGCTAAACCTACAAGTTAGTGGGGTGCGTCCTGCTCACAGTGTTCAGCTAAACCTACAAGTTAGTGTGGTGCATCCACCTCACAGTGTTCAGCTAAACCTACAAGTTAGTGTGGTGCGTCCTGCTCACAGTGTTCAGCTAAAACTACAAGTTAGTGCTGTGCGTCCTGCTCACAGTGTTCAGCTAAACCTACAAGTTAGTGCTGTGCGTCCTGCTCACAGTGTTCAGCTAAACCTACAAGTTAGTGTAGTGAGACCTCTGCACAGTGTTCATCTAAAGCTACAAGTTAGTGCAGTGCGTCCTGCTCACAGTGTTCACCTAGATCCGTTCCTGTTATCTTCTTACTGACACGCTGGCTTGTCTTGTTACAGTATTTACAGCTACCTGAAGAAAATTGCTGGTGTTCTTTTGATCCTATTAGTACCACAGTCAGGCAGCTAGACTATTTACAGTTAGTGCAGTGCGTCCTGCTCACAGTGTTCAGCTAAAACTACAAGTTAGTGGGGTGCGTCCTGCTCACAGTGTTCAGTTAGAACCTACAAGTTAGTGGGGTGCGTCCTGCTCACAGTGTTCAGCTAAACCTACAAGTTAGTGTGGTACATCCACCTTTACAGTGTTCAGCTAAACCTACAAGTTAGTGCGGTGCGTCCTGCTCACAGTGTTCAGCTAAAACTACAAGTTAGTGCTGTGCGTCCTGCTCACAGTGTTCAGCTAAACCTACAAGTTAGTGTAGTGAGACCTCTGCACAGTGTTCATCTAAAGCTACAAGTTAATGCAGTGCGTCCTGCTCACAGTGTTCAGCCAGATCTGTTCCTGTTATCTTTTACTGACACGCTGGCTTGTCTTGTTACAGTATTTACAGCTACCTGAAGAAAATTGCTGATGTTCTTTTGATCCTATTAGTACCACAGTCAGGCAGCTTGACTATTTACAGTTAGTGCAGTTCGTCCTGCTCACAGTGTTCAGCTAAAATTACTAGTTAGTGGGGTGCGTCCTGCTCACAGTGTTCAGCTAAACCTACAAGTTAGTGGGGTGCGTCCTGCTCACAGTGTTCAGCTAAACCTACAAGTTAGTGGGGTGCGTCCTGCTCACAGTGTTCAGCTAAACCTACAAGTTAGTGCAGTGCGTCCTGCTCACAGTGTTCAGCTAAAACTACAAGTTAGTGCGGTGCGTCCACCTCACAGTGTTCAGCTAAACCTGGAAGTTAGTGCGGTACGTCCTGCTCACAGTGTTCAGATAAAACTACAAGTTAGTGCTGTGCGTCCTGCTCACAGTGTTCAGCTAAACCTACAAGTTAGTGCGGTGCGTCCTGCTCACAGTGTTCAGCTTAAACTACAAGTTAGTGCTGTGCATCCTGCTCACAGTGTTCAGCTAAACCTACAAGTTAGTGTAGTGAGACCTTTGCACAGTGTTCATCTAAAGCTACAAGTTAGTGCAGTGCATCCTGCTCACAGTGTTCAGCTAGATCCATTCCTGTTATCTTCTTACTGACACGCTGGCTTGTCTTGTTACAGTATTTACAGCTACCTGAAGAAAATTGCTTGTGTTCTTTTGATCCTATTAGTACCACAGTCAGGCAGCTAGACTATTTACAGTTAGTGCAGTTCGTCCTGCTCACAGTGTTCAGCTAAAACTACAAGTTAGTGGGTGCGTCCTGCTCACAGTGTTCAGCTAAACCTACAAGTTAGTGTGGTGCATCCACCTCACAGTGTTCAGCTAAACCTACAAGTTAGTGTGGTGCGTCCTGCTCACAGTGTTCAGCTAAAACTACAAGTTAGTGCTGTGCATCCTGCTCACAGTGTTCAGATAAACCTACAAGTTAGTGGGGAGCGTCCTGCTCACAGTGTTCAGCTAAACCTAAAAGTTAGTGTGGTGCATCCTGCTCACAGTGTTCAGCTAAAACTACAAGTTAGTGCGGTGCGTCCACCTCACGGTGTTCAGCTAAACCTACAAGTTAGTGCGGTGCGTCCTGCTCACAGTGTTCAGCTAAAACTACAAGTTAGTGCTGTTTGTCCTGCTCACAGTGTTCAGCTAAACCTACAAGTTAGTGTAGTGAGACCTCTGCACAGTGTTCATCTAAAGCTACAAGTTAGTGCAGTGCGTCCTGCTCACAGTGTTCAGCTAGATCCGTTCCTGTTATCTTCTTACTGACAGGCAGGCTTGTCTTCTTACAGTATATACAGCTATCTGAAGAAAATTGCTGGTGTTCTTTTGATCCTATTAGTATCACAGTCAGGCAGCTAGACTATTTACAGTTAGTGCAGTGCGTCCTGCTCACAGTGTTCAGCTAAAACTACAAGTTAGTGGGGTGCGTCCTGCTCACAGTGTTCAGCTAAACCTACAAGTTAGTGGGGTGCATCCTGTTCACAGTTTTCAGCTAAACCTACAAGTTAGTTGGGTGCGTCCTGCTCACAGTGTTCAGCTAAACCTACAAGTTAGTGCAGTGCGTCCTGCTCACAGTGTTCAGCTAAAACTACAAGTTAGTGGGGTGTGTCCTGCTCACAGTGTTCAGCTAAACCTACAAGTTAGTGCGGTGCGTCCACCTCACAGTGTTCAGCTAAACCTAGAAGTTAGTGCCGTGCGTCCTACTCACAGTGTTCAGCTAAAATTACAAGTTAGTGCTGTGTGTCCTGCTCACAGTGTTCAGCTAAAACTACAAGTTAGTGCGGTGCGTCCACCTCACAGTGTTCAGCTAAACCTAGAAGTTAGTGCGGTGCGTCCTGCTCACAGTGTTCAGCTAAAATTACAAGTTAGTGCTGTGCGTCCTGCTCACAGTGTTCAGCTAAACCTACAAGTTAGTGTAGTGAGATCTCTGCACAGTGTTCATCTAAAGCTACAAGTTAGTGCAGTGCGTCCTGCTCACAGTGTTCAGCTAAAACTACAAGTTAGTGGGTGCGTCCTGCTCACAGTGTTCAGCTAAACCTACAAGTTAGTGTGGTGCATCCACCTCACAGTGTTCAGCTAAACCTACAAGTTAGTGTGGTGCGTCCTGCTCACAGTGTTCAGCTAAAACTACAAGTTAGTGCTGTGCATCCTGCTCACAGTGTTCAGCTAAAACTACAAGTTAGTGGGGTGCGTCCTGCTCACAGTGTTCAGCTAAACCTACAAGTTAGTGGGGTGCGTCCTGCTCACAGTGTTCAGCTAAACCTACAAGTTAGTGGGGAGCGTCCTGCTCACAGTGTTCAGCTAAACCTAAAAGTTAGTGTGGTGCATCCTGCTCACAGTGTTCAGCTAAAACTACAAGTTAGTGCGGTGCGTCCACCTCACGGTGTTCAGCTAAACCTACAAGTTAGTGCGGTGCGTCCTGCTCACAGTGTTCAGCTAAAACTACAAGTTAGTGCTGTTTGTCCTGCTCACAGTGTTCAGCTAAACCTACAAGTTAGTGTAGTGAGACCTCTGCACAGTGTTCATCTAAAGCTACAAGTTAGTGCAGTGCGTCCTGCTCACAGTGTTCAGCTAGATCCGTTCCTGTTATCTTCTTACTGACAGGCAGGCTTGTCTTCTTACAGTATATACAGCTATCTGAAGAAAATTGCTGGTGTTCTTTTGATCCTATTAGTATCACAGTCAGGCAGCTAGACTATTTACAGTTAGTGCAGTGCGTCCTGCTCACAGTGTTCAGCTAAAACTACAAGTTAGTGGGGTGCGGCCTGCTCACAGTGTTCAGCTAAACCTACAAGTTAGTGGGGTGCATCCTGTTCACAGTTTTCAGCTAAACCTACAAGTTAGTTGGGTGCGTCCTGCTCACAGTGTTCAGCTAAAACTACAAGTTAGTGGGGTGTGTCCTGCTCACAGTGTTCAGCTAAACCTACAAGTTAGTGCGGTGCGTCCACCTCACAGTGTTCAGCTAAACCTAGAAGTTAGTGCCGTGCGTCCTACTCACAGTGTTCAGCTAAAATTACCAGTTAGTGCTGTGTGTCCTGCTCACAGTGTTCAGCTAAAACTACAAGTTAGTGCGGTGCGTCCACCTCACAGTGTTCAGCTAAACCTAGAAGTTAGTGCGGTGCGTCCTGCTCACAGTGTTCAGCTAAAATTACAAGTTAGTGCTGTGCGTCCTGCTCACAGTGTTCAGCTAAACCTACAAGTTAGTGTAGTGAGACCTCTGCACAGTGTTCATCTAAAGCTACAGGTTAGTTCAGTGCGTCCTGCTCACAGTGTTCAGCTAGATCCGTTCCTTTTATCTTCTTACTGACACGCTGGCTTGTCTTGTTACAGTATTTACAGCTACCTGAAGAAAATTGCTGGTGTTCTTTTGATCCAATTAGTACCACAGTCAGGCAGCTAGACTATTTACAGTTAGTGCAGTTCGTCCTGCTCACAGTGTTCAGCTAAAACTACAAGTTAGTGGGGTGCGTCCTGCTCAGGGTGTTCAGCTAAACCTACAAGTTAGTGGGGTGCGTCCTGCTCACGGTGTTCAGCTAAACCTACAAGTTAGTGGGGTGCGTCCTGCTCACAGTGTTCAGCTAAACCTACAAGTTAGTGCGGTGCGACCACCTCACAGTGTTCAGCTAAACATAGAAGTTAGTGCGGTGCGTCCTGCTCACAGTGTTCAGCTAAAATTACAAGTTAGTGCTGTGCGTCCTGCTCACAGTGTTCAGCTAAACCTACAAGTTAGTGTAGTGAGATCTCTGCACAGTGTTCATCTAAAGCTACAAGTTAGTGCAGTGCGTCCTGCTCACAGTGTTCAGCCAGATCTGTTCCTTTTATCTTCTTACTGACACGCTGGCTTGTCTTGTTACAGTATTTACAGCTACCTGAAGAAAATTGCTGGTGTTCTTTTGATCCTATTAGTACCACAGTCAGACAGCTAGACTATTTACAGTTAGTGCAGTTCGTCCTGCTCACAGTGTTCAGCTAAAACTACAAGTTAGTGGGTGCGTCCTGCTCACAGTGTTCAGATAAAACTACAAGTTAGTGCTGTGCGTCCTGCTCACAGTGTTCAGCTAAACCTACAAGTTAGTGCGGTGCGTCCTGCTCACAGTGTTCAGCTTAAACTACAAGTTAGTGCTGTGCATCCTGCTCACAGTGTTCAGCTAAACCTACAAGTTAGTGTAGTGAGACCTTTGCACAGTGTTCATCTAAAGCTACAAGTTAGTGCAGTGCATCCTGCTCACAGTGTTCAGCTAGATCCATTCCTGTTATCTTCTTACTGACACGCTGGCTTGTCTTGTTACAGTATTTACAGCTACCTGAAGAAAATTGCTTGTGTTCTTTTGATCCTATTAGTACCACAGTCAGGCAGCTAGACTATTTACAGTTAGTGCAGTTCGTCCTGCTCACAGTGTTCAGCTAAAACTACAAGTTAGTGGGTGCGTCCTGCTCACAGTGTTCAGCTAAACCTACAAGTTAGTGTGGTGCATCCACCTCACAGTGTTCAGCTAAACCTACAAGTTAGTGTGGTGCGTCCTGCTCACAGTGTTCAGCTAAAACTACAAGTTAGTGCTGTGCATCCTGCTCACAGTGTTCAGCTAAAACTACAAGTTAGTGGGGTGCGTCCTGCTCACAGTGTTCAGCTAAACCTACAAGTTAGTGGGGTGCGTCCTGCTCACAGTGTTCAGCTAAACCTACAAGTTAGTGGGGAGCGTCCTGCTCACAGTGTTCAGCTAAACCTAAAAGTTAGTGTGGTGCATCCTGCTCACAGTGTTCAGCTAAAACTCCAAGTTAGTGCGGTGCGTCCACCTCACGGTGTTCAGCTAAACCTACAAGTTAGTGCGGTGCGTCCTGCTCACAGTGTTCAGCTAAAACTACAAGTTAGTGCTGTTTGTCCTGCTCACAGTGTTCAGCTAAACCTACAAGTTAGTGTAGTGAGACCTCTGCACAGTGTTCATCTAAAGCTACAAGTTAGTGCAGTGCGTCCTGCTCACAGTGTTCAGCTAGATCCGTTCCTGTTATCTTCTTACTGACAGGCAGGCTTGTCTTCTTACAGTATATACAGCTATCTGAAGAAAATTGCTGGTGTTCTTTTGATCCTATTAGTCTCACAGTCAGGCAGCTAGACTATTTACAGTTAGTGCAGTGCGTCCTGCTCACAGTGTTCAGCTAAAACTACAAGTTAGTGGGGTGCGTCCTGCTCACAGTGTTCAGCTAAACCTACAAGTTAGTGGGGTGCATCCTGTTCACAGTTTTCAGCTAAACCTACAAGTTAGTTGGGTGCGTCCTGCTCACAGTGTTCAGCTAAACCTACAAGTTAGTGCAGTGCGTCCTGCTCACAGTGTTCAGCTAAAACTACAAGTTAGTGGGGTGTGTCCTGCTCACAGTGTTCAGCTAAACCTACAAGTTAGTGCGGTGCGTCCACCTCACAGTGTTCAGCTAAACCTAGAAGTTAGTGCCGTGCGTCCTACTCACAGTGTTCAGCTAAAATTACAAGTTAGTGCTGTGTGTCCTGCTCACAGTGTTCAGCTAAAACTACAAGTTAGTGCGGTGCGTCCACCTCACAGTGTTCAGCTAAACCTAGAAGTTAGTGCGGTGCGTCCTGCTCACAGTGTTCAGCTAAAATTACAAGTTAGTGCTGTGCGTCCTGCTCACAGTGTTCAGCTAAACCTACAAGTTAGTGTAGTGAGACCTCTGCACAGTGTTCATCTAAAGCTACAGGTTAGTTCAGTGCGTCCTGCTCACAGTGTTCAGCTAGATCCGTTCCTTTTATCTTCTTACTGACACGCTGGCTTGTCTTGTTACAGTATTTACAGCTACCTGAAGAAAATTGCTGGTGTTCTTTTGATCCAATTAGTACCACAGTCAGGCAGCTAGACTATTTACAGTTAGTGCAGTTCGTCCTGCTCACAGTGTTCAGCTAAAACTACAAGTTAGTGGGGTGCGTCCTGCTCAGGGTGTTCAGCTAAACCTACAAGTTAGTGGGGTGCGTCCTGCTCACGGTGTTCAGCTAAACCTACAAGTTAGTGGGGTGCGTCCTGCTCACAGTGTTCAGCTAAACCTACAAGTTAGTGCGGTGCGACCACCTCACAATGTTCAGCTAAACATAGAAGTTAGTGCGGTGCGTCCTGCTCACAGTGTTCAGCTAAAATTACAAGTTAGTGCTGTGCGTCCTGCTCACAGTGTTCAGCTAAACCTACAAGTTAGTGTAGTGAGATCTCTGCACAGTGTTCATCTAAAGCTACAAGTTAGTGCAGTGCGTCCTGCTCACAGTGTTCAGCCAGATCTGTTCCTGTTATCTTCTTACTGACACGCTGGCTTGTCTTGTTACAGTATTTACAGCTACCTGAAGAAAATTGCTGGTGTTCTTTTGATCCTATTAGTACCACAGTCAGACAGCTAGACTATTTACAGTTAGTGCAGTTCGTCCTGCTCACAGTGTTCAGCTCAAACTACTAGTTAGTGGGGTGCGTCCTGCTCACAGTGTTCAGCTACACCTACAAGTTAGTGGGGTGTGTCCTGCTCACAGTGTTCAGCTAAACCTACAAGTTAGTGGGGTGCGTCCTGCTCACAGTGTTCAGCTAAACCTACAAGTTAGTGTAGTGAGACCTCTGCACAGTGTTCATCTAAAGCTACAAGTTAGTGCAGTGCGTCCTGCTCACAGTGTTCAGCTAGATCCGTTCCTGTTATCTTCTTACTGACACGCTGGCTTGTCTTGTTACAGTATTTACAGCTACCTGAAGAAAATTGCTGGTGTTCTTTTGATCCTATTAGTACCACAGTCAGGCAGCTAGACTATTTACAGTTAGTGCAGTGCGTCCTGCTCACAGTGTTCAGCTAAACCTACAAGTTAGTGGGGTGCGTCCTGCTCACAGTGTTCAGCTAAACCTACAAGTTAGTGGGGTGCGTCCTGCTCACAGTGTTCAGCTAAACCTATAAGTTAGTGGGGTGCGTCCTGCTCACAGTGTTCAGCTAAACCTACAACTTAGTGTGGTGCGTCCACCTCACAGTGTTCAGCTAAACTTGCAAGTTAGTGTGGTGTGTCCTGCTCACAGTGTTCAGCTAAAACTACAAGTTAGTGCGGTGCGTCCACCTCACAGTGTTCAGCTAAACCTAGAAGTTAGTGCGGTGCATCCTGCTCACAGTGTTCAGCTAAAACTACAAGTTAGTGCTGTGTGTCCTGCTCACAGTGTTCAGCTAAACCTACAAGTTAGTGTAGTGAGACCTTTGCACAGTGTTCATCTAAAGCTACAAGTTAGTGCAGTGCATCCTGCTCACAGTGTTCAGCTAGATCCATTCCTGTTATCTTCTTACTGACACGCTGGCTTGTCTTGTTACAGTATTTACAGCTACCTGAAGAAAATTGCTTGTGTTCTTTTGATCCTATTAGTACCACAGTCAGGCAGCTAGACTATTTACAGTTAGTGCAGTTCGTCCTGCTCACAGTGTTCAGCTAAAACTACAAGTTAGTGGGGTGCGTCCTGCTCACAGTGTTCAGCTAAACCTACAAGTTAGTGTGGTGCATCCACCTCACAGTGTTCAGCTAAACCTACAAGTTAGTGTGGTGCGTCCTGCTCACAGTGTTCAGCTAAAACTACAAGTTAGTGCTGTGCATCCTGCTCACAGTGTTCAGCTAAAACTACAAGTTAGTGGGGTGCGTCCTGCTCACAGTGTTCAGCTAAACCTACAAGTTAGTGGGGTGCGTCCTGCTCACAGTGTTCAGCTAAACCTACAAGTTAGTGGGGTGCGTCCTGCTCACAGTGTTCAGCTAAACCTAAAAGTTAGTGTGGTGCATCCTGCTCACAGTGTTCAGCTAAAACTACAAGTTAGTGCGGTGCGTCCACCTCACAGTGTTCAGCTAAACCTACAAGTTAATGCGGTGCGTCCTGCTCACAGTGTTCAGCTAAAACTACAAGTTAGTGCTGTGCATCCTGCTCACAGTGTTCAGCTAAACCTACAAGTTAGTGTAGTGAGACCTCTGCACAGTGTTCATCTAAAGCTACAAGTTAGTGCAGTGCGTCCTGCTCACAGTGTTCAGCTAGATCCGTTCCTGTTATCTTCTTACTGACAGGCAGGCTTGTCTTCTTACAGTATATACAGCTATCTGAAGAAAATTGCTGGTGTTCTTTTGATCCTATTAGTATCACAGTCAGGCAGCTAGACTATTTACAGTTAGTGCAGTGCGTCCTGCTCACAGTGTTCAGCTAAAACTACAAGTTAGTGGGGTGCGTCCTGCTCACAGTGTTCAGCTAAACCTACAAGTTAGTGGGGTGCATCCTGTTCACAGTGTTCAGCTAAACCTACAAGTTAGTTGGGTGCGTCCTGCTCACAGTGTTCAGCTAAACCTACAAGTTAGTGCAGTGCGTCCTGCTCACAGTGTTCAGCTAAAACTACAAGTTAGTGGGGTGTGTCCTGCTCACAGTGTTCAGCTAAACCTACAAGTTAGTGGGGTGCATCCTGTTCACAGTGTTCAGCTAAACCTACAAGTTAGTTGGGTGCGTCCTGCTCACAGTGTTCAGCTAAACCTACAAGTTAGTGCAGTGCGTCCTGCTCACAGTGTTCAGCTAAAACTACAAGTTAGTGGGGTGTGTCCTGCTCACAGTGTTCAGCTAAACCTACAAGTTAGTGCGGTGCGTCCACCTCACAGTGTTCAGCTAAACCTAGAAGTTAGTGCCGCGCGTCCTACTCACAGTGTTCAGCTAAAATTACAAGTTAGTGCTGTGTGTCCTGCTCACAGTGTTCAACTAAAACTACAAGTTAGTGCGGTGCGTCCACCTCACAGTGTTCAGCTAAACCTAGAAGTTAGTGCGGTGCGTCCTGCTCACAGTGTTCAGCTAAAATTACAAGTTAGTGCTGTGCGTCCTGCTCACAGTGTTCAGCTAAACCTACAAGTTAGTGTAGTGAGACCTCTGCACAGTGTTCATCTAAAGCTACAGGTTAGTTCAGTGCGTCCTGCTCACAGTGTTCAGCTAGATCCGTTCCTTTTATCTTCTTACTGACACGCTGGCTTGTCTTGTTACAGTATTTACAGCTACCTGAAGAAAATTGCTGGTGTTCTTTTGATCCAATTAGTACCACAGTCAGGCAGCTAGACTATTTACAGTTAGTGCAGTTCGTCCTGCTCACAGTGTTCAGCTAAAACTACAAGTTAGTGGGGTGCGTCCTGCTCAGGGTGTTCAGCTAAACCCACAAGTTAGTGGGGTGCGTCCTGCTCACGGTGTTCAGCTAAACCTACAAGTTAGTGGGGTGCGTCCTGCTCACAGTGTTCAGCTACACCTACAAGTTAGTGGGGTGTGTCCTGCTCACAGTGTTCAGCTAAACCTACAAGTTAGTGGGGTGCGTCCTGCTCACAGTGTTCAGCTAAACCTACAAGTTAGTGTAGTGAGACCTCTGCACAGTGTTCATCTAAAGCTACAAGTTAGTGCAGTGCGTCCTGCTCACAGTGTTCAGCTAGATCCGTTCCTGTTATCTTCTTACTGACACGCTGGCTTGTCTTGTTACAGTATTTACAGCTACCTGAAGAAAATTGCTGGTGTTCTTTTGATCCTATTAGTACCACAGTCAGGCAGCTAGACTATTTACAGTTAGTGCAGTGCGTCCTGCTCACAGTGTTCAGCTAAACCTACAAGTTAGTGGGGTGCGTCCTGCTCACAGTGTTCAGCTAAACCTACAAGTTAGTGGGGTGCGTCCTGCTCACAGTGTTCAGCTAAACCTACAAGTTAGTGGGGTGCGTCCTGATCACAGTGTTCAGCTAAACCTACAAGTTAGTGTGGTGCGTCCACCTCACAGTGTTCAGCTAAACCTAGAAGTTAGTGTGGTGCGTCCTGCTCACAGTGTTCAGCTAAAACTACAAGTTAGTGCGGTGCGTCCACCTCACAGTGTTCAGCTAAACCTAGAAGTTAGTGCGGTGCGTCCTGCTCACAGTGTTCAGCTAAAACTACAAGTTAGTGGGGTGCGTACTGCTCACAGTGTTCAGCTAAAACTACAAGTTAGTGGGGTGCGTACTGCTCACAGTGTTCAGCTAAACCTACAAGTTAGTGCAGTGTGTCCTGCTCAGTGTTCAGCTAAAACTACAAGTTAGTGCCGTGCGTCCACCTCACACTGTTCAGCTAAACTTACAAGTTAGTGCGGTGCGTCCTACTCACAGTGTTCAGCTTAAACTACAAGTTAGTGCTGTGCGTCCTGCTCACAGTGTTCAGCTAAACCTACAAGTTAGTGTAGTGATACCTCTGCACAGTGTTCATCTAAAGCTACAAGTTAGTGCAGTGTGTCCTGCTCACAGTGTTCAGCTAGATCCGTTCCTGTTATCTTCTTACTGACACGCTGACTTGTCTTGTTACAGTATTTACAGCTACCTGAAGAAAATTGCTGGTGTTCTTTTGATCCTATTAGTACCACAGTCAGGCAGCTAGACTATTTACAGTTAGTGCAGTTCGTCCTGCTCACAGTGTTCAGCTAAAACAACAAGTTAGTGGGGTGCGTCCTGCTCACGGTGTTCAGCTAAACCTACAAGTTAGTGGTGTGCATCCTGCTCACAGTGTTCAGTTAAATCTACAAGTTAGTGCAGTGCGTCCTGCTCACAGTGTTCAGCTAAAACTACAAGTTAGTGCAGTGCGTCCACCTCACAGTGTTCAGCTAAACCTAGAAGTTAGTGCGGTGCGTCCTGCTCACAGTGTTCAGCTAAAACTACAAGTTAGTGCTGTGCGTCCTGCTCACAGTGTTCAGCTAAACCTACAAGTTAGTGTAGTGAGACCTCTGCACAGTGTTCATCTAAAGCTACAAGTTAGTGCAGTGCGTCCTGCTCACAGTGTTCAGCTAGATCCATTTCTGTTATCTTCTTACTGACACGCTGGCTTGTCTTGTTACAGTATTTACAGCTACCTAAAGAAAATTGCTTGTGTTCTTTTGATCCTATTAGTACCACAGTCAGGCAGCTAGACTATTTACAGTTAGTGCAGTGCGTCCTGTTCACTGTGTTCAGCTAAAACTACAAGTTAGTGGGGTGCGTACTGCTCACATTGTTCAGCTAAACCTACAAGTTAGTGGGGTGCGTCCTGCTCACAGTGTTCAGCTAAACCTACAAAATAGTGGGGTGCGTCCTGCTCACAGTGTTCAGCTAAACCTACAAGTTAGTGTGGTGCGTCCACCTCACAGTGTTCAGCTAAACCTACAAGTTAGTGTGGTGCGTCCACCTCACAGTGTTCAGCTAAAACTACAAGTTAGTGCGGTGCGTCCACCTCACAGTGTTCAGCTAAACCTAGAAGTTAGTGTGGTGCGTCCTGCTCACAGTGTTCAGCTAAAACTACAAGTTAGTGCGGTGCGTCCACCTCACAGTGTTCAGCTAAACCTAGAAGTTAGTGCGGTGCGTCCTGCTCACAGTGTTCAGCTAAAACTACAAGTTAGTGGGGTGCGTACTGCTCACAGTGTTCAGCTAAACCTACAAGTTAGTGCAGTGTGTCCTGCTCAGTGTTCAGCTAAAACTACAAGTTAGTGCGGTGCGTCCACCTCACACTGTTCAGCTAAACCTAGAAGTTAGTGCGGTGCGTCCTACTCACAGTGTTCAGCTTAAACTACAAGTTAGTGCTGTGCGTCCTGCTCACAGTGTTCAGCTAGATCCGTTCCTGTTATCTTCTTACTGACACGCTGACTTGTCTTGTTACAGTATTTACAGCTACCTGAAGAAAATTGCTGGTGTTCTTTTGATCCTATTAGTACCACAGTCAGGCAGCTAGACTATTTACAGTTAGTGCAGTTCGTCCTGCTCACAGTGTTCAGCTAAAACAACAAGTTAGTGGGGTGCGTCCTGCTCACGGTGTTCAGCTAAACCTACAAGTTAGTGGTGTGCATCCTGCTCACAGTGTTCAGCTAAATCTACAAGTTAGTGCAGTGCGTCCTGCTCACAGTGTTCAGCTAAAACTACAAGTTAGTGCGGTGCGTCCACCTCACAGTGTTCAGCTAAACCTAGAAGTTAGTGCGGTGCGTCCTGCTCACAGTGTTCAGCTAAAACTACAAGTTAGTGCTGTGCGTCCTGCTCACAGTGTTCAGCTAAACCTACAAGTTAGTGTAGTGAGACCTCTGCACAGTGTTCATCTAAAGCTACAAGTTAGTGCAGTGCGTCCTGCTCACAGTGTTCAGCTAGATCCATTCCTGTTATCTTCTTACTGACACGCTGGCTTGTCTTGTTACAGTATTTACAGCTACCTAAAGAAAATTGCTTGTGTTCTTTTGATCCTATTAGTACCACAGTCAGGCAGCTAGACTATTTACAGTTAGTGCAGTGCGTCCTGTTCACTGTGTTCAGCTAAAACTACAAGTTAGTGGGGTGCGTACTGCTCACATTGTTCAGCTAAACCTACAAGTTAGTGGGGTGCGTCCTGCTCACAGTGTTCAGCTAAACCTACAAAATAGTGGGGTGCGTCCTGCTCACAGTGTTCAGCTAAACCTACAAGTTAGTGTGGTGCGTCCACCTCACAGTGTTCAGCTAAACCTACAAGTTAGTGCAGTGCGTCCTGCTCACAGTGTTCAGCTAAAACTACAAGTTAGTGTGGTGCGTCCACCTCACAGTGTTCAGCTTAACCTAGAAGTTACTGCGGTGCGTCCTGCTCACAGTGTTCAGCTAAAATTACAAGTTAGTGATGTGCGTCCTGCTCACAGTGTTCAGCTAAACCTACAAGTTAGTGTAGTGAGACCTCTGCACAGTGTTCATCTAAAGCTACAAGTTAGTGCAGTGCGTCCTGCTCACAGTGTTCAGCTAGATCCGTTCCTGTTATCTTCTTACTGACAGGCAGGCTTGTCTTGTTACAGTATTTACAGCTACCTGAAGAAAATTGCTGGTGTTCTTTTGATCCTATTAATACCACAGTCAGGCAGCTAGACTATTTACAGTTAGTGCAGTTCGTCCTGCTCACAGTGTTCAGCTAAAACTACAAGTTAGTGGGGTGCGTCCTGCTCACAGTGTTCAGCTAAACCTAGAAGTTAGTGCGGTGCGTCCTGCTCACAGTGTTCAGCTAAAACTACAAGTTAGTGCTGTGCGTCCTGCTCACAGTGTTCAGCTAAACCTACAAGTTAGTGTAGTGAGACCTCTGCACAGTGTTCATCTAAAGCTACAAGTTAGTGCAGTGCGTCCTGCTCACAGTGTTCAGCTAGATCCATTCCTGTTATCTTCTTACTGACACGCTGGCTTGTCTTGTTACAGTATTTACAGCTACCTAAAGAAAATTGCTTGCGTTCTTTTGATCCTATTAATACCACAGTCAGGCAGCTAGACTATTTACAGTTAGTGCAGTGCGTCCTGTTCACTGTGTTCAGCTAAAACTACAAGTTAGTGGGGTGCGTACTGCTCACATTGTTCAGCTAAACCTACAAGTTAGTGGGGTGCGTCCTGCTCACAGTGTTCAGCTAAACCTACAAGTTAGTGGGGTGCGTCCTGCTCACAGTGTTCAGCTAAACCTACAAGTTAGTGTGGTGCGTCCACCTCACAGTGTTCAGCTAAACCTACAAGTTAGTGCAGTGCGTCCTGCTCACAGTGTTCAGCTAAAACTACAAGTTAGTGTGGTGCGTCCACCTCACAGTGTTCAGCTTAACCTAGAAGTTAGTGCGGTGCGTCCTGCTCACAGTGTTCAGCTAAAATTACAAGTTAGTGATGTGCGTCCTGCTCACAGTGTTCAGCTAAACCTACAAGTTAGTGTAGTGAGACCTCTGCACAGTGTTCATCTAAAGCTACAAGTTAGTGCAGTGCGTCCTGCTCACAGTGTTCAGCTAGATCCGTTCCTGTTATCTTCTTACTGACAGGCAGGCTTGTCTTGTTACAGTATTTACAGCTACCTGAAGAAAATTGCTGGTGTTCTTTTGATCCTATTAGTACCACAGTCAGGCAGCTAGACTATTTACAGTTAGTGCAGTTCGTCCTGCTCACAGTGTTCAGCTAAAACTACAAGTTAGTGGGGTGCGTCCTGCTCACGGTGTTCAGCTAAACCTACAAGTTAGTGGGGTGCGTCCTGCTCACAGTGTTCAGCTAAACCTACAAGTTAGTGCAGTGCGTCCTGCTCACAGTGTTCAGCTAAAACTACAAGTTAGTGCGGTGTGTCCAGCTCACAGTGTTCAGCTAAACCTAGAAGTTAGTGCGGTGCGTCCTGCTCACAGTGTTCAGCTAAAACTACAAGTTAGTGCTGTGCGTCCTGCTCACAGTGTTCAGCTAAACCTACAAGTTAGTGTAGTGAGACCTCTGCAGATTGTTCATCTAAAGCTACAAATTAGTGCAGTGAGTCCTGCTCACAGTGTTCAGCTAGATCCGTTCCTGTCATCTTCTTACTGACACGCTGGCTTGTCTTGTTACAGTATTTACAGCTACCTGAAGAAAATTGCTGGTGTTCTTTTGATCCTATTAGTACCACAGTCAGGCAGCTAGACTAGTTACAGTTAGTGCAGTTCGTCCTGCTTACAGTGTTCAGCTAAAACTACAAGTTAGTGGGGTGCATCCTGATCACAGTGGTCAGCTAAACCTACAAGTTAGTGTAGTGAGACCTCTGCACAGTGTTCATCTAAAGCTACAAGTTAGTGCAGTGCGTCCTGCTCACAGTGTTCAGCCAGATCCGTTCCTGTTATCTTCTTACTGACACGCTGGCTTGTCTTGTTACAGTATTTACAGCTACCTGAAGAAAATTGCTGGTGTTCTTTTGATCCTATTAGTACCACAGTCAGGCAGCTAGACTATTTACAGTTAGTGCAGTTCGTCCTGCTCACAGTGTTCAGCTAAAACTACAGGTTAGTGGGGTGTGTCCTGCTCACAGTGTTCAGCTAAACCTACAAGTTAGTGCGGTGCGTCCACCTCACAGTGTTCAGCTAAACCTACAAGTTAGTGTGGTGCGTCCTGCTCACAGTGTTCAGCTTAAACTACAAGTTAGTGCTGTGCGTCCTGCTCACAGTGTTCAGCTAAACCTACAAGTTAGTGTAGTGAGACCTCTGCACAGTGTTCATCTAAAGCTACAAGTTAGTGCAGTGCGTCCTGCTCACAGTGTTCAGCTAGATCCGTTCCTGTTATCTTCTTACTGACACGCTGGCTTGTCTTGTTACAGTATTTACAGCTACCTGAAGAAAATTGCTGGTGTTCTTTTGATCCTATTAGTACCACAGTCAGGCAGCTAGACTATTTACAGTTAGTGCAGTGCATCCTGCTCACAGTGTTCAGCTAAAACTACAAGTTAGTGGGGTGCGTCCTGCTCACAGTGTTCAGCTAAACCTATAAGTTAGTGGGGTGTGTCCTGCTCACAGTGTTCCGCTAAAACTACAAGTTAGTGCGGTGCGTCCACCTCACAGTGTTCAGCTAAACCTAGAAGTTAGTGCGGTGCGTCCTGCTCACAGTGTTAAGCTAGAACTACAAGTTAGTGCTGTGCGTCCTGCTCACAGTGTTCATCTAAACCTACAAGTTAGTGTAGTGAGACGTCTGCACAGTGTTCATCTAAAGCTACAAGTTAGTGCAGTGCGTCCTGCTCACAGTGTTCAGCTAGATCCGTTCCTGTTATCTTCTTACTGACACGCTGGCTTGTCTTGTTACAGTATTTACAGCTACCTAAAGAAAATTGCTGGTGTTCTTTTGATCCTATTAGTACCACAGTCAGGCAGCTAGACTATTTACAGTTAGTGCAGTTCGTCCTGCTCACAGTGTTCAGCTAAAACAACAAGTTAGTGGGGTGCGTCCTGCTCACGGTGTTCAGCTAAACCTACAAGTTAGTGGTGTGCGTCCTGCTCACAGTGTTCAGCTAAATCTACCAGTTAGTGCAGTGCGTCCTGCTCACAGTGTTCAGCTAAAACTACAAGTTAGTGCGGTGCGTCCACCGCACCGCACTAACTTGTAGTGCGGTGCGGTGGACGCACCGCACTATCTTGTAGTGCGGTGCGGTGCGTTCACCGCACCGCACTACAAGTTAGTGCGGTGCGTCCACCTCACAGTGTTCAGCTAAACCTAGAAGTTAGTGCTGTGCGTCCTGCTCAGTGTTCAGCTAAAACTACAAGTTAGTGCTGTGCGTCCTGCTCACAGTGTTCAGCTAAACCTACAAGTTAGTGTAGTGAGACCTCTGCACAGTTTTCATCTAAAGCTACAAGTTAGTGCAGTGCGTCCTGCTCACAGTGTTCAGCTAGATCCATTCCTGTTATCTTCTTACTGACACGCTGGCTTGTCTTGTTACAGTATTTACAGCTACCTAAAGAAAATTGCTGGTGTTCTTTTGATCCTATTAGTACCACAGTCAGGCAGCTAGACTATTTACAGTTAGTGCAGTTCGTCCTGCTCACAGTGTTCAGCTAAAACAACAAGTTAGTGGGGTGCGTCCTGCTCACGGTGTTCAGCTAAACCTACAAGTTAGTGGTGTGCGTCCTGCTCACAGTGTTCAGCTAAATCTACAAGTTAGTGCAGTGCGTCCTGCTCACAGTGTTCAGCTAAAACTACAAGTTAGTGCGGTGCGTCCACCTCACAGTGTTCAGCTAAACCTACAAGTTAGTGCAGTGTGTCCTGCTCACAGTGTTCAGCTAAAACTACAAGTTAGTGTGGTGCGTCCACCTCACAGTGTTCAGCTTAACCTACAAGTTAGTGGGGTGCGTCCTGCTCACAATGTTTAGCTAAAATTACAAGTTAGTGATGTGCGTCCTGCTCACAGTGTTCAGCTAAACCTACAAGTTAGTGTAGTGAGACCTCTGCACAGTGTTCATCTAAAGCTACAAATTAGTGCAGTGCGTCCTGCTCACAGTGTTCAGCTAGATCCGTTCCTGTCATCTTCTTACTGACACGCTGGCTTGTCTTGTTACAGTATTTACAGCTACCTGAAGAAAATTGCTGGTGTTCTTTTGATCCTATTAGTACCACAGTCAGGCAGCTAGACTATTTACAGTTAGTGCAGTTCGTCCTGCTTACAGTGTTCAGCTAAAACTACAAGTTAATGGGGTGCATCCTGCTCACAGTGTTCAGCTAAACCTACAAGTTAGTGTGGTGCGTCCACCTCACAGTGTTCAGCTAAACCTACAAGTTAGTGCGGTGCGTCCTGCTCACAGTGTTCAGCTAAAACTACAAGTTAGTGCTGTGCGTCCTGCTCACAGTGGTCAGCTAAACCTACAAGTTAGTGTAGTGAGACCTCTGCACAGTGTTCATCTAAAGCTACAAGTAAGTGCAGTGCGTCCTGCTCACAGTGTTCAGCTAGATCTGTTCCTGTTATCTTCTTACTGACAGGCAGGCTTCTCTTGTTACAGTATTTACAGCTACCTGAAGAAAATTGCTGGTGTTCTTTTGATCCTATTAGTACCACAGTCAGGCAGCTAGACTATTTACAGTTAGTGCAGTGCATCCTGCTCACAGTGTTCAGCTAAAACTACAAGTTAGTGCGGTGTGTCCAGCTCACAGTGTTCAGCTAAAACTACAAGTTAGTGCTGTGTGTCCTGCTCACAGTGTTCAGCTAAAACTACAAGTTAGTGTGGTGCGTCCACCTCACAGTGTTCAGCTAAAACTACAAGTTAGTGCGGTACGTCCTGCTCACAGTGTTCAGCTAAAACTACAAGTTAGTGCTGTGCGTCCTCCTCACAGTGTCCAGCTAAACCTACAGGTTATTTTTTTGCGAGCTCTGCACAGTATTCAGCTAAAGCTACCTGTAGAAGGTTGGTGGTGTTTTCCTGATCCTATCACTACCGAAGGCAGCTAAAAAAGCTACAAGTTATTTTTTGCGAGCTCTGCACAGTGTTCAGCTAAAGCTACCTGTAGAAGGTTGGTGGTGTTCTCATACTGCAGGCAGGCAGTTGATTTTGCTAGCTGCAGTATCAGTACATATATATATATATATATATATCTCCCGGCTTAGTGCAGCTACAGGCCATTAGTATGTCTGGAAGGCCAAGAAGGAGAGGCAGACAGTCACAAGCCAATAAGAGAGGTCAAGCAGGCTCTGTGTCTAGTGCTGCTTGTGAAGACGGTGTATCCTCATCAGCACGTGGCCGTGGGACACGCTTGGCCTTTTTTTCGGCAGCTGGCCGTGTTGAGCCGCAACATGCGGAAGACTTGGTCGAGTGGATGACTAAGCCGTCCTCATCCTCCTCATCCTCTCTCACCCATGCCCAGGGTACTTTGTCTGGCAAAGCAGCGGCCTCTTCCCTTGGCTCAATGTCATCAGTGACTCCTTCCCTAGCCCCACCATGTCCTCCTGAGGAGTCCCTCGAACTGTTTGACCACAGTGTTGGGTACATGCTCCAGGAGGATGCCCAGCGTTTGGAAGGCTCTGATGATGATACTGAGCTAGATGAAGGCAGTAACGTGAGCTCAGACAGAGGGGGTGCCCAAGAAGGACAGCAATCTGGCAGTCATGCTCCCCCTGCTGCAGCATACTGCCAGGTTTGCTCCAGTTATGAGGAGGGAGGGGATGATGAGGTCACTGACTTAACGTGGGTGCCTGATAGGAGAGAGGAGGAGGAGGCGGCACATCACCAACGAGGCAGGATGCCCTCCAGGGGCCAGCCTAAGGGCAGCACATTGACTGCATCACACCCCAAAGCTCCACATGTGCAGGGCGCTGCAGTGTCTGCGCATTATTCAAAAAGTTCTTTGGTGTGGGCCTTTTTTGAGACGAGTGCATCAGATCGCACCGCTGCTATTTGCAACATATGTCTCAAGCGTATCTCGCGTGGCCAAAACATCTCCGGCTTGGGCACCACATGCTTGACCAGACATATGTTGACCTGCCATGCAGTTCGTTGGCAAGAGTATCTAAAAGACCCACACCAAAGAACAAAGAGGACCTCTCCTTGCTCCTCATCAGCTGAGATCTCCAACCCCACTATACCTTCAGTCCTCTCTGAGACCTGCACTGAGAGGAATGAATGTGTAGAATTAGGTGTGTCACAGCCAAGTACTTGTGGGCAATCTGCTTTTGGTACACCAACGTCAGATTGTACCAGGCAAATTTCCCTGCCCCAGCTGCTGCACCGCCGAAAGAAGTTTGCTCCCAGCCATCCACATGCGCAGCGGTTGAATGCTAGCTTGGCAAAATTGCTAGCACTTCAACTGCTGCCTTTTCAGTTGGTAGACTCTGCCCCCTTCCGTGAATTTGTGGAATGTGCGGTTCCTCAGTGGCAGGTACCCAAACGCCACTTTTTCTCACGGAAGGAGGTTCCGGCTCTCTACCGGCATGTGGAAGGCAATGTCCATGCCTCGCTGGACAGGGCAGTCAGCGGTAAGGTGCATATAACCGCTGACTCATTGTCCAGCAGGCATGGACAGGGACGTTACCTAAGTTTCACGGCGCATTGGGTGACTCTGCTGGCAGCTGGGAAGGATGCAGGACAAGGTGCAGTAGTGTTGGAGGTTGTTCCGCCACCACGCTTCCAAAATGCTAATGATTGTGACACACCTCTCTCCTCCACCCCCTCCTCTTCTTCTTCCTCCATGGCCTCTTCCTGTGCTTTGTCCTCGGAACCAGCGGTGCTCCGTAGCCGTTCAAGGGGCTACGCAAGTACGCAGGCCAAAAGATGCCATGCGGTGCTTGAGCTGGTGTGCTTGGGGGACAGGAGTCACACTGGGGCAGAGGTTCTGTCAGCTCTGCAGGGGCAGGTTCAGAGGTGGTTGACGCCACGCCAACTTAAGGCAGGAATGGTGGTTTGCAACAATGGCACCAACCTCCTCTCTGCCCTCCGACAGGGACAAATGACCCATGTGCCCTGTTTTTCTCACGTCCTTAACTTGGTGGTGCAGCGGTTCTTGGGCAGGTACCCAGGCTTACAGGATGTTCTGAGGCAGGCCAGGAAAGTCTGTGTGCATTTCCGCCATATAATGCCAGTGCTCGGCTGGCGGACCTCCAAAAGGAGTTTAACCTGCCCAAGAACCGCCTAATCTGTGACATGCCCACCAACGTTGGCCATGCTGCAGCGGCTGCACACACAGCAGAGGGCCATCAATGAGTACCTGTGCGACTATGGCACCAGGACAGGGTCAGGGGAGCTTGTTTTTTTTCCCCACGCCAGTGAGCCATGATCAGGGATGCATGCACTGTCCTGTCACCATTTGAGGAGGCCACGAGGATGGTGAGCAGTGACAGTGCATGCATCAGTGACACTGTCCCCCTTGTCCACCTGTTGGAGCACACGCTGTGTGGAATAATGGACAGGGCACTTGAGGCAGAACAGAGGCAGGAAGAGGAGTACTTCCTTAGCTCTCAAGGCCCCCTTTATCCAGACAGTGTTCCTGCGTGCCCGCCGATCACACAGGAAGAGGACGAGGAGGAGGAGGAGGAAGATTGTGTCAGTATGGAGGAGGAGCCTGGCACTCAGCATCAGCAGCAGTCTTTAAGGGATCAGTCCCAAGAAACACATGGACTTGTACGTGGCTGGGAGGAGGTGGCTGCGGACCATGTCGTCCTTAGTGACCCAGAGGACTCCGGACTGAATGCCTCAGCAAACCTACGCTGCATGGCCTCCCTGATCCTGCAAAGCCTGCGTAAGGATCCTCGTATTCGTGGTATCAAGGAGAAGGACCAATACTGGCTGGCAACCCTCCTTGATCCACGTTACAAGGGTAAGGTTGCGGACCTTATCTTGCCATCTCAGAGGATGAAACATCTTCGGGAGGCCTTGCAGAAAGGTCTGTGCAACGCGTTCCCAGAGACTGGGAGGTTACAAACTCCTGTTTCTGGACAACTTGTTGCTGAGGCTTTGGTCAGTCAAAGAAGGAGCGGTGGAGAAGGTGGCCGTCTGACCGATGCGTTTTAGACAATTTTTTGGTCCCCAGCCCCAAGGTATGATCGGTTCCAGCAACCATCGCCAGCGTCTGTTTTACATGGTGCAGGAATACCTAGGGGCAAGATCTGACTTGGACACCTTTCCCACCGAAAATCCTCTGGGTTACTGGGTCTTGAGGATGGATCACTGGCCAGAGCTTGCATAGTATGCAATTGAGCTACTGGCCTGTCCTGCATCCAGCGTTCTTTCGGAACACACATTCAGTGCTGCTGGAGGCTTTGTAACCGATCACAGGGTGCGTCTGTCCACCGACTCGGTCGATCGACTGACCTTCATAAAAATGAATCAGTCTTAGATCACCACCAGCTACCAAGCACCTGATGCTGATGTAACCGAATAATTTTTTTTGAAATCTCAGATCCCTTCAAAGACTGCCTATGCTGATGCTGAGTGACTATCCCTGAGTAATTATCCTCTTCCTCCTCAATGATCACGCTGATAGCTTGTAAGAACATTTTTGGTTCTGGGCGCCACCACCAGTGCCTAAGGCACAATTTTTCAGCCCCTGTTTAACAGGGGCGTGTAATTACAATTTTTGATGCAATACTTTGCAGCAGGGCTCATTTCAGCTTTCCAACTAGAGTATCTGTGAGGGGTTGCAGTGTGGTGGCACCAGCACCAGTGCCTAAGGCCCAATTTTTCAGCCCCTGTTTAACAGGGGCGTGTAATTGCAATTTTTGATGCAATACTTTGCAGCAGGGCTCATTCCTGCGTTCCAACTAGAGTGTCTGTGAGGGGTTGCAGTGTTGTGGCACCAGCACCAGTGCCTAAGGCCTAATTTTTCAGCCCCTGTTCAACAGGGGCATGTAATTACAATTCTTGATCTAATATTTCACAGCAGGGCCCATTTCTGCACCCACCAAGAGCGAGTGAGGACTTACAGTGTTGTGGCACCAGCACCACCACCACCACCAAAGGCCCAATTTTTCTGCCCCTGTTCAACAGGGGCATGTATTTACAATTCTTGATCTAATATTTCACAGCAGGGCCCTGTGAGGGCTTACAATGTTGTGGCCACAACAACACCTAAGGCCCAAATTTCTGCTGAGTATATAGGGCAGGCCCCTACTTTCAAACATCTAACTTACAAATGACTCCTACTTGCAAACGGAAGGAGACAACAGGAAGTGAGATGAAATCTACCCCTAGGAAGGGAAATTGTCTCCTGTAAGAGTTAATATGGGAAAAACATTTCTCCTTTCCACTGATGCTTTCCAATCCTTGTTCCACAAATAACCCCAAATTTTCAAAAAACATTTGTCATTGGGACAAAAAGTGAGGTGAAATCTTCTGAAGAGGAGGAAAGACAGCAAAACAAATGTCACAGTGGTGATAACCCTTCCCTATGTTTTCCAAAAAGCTTAAAAAAGATTTTTTGGCTGGAGCTAAACACGTTAAAAATGTACCCGTTCAAAATTACAAAGAGATTCTACTTAACAACAAACCTACAGTCCCTGTCTTGTTTGCACCGCCTGTATACTGCTGTTCAGAGTATATAGGGCCTGGTGGCCCCACGCCTTTCCTTAGTTTAATTTGGGTGCGGGTTCCCCTTAATATCCATACAAGACCCAAAGAGCCTGGTAATGGACTGGGGGGTACCCATGCCGTTTGTCTCACTGATTTTCATCCATATTACCAGGACACGACATTACATTAAACCCGCAAGCAGTTTTAAATGAGATTTTTTCCTTTAAAAATGACATTTTGTGCAGGGACTGTTCTAAACACGGGAAACACGCGCCACTTTACAGGCATACTATAGACACACCCCAGATACGATATTTAAAGGAATATTTCACTTTTTTTTTTTTTACTTTAAACATCATTAAAATCACTGCTCCCGAAAAAATGTCCGTTTTTAAAAGTTTTTTTTGCATTGATACATGTCCCCTGGGGTAGGACCCGGGTCCCCAAACCCTTTTTAGGACAATACCATGTAAAATTAGCCTTTAAAATGAGCACTTTTGATTTCGAACGTTCGAGTCCCATAGACGTCAATGGGGTTCTAACGTTCGTGTGAATTTTCGGTCCGTTCACAGGTTCTGGTGCGAACCGAACCGGGGGGTGTTCAGCTCATCCCTACTTGCTAGCCACAACACACAGTATATATGCATATTGCAGTCGGCAAGTGGATACAAAGAGTTTCCCTCACACTGAAGTCCAGGCCAGGTATGGCAACACAGGTAAAAAGCTGGAGGGATCTCAGGACTGGTAACATAGGCTAGGGGCTGGAAAAATCTCAAGGCTGGTAACGCGTGAGTGGCTGGAGAAGCAGGACCACCCTACTTGAAGAGTAGTAGCAATTGGAGTAGTGTTTCTTGCCCTAGGTGAGTCTTCTGTGGAAGCTACAAGCTTTTGGATTCCTACCCAGCTGCTGGAACTCCGGGACGAACAGTGAAGAACCTTGCATCTGGTTGCATCTAATACAGCGATAGCCTGTGTTTACTTGTCAGGGTAAAAGGTGATAAGTGGTGACAGGGTCTCTTTAGGCTTACAGTCAAATCAAAATGAAACTGGAGTCCTGTGTCAAGCCAGAGTCTGCTTTGCTTTGACTAATGTAATAATCACATTAACAGTGTTATGCACACAAACTGCATCTGCTTCTTTAACTGCAGAAAGTAAAGTTTAAATAATATACAGTATCTCACAAAAGTGAGTACACCACTCACATTTTTGTAATTATTTTATTATATCTTTTTATGTGACAACACTGAAGAAATTACACTTTGCTACAATGTAAAGTAGTGAGTGTACAGCTTGTATAACAGTGTAACTTTGCTGTCCCCTCAAAAAAATTCAACACACAGCCATTAATATCTAAACCGCTGGCAACAAAACTGAGTACACCTTAAGTGAAAATGTCCAAATTGTGCCAAAATTGTCAATATTATGTGTGGCCACCATTATTTTCCAGCACTGTCTTATCATGCATACTCGAGTATAAGCCGAGTTTTTCAGCACATTTTTTTGTGCTGAAAGTGGCCCCCCAGCTTATACTCGAATCAAGCACTTTTTTGGTGCAAAGAATGACATTTTCCAAACCGAATTTGGGGCCCCATATCTCGGGACCACTTGGTGCTAGGAACCCCAAATTTGGTGTGCAAACCTAATGGAACTAGCACTACAAATTCGGGGTTCCTAGCACCAAGTGACCCTGAAATATGAGGCCCCAAAGTCGGTTCAGAAAATGTCATTCTCTGCTGCAAAAAAGTGCTTGACATTTTCTGAACCGACTTTGGGGAGATCTCAGGGCCACTTGGTGCTAGAAACCCCAGGTTTGGATATGTTGTAGTGCTAGTTCCACTGGGTTTGCACACCACATTTGGGGTCCCTAGCCCTGATATACGGGGCCCCAAAGTCGGTCAACTGTGTCCACCTACAGCAATGTCATTTCAGGACCCTTTGGGTCCAGAGACCCCAAATTTTGGCTGCAGCTAGGGGGCATCTAGGAACCCTTAACTACTGAGTTTGAAGATCGGGGGACCTATGGCTGCAAATGGGCACAGTGAGGCATGCAAATGGGCACAGTGAGGCTGCAAATGGGCATTGTTGACCCTCTTTTCCACTTACAGTAGCTGCGCATTTCTCACCATAGGCTTATACTCGAGTCAATAAGTTTTCCCAGTTTTTTGTGGTAAAATTATATTTGGGTGGGCTTATACTCAAGTATATAGGGTAACCCTTTTGGGCATGGAGTTTACCAGAGCTTCACAAGTTGGCACTGGAGTCCTCTTCCACTCTTCCAAGATGACATCATGGAGATGGTGGATGTTAGAGACCTTGCGCTCCTCCACCTTCCATTTGAGGATGCCCCACAGATTCTCAATAGGGGTTAGGTCTGGAGACATGCTTGGCCAGCCCATCACCTTTACCCTCAGCTTCTTTAGCAAGGCAGTGGTCGTCTTGGAGGTGTGATTGGGGTCGTTATCATGTTGGAATTCTGCCCTGCGACCCAGTTTCCAAAGGGAGGGGATTATGCTCTTCTTCAGTATGTCACAGTACATGTTGGCATTCATGGTTCCCTCAATGAATTGTAGCTCCCCAGTGCCGGCAGCACTCATGCAGCCCCAGACCATGACACTCCCACCACCATGCTTGAATGTAGGCAAGACACACTTGTCTTTGTACTCCTCACTTGGTTGCCACCACACAAGCTTGACATCATCTGAATCAAACAAGTTTATCTTGGTCTCATCAGACCACAGGACGCGATTATAGTAATCCATGTCCTTAGTTCGCTTGTCTTCAGCAAACTATAGGCTTTCTTGTGCATCATCTTTAGAAGAGGCTTCCTTCTGGGATGACAGCCATGCAGACCAATTTGATGCAGTGTGCGGCATATGGTCTGAGCACTGACAGGCTAACCCCCCACCCCTTCAATCTCTGCAGCAATGCTGGCAGCACTCATATGTCTATTTACCAAAGACAACCTCTGGATATGACGCTGAGCACGTGCACTCAACTTCTTTGGTCGACCATGACTATGGAACCTGTCCTGTTAAACCGCTTGATGGTCTTGGCCACCATGCAGCAGCTCAGTTTCAGGGTCTTGGCAGTCTTCTTATAGCCTAGGCCATCTTTATGTAGAGCAGCAATTTTTTTTTCAGATCCTCAGAGAGTTCTTTGTCATGAGGTGCCATGTTGAACTTCCAGTGACCAGTATGAGAGAGTGAGAGTGACCTGCTCCCTATTCACACCTGAGACCTTGTAACACTTACGAGTCACATGACACCGGGAAGGGAAAATGGCTAATTGGGCCCAATTTGGACATTTTCACTTAGGGGTATACTCACTTTTGTTGCCAGCGTTTTAGACATTAATGGCTGTGTATTGAGTTATTTTAAAGGGAAAGCAAATTTACACTTATACAAGCTGTACACTCACTACTTTACATTGTAGCAAAGTGTCATTTCTTCAGTGTTGTCACATGAAAAGATGTAATAATATATTTACAAAAATGTGAGGGGTGTACTCACTTTTGTGAGGTACTGTATCTGCTGTATGTGATGTTATATCTTTAAGCTGACTTATTACTTTGTTAATTCATAATTGTGCTGCTGCATTTTTGTACTTTCTAATTTAATAAGACTGTCCTAATCTTTAAAAGAGAAAACATAGAAAGATAACAAAAAACAATACCAGTATAATGAATTGTAGGACAACAGAATGATTTCAGCATAATCACACAACAGTATACCTATTAATAGCAGCATGCAGCCCATGCAGCTTAATTATTAAAACAATGGGTTGACGTATAACGCTCAGATAAAAAGATGCATCTATTCTATGAAAACGCAATTTACAAAATATGTAGGACTATGACATTTTTTTATTTTAGATGAAAGTAGAAAAGAACTAACTATAGCCTAAAACTGAAAAAAATGTAAAGTGTCCCAGCCAGGTCAACTGGTCACTGAAGTTCTCACATTGAACTGTTGGATGACTGGACCAGCAACACAGTGACCCTGCATATTTTAATGTTTACCCAATAATCAGGACTGCAATCAGTTAAAAAGATAAGTTGATAGAGAAGCATTGGGGCTGTAGTAACTTACTCAACAGGAATAATACATGACCAAGGTACCCCAGATGTAATCAGACCCCTTATACCACTAACTAACCCCCACCATTTTACCACTAACTAAAATTACCAAAAAAAAAACATGACACAATGTTGGAGTAAAATTGGCCGTCTCGTCCCCTTTATTAAAACAAGAACAAAATATACAGTGGGGACGGAAAGTATTCAGACCCCCTTACATTTTTCACTCTTTGTTATATTGCAGCCATTTGCTAAAATCATTTAAGTTAATTTTTTTTCCTCATTAATGTACACACAGCACCCCATATTGGCAGAAAAACACAGAATTGTTGACATTTTTGCAGATTTATTAAAAAAGAAAAACTGAAATATCACATGGTCCTAAGTATTCAGACCCTTTGCTCAGTAAAAGTTCTATCTTGGTCTCATCAGACCAGAGAATCTTATTTCTCACCATCTTGGAGTCCTTCAGGTGTTTTTTTAGCAAACTCCATGCGGGCTTTCATGTGTCTTGCACTGAGGAGAGGCTTCCGTCGGGCCACTCTGCCATAAAGCCCAGACTGGTGGAGGGCTGCAGTGATGGTTGACTTTCTACAACTTTCTCCCATCTCCCGACCGCATCTCTGGAGCTCAGCCACAGTGATCTTTGGGTTCTTCTTTACCTCTCTCACCAAGGCTCTTCTCCCCCGATAGCTGAGTTTGGCCAGACGGCCAGCTCTAGGAAGGGTTCTGGTCGAAACAAACGTCTTCCATTTAAGGATTATGGAGGCCACTGTGCTCTTAGGAACCTTAAGTGCAGCAGAATTTTTTGTAACCTTGGCCAGATCTGTGCCTTGCCACAATTCTGTCTCTGAGCTCTTCAGGCAGTTCCTTTGACTTCATTTGCTCTGACATGCACTGTGAGCTGTACGGTCTTATATAGACAGGTGTGTGGCTTTCCTAATCAAGTCCAATCAGTATAATCAAACACAGCTGGACTCAAATGAAGGTGTAGAACCATCTCAAGGATGATCAGAAGAAATGGACAGCACCTGAGTTAAATATATGAGTGTCACAGCAAAGGTCTGAATACTTAGGACCATGTGATATTTCAGTTTTTCTTTTTTAATAAATCTGCAAAAATGTCAACAATTCTGTGTCTTTCTGTCAGTATGGGGTGCTGTGTGTAATTAATAAGGAAAAAATGAACTTTAATGATTTTTAGCAAATGGCTGCAATATAACAAAGAGTGAAAAATTTAAAGGGGTCTGAATACTTTCCATCCCCACTGTAACAAACATTCCTTAACCACTTCAGCCCCGGAAGGATTTGCCCCCTTCATGACCAGGCCATTTTTTGCGACACTTTGTCGCTTTAACTGACAATTGCACGGTCGTGCAACGTTGTACCCAAACAAAATGTATGTCCTTTTTTCCCCACAAATAGAGCTTTCTTTTGGTGGTATTTGATCACCTCTGTGGTTTTTTTTTTTTGCGCTATAAACAAAAAAATGCGAGTTTTGAAAAAAAACACAATATTTTGTACTTTTTGCTAAGATAAATAACCAAAAATTTTAAAAACAAACACAAATTTCTTCATCAATTTAGGCCGATATGTATTCTTTTACATTTTTTTTGTTAAAAAAAACGTAATAAGCGGATATTGATTGGTTTGCACAAAAGTTATAGCGTCTACAAAATAGGGGATAGATTTATAGTATTTTTATTATTATTATTTTTTTACTAGTAATGGCGGTGATCTGCGATTTTTATCGGGACTGAGACATTGCGGCGAACAAATCGGACACTTTTGACACTTTTTTGGGACCATTGACATTTATACAGCGGTGCTATAAATAGCCACTGATTACTGTATAAATGTCACTGGCAGGGAAGGGGTTAACACTATGGGGCGATCAAGGGGTTTAATGTGTTCCCTATGTGTGTTCTAACTGTGGGGGGAATGTGGCTGACTAGAGGAGGAGAGAGATCGTTGTTCGTACTTGGTAGGAACACATGATCTGTCTCCTCTCTCCTGACAGAACCGGGATTTGTGATCCCGGTTCTCGCTCTATCATGAGCGATCGCGGGTGCTCAGTGGTCATCGCGCCCACCAGGCACGCGCATGGGCTCCGGGGACACGCTGCCACGATGCGCCCATGCCTGCTACAGCGTCTTAAAGAGTCGACGTACAGCTACAATGGCTCACGCAGAGGTGCCAACCTGCAGAAGTATAACTGCGGCGGCTGGTCGGGAAGGGGGTTTAAACAGGAAACCAAATAATACAATAACCAGAAAATTAAGTTTGCTGATCCTTGGAGGCACCAAGTATCAATTATCCACTTCATATCTGCTTAACTGCTTACACAGCCCCCAGCCGCACCACACCTGCTCGTGGACGACCCACATTCTGCAGATACCACAATTTTGATTACCAGTTAATCCACCATAACTGGCATTCCACCGCGGACTCCATATCTTTGATTTGTTCCTAATCTGATAAGCACAGCAGGTTGTTTGAAAATGCCTCCAAAGACCCCGACCACCACAGCGTAAAGTGTGAAACCTCTCACCTTTATGCCCTGCCAAAAACGCAAGGCCCTCTGTATCCCATCCTGCAATCCCAGAGACCAAAGATCTGTGCCCACCGCATTAAGATGCACACCGTCGCTGCAAGGATACCACCAGGTATCCACCTCCAGCTCCCAATGCCGGACCACAAAACCGCCGGTTCGTGCCATGAACCTGCCAACATCCTTATTTACCTTCACTCTGACCCTGTTTAGCTTGTCCATGACCTGGTAAAACGCCAAGATGTGCGGCCTATAATGTCAGACCAAACCACCACTGTGTGAGGAAAAGCCGTACGTAGCCTGAGGATGTCAAATTTGATGTCCCGAATAAGGTGTCGGCTGGGCCTGACACACAGATCATTGCCTCCAGCGTGCAAGACCAGGACGTCCGGGGCCAGCAAGAAACCTTATGTTTTTCCGGGACCACCCTGCTCCACAACAATCCCGGAACACCTATTTACCTGACGCTAGCCTCAGGCCTAGGGAAGCCCAGATGACGGCCATTAGGCCTGACATCTGCCCTCTTTGCCCCCCAATGAATGAAGGAGTGGCCCAAAATCCAAATGAGGCAAGCATGATCTGAAAAGAAATACATAAAATATAACACAAAACATGCCACAAAAACCACACATAATAGGAAATAACACAGGAGACCCATTAGCATTGCTATGCTTAAACCTAATGAGGACGGACATACAGTTTAAACCTGTCCGACTCCCACCTGCCGATGCATTTCAAAACTGCATGATCCAAACCCCACATGGCAGCCTCAATGCGGAATGAATGGGAATGAATGGGAAGAATAGCTGCATGCCTCTAGCCTTGCGACCGTTAGACAGTGCCTGAAGAGCTGACACGAACTGAAAAGTGGACAAGGCCGAACCATCAGAATGAATGAGAAGAGAAAAAGTCCAAGCAGGGCAAAACTGTAAATACTCCACCACCGCAGAAACCGGGCGAACGGGCGAAACATAAACCCTCAGTAACTGCAAATGTGCGCCCTTACCCGCCTGATCCATCTTAGATCGGCGGATAAACAGGACCATGGAAGAGCCATCACAGCAGACATCAGCCGCCGGCAAGCCCCCCTGAGCAGCCTTGGACGTACTGACCAACTCGCCTACCCTGAGAGCCCCATAAAAGGCCAAAGAGAAAGCTGCCCGGAACAAGAGAACTACATAATCAGAAGAACACACGGAACGCACCTGGCTACGTAAACGGGTGACCCCGCCCCCCTCTGACAACACGGGGAAAGCCAGAGGTAAGTTCCCGTGAAGTCCCCGTGTGTCAGAGGAGGGCGGGGTCACCGTGTGGCCCCGCCCTCCTTTATATAAGAAGTGTCAGAAGAACCGAAGCATCACACAGCGGAAGACTCCCACTGAGGTGGATCATGCGGACGGAGCGGAGAACATGTGGGATGAGAAGAGCGGAGGAAGAAGAAGATGGAGAAGAAGAAGATGGAGGAAGAAGATAAACACTGAAGGAAGACCAGAAGAAAGAAGATGGAAGAAGAAAAAATTAATAAAGGACTTGCCAAAAAGGTTTTTTAACCTTTTTGACACTTTTTTTGTGAAATGGTAGGGGTACACTTGTACTCCATTACCAATTCACACGGGGGGGTGGGATCTGGGGGTCCCCTTGTTAAAGGGGGCTTCCAGATTCTGATAAGCCCCCATCCGCAGACCCCCACAAGAGTCGGGCAAGAGTTGTGGGGATGAGGCCCTTCTCCCCATCAACATGGGGACAAGGTGCTTTGGGGGGCTACCCCAAAGCACCCTCCCAATGTTGAGGGCATGTGGCCTGGTACTGTTCAGGAAGGGGGGTGCTCTCTCGTCCCCCTCTTTTCCTGCGGCCTACCAGGTTGCATGCTCGGATAAGGGTCTGGTATGGATTTTTGGGGGGACCCCACTCCATTTTTTTTAAAAATTTTGGTGCGGGGTTCCCCTTAAAATCCATACCAGACCTGAAGGGCCTGGTATGGATTTTGAGGAGGACCCCCACGCCATTTTTTTTTTAAATTTTGGTGCGGGGTTCCCCTTAATATCCATACCAGACCTGAAGGGCCTGGTATGGAATTTCGGGGGAACCCCACGCATTTTTTATTCTTAATTTTGTTTTTTTTCTTAATGCTGTTTTTATCAATGAACTGTTATGTGTATTGTCCGACCGACATTTCATTATAGCCGCAAGTAGTTTTAAATAACTTTTATGGTATGGAAATTAGGGGGACCCCGAAGTCATTTTTTTTTTAAAATTTTGCTTCGGGGTTCCCCTGTGCGGAAATTCCATGCCGTTTTTAACAATGAATTTTTATGTGTATTGCCGGACTGACAATTCATTATAGCCGGCGCTAGCGATAGTAGTTTTACATGACTTTTTTTCCTTTAGAAATTTCATTTTGCTGTCAGACGGTTCTAAACACGGGAAACATGCGCCACTTTACAGGCATACTATAGACACCCCCCATGTACGAAATTTAAAGGAATATTACACTTTTATTGTTTCACTTTAAGCATTATTAAAATCACTGCTCCCGGAAAAACGGTCGTTTTATGACAATACCATGCATATAAGCCTTTAAAATTAGCACTTTTGATTTCTCCCATAGACTTTTAAAGGCTTTCAAATTTGCCAGGAACACCCCAAATTGTTTGCTGCTCGGCGAACAGCCAATGTTCGAGTCGAACTCATGTTCGACCCGAGCATAAAGCCCATCCCTAGTCCTTATGATCCCAGCGTAAGACGGCCGAATAGCCTTCCGTTGACTAAACTGTTCTTCATAGTGCAGCCAAGCCATGCCCCCATACACTCTATGGGCCTCACTAATGGCACCCAGATAACAAAAAAGGGGGGAACAATTCTCAGGAGATTTTTCCCAATAACACTCACAAAGATGGCGAAGGCCTGGAGCCAATTACTAAACGTCCGTGGGATCATACGGTTGCTGCTCTTTTCCTCATCCTCCTTCTTGGATTCTTTAGGTTTAATCCTATCCAGATTAAACTTCTCTAGGGGCAAAAATGTGAAAATCTCCACATAATCCCCCTGCCAAATTTTGTCCCGCACCTCAGATTTAAGATGCGCACCCAACGGACTCTCAAAACAGAAATACACCTTGCATTTGGCTGAATCGGCAAGCGAACCGTGTCCGTACATTTACTAACATCCCTCAACGAGTCCGACGAGGTCTTCCCTGCGTTCCTGAAGCAGCTGAGTCCCCCGATGTCACTGCAGATACTTGAGCCTGACCCAACACAGTCGCAGAAACTGCCGGAACCCAGAACACAGCCTGCCCAGACCCTTGCACACCCTGAACCCAAGCCGCCACCGGCGTGGAGCTCAAAGTAGAGCCTGCATCGAACCACACGCAGGCCAACCAAAAAATCATGGATGGCTGTCACATCGCCTGGCACAACGGGCCCTGGGCGCGCCGCCTGGGCGGGGGCAAGGGGGGGCCCTGAACACTGGAGGGGTCGAGATACCTGAACCAGACCCAGGGCCCTGACCTGCCCTAACCCCAACACTAAGGATAAAGCAAGCTGTAAGGAAGAGATAGAATTAGACATGGACTTACCAGGCTGACCAGGACCAGACCCCACAGCCGCAGATCTGGAATCCACCGTCGCTGACTGCAGCGGAGTGTCCCCATCTTCGGAGCCCCTCCTCAGACCGCGAGAAATCCTGCGGATCCTTTTGAAGCCAAAGGTCCGGCGCAGCCGCGCCGACCGCAGAAGGCCCAGGCTGCTCACAGTCCCTCCTGCGCCTCTCTACTGGTTGTCTCCTCTTCACCCCTCCACTGGCAGGGGACCTGCTTCTATTGCCGACTCCCGAGCACTGTTGAGAAGGCCTGGGTCTGGAGGTGAGGGGGTCTCTGGTCGCTCTGCCTGACTGGTTGGAACCCGCAGGACAGGCTCTCCCATGCTGAGCCGCCTCTCTTCCCGACAGCTGACTGAGAGGTGGCCTCATTGTCTAGATTCCTCTGTCGAGCGGGGTCCGGGGACAATACAGGGCTATGTCCCCGTCCCACAGAGCTCTGCTCATCGCGGGGAATCCTCCCAGCACGCACACCGGAGCTAGCTAGTGGAGGCCGAGCCGACTAGGCTGGAGGGTCCATTCCCAGGCTCCCTGAGTGGTGCTGAGCTCAGGGGAAAGGAGAAGAGCTAAAGTGCTCTGGGGGGCGTGCCCGCCAAACACGCGGTGCTGGGTACTCTGCTGGAGCCGTGTCAGAGGCTCCCAGCAAGGACGAAATCTGATCCTGCAGCCAGTCGGCCCACATTGACGCAGCCATGGAGCAGAGCTGCTCCTGCAGGGTAACCAGGTCGACCATGGAAGAGATGGTGGGGGGTGGGGGCGCAGATTCTCACCGGAAAAGCGAAGACATAACCCAGAAAGGGTCCATGAACCTTCCTCCCCCACGTTTCTTCACCGGATGTCTGGAAAATCCTCACTTCCCCTCAAAGACTACCCCTGCAGCCCCTCCCCTCCAGCTGACAGTACCAATGAAATAAGAGGAAATAAAACTTCCAGATTTTAACACTGTCTCTCCCTGAAGTCCCGTCATGCTAGCCCTGCACTTATTTATTTTTTTTGCTTCGGGCTGTACTTACTTCCAGTGTTAATGCTTTCGTTAAAATGGTTCTTCACTTTGAAAACAAAAAATTTAACTCAGCAGCAACAAATAATGTAGCTGCTGACTTTTAATAACATTTGTCCAGGACATTTGTCCAGGGATCCAGTGCTGTCCTCACCTGAGCCAGCCCCTCGGCCGTCTTTGGGTTCGGGCCCCAGCTTGTTTACAAAGGGAAGCTGGCTGTGACTGCTTGTGGCTTCACAGCCTGCTTCCCACTGTGTGCTGTGAAAAACCTCTAAACATCTTGTAAGGACTCTCCCATAAAATGAGTTCCTCTGTTACTCTCTTTAGCTTCTGAGAATCTGTACTTACAAACTACTTCTGATAACACTTTTTACTGTGGCCTTCTGGCTGTTCAGAAAACATACAGACAAAATGTCCATACAGACAAAATGCATACTTGTAAGATCCTGACTTGGGCATCTGGATATATATTTTTGTAATCTCTGGAAGGGATGTTCAGCTTTTGGTAACACCTTTGGTAACAGGTAAAACAGGAAGCAGTATAAAACAACTGTGGTGAACCCTGGCGCTATCCCATGCTCATTTACTAAGGCAGCAATAACTGCTTTTGACCCATGAGTGATGCATAGTTGCCAACATTGAAAAAAAAATTTTAGGGACACTTTTTTGGCCGTAGGCGGAGTCTTGTTTTAATTAGGGGGTGGGGCATGCATTTGTGGGTGTGACAAAGGGAAAAAATAAAAATGCAGCGTGCACCTTGCATCAGGTGCTCCCAGCGGAGCCCCCCTTACATCAGATGTCCCCAGCGGAGCCCTCCCTCACACCAGGAGTCCCCAGCGGAGCCCCCCTCACACCAGGAGTCCCCAGCGGAGCCCCCCCTCACACCAGGAGTTCCCGGCGGAGCCCCCCTCACATCAGGTGTCCCCGGCGGAGCCCCCCTCACATCAGGTGTCCCCAGTGGAGCCCCCCTCACATCAGGAGTCCCCAGCGGAGCCCCCCTCACATCAGGAGTCCCCAGCAGAGCCCCCCCTCACATCAGGAGTCCCCAGCAGAGCCCCCCTCACATCAGGAGTCCCCAGCAGAGCCCCCCCTCACATCAGGAGTCCCCAGCAGAGCCCCCCTCACATCAGGAGTCCCCAGCGGAGCCCCCTCACATCAGGTGTCCCCGGCAGAGCCCCCCCTCACATCAGGTCTCCCTGGTGGAGCCCCGTCACCTCAGGTGTCCCCGGCGGAGCCCCCCCTCACATCAGGTGTCCCCGGCGGAGCCCCTCCTCACATCAGGTGTCCCCAGTGGAGCCCCCTCACATTAGGTGTCCCTGGCGGAGCCCCCCTCACATCAGGAGTCCCCAGTGCAGCCCCCCCACATCAGGTGTCCCCAGTGGAGCCCCTCCTCACATCAGGTGTCCCCGGGGGAGCCCCCCCTCACATCAGGTGTCCCCAGTGCAGCCCCCCTCACATCAGGCGTCCCCAGTGGAGCCCCCCTCACATCAGATGTCCCCAGTGCAGCCCCCCCTCACATCAGGTGTCCCCAGTGCAGCCGCCCCTCACATCAGATGTCCCCAGTGGAGCCTCCCCTCACATCAGATTCCCACAGCGGTGCGCCCCTCCCCCCACAGGTGTCCTAGTGTAGTAGATAGTATATCCAGAGTGGCTGGCAGACATAAAAGATCACCTTTTTCTAAAGTCCTGTTTTATAATAAGTTGCCCCCTGTGGACCACTTGTTCTTCCCATTCTGGGATCCTTAAAGTTGAAATATTAATCCCAGCTGTACTGGGCTATAACTGGGGTGGAATCTGTGAGTTGCACAGACCCAGCAAGTGTAATGCAGCATCCTTAGTCACCTGGTCTGCTTCCATGTGTGAGTTTTAATATTAATATGGCTACCTCAGCAAGAAGCTGGAAGGCTGAAGACAGCCAATCAAATGACTTAGCATGCTTGATTGCATACCTCCCAACATTTTAACTTCAGAATGAGGGACACTTGAGGGAAGGAGTGACCTGACCGTCAAGTGTTGCGCGTAGCACGCTGGGGCAAAATGTGGGTGTGACCAAAGTCTTACCAGTGGGAGAGGCTTAAGGGGTTAAACAAAATCCAGGCTTCCTCGTACCTATACAATATGCTTTGATTGCTTTGTCTGAGCCTACCTTAAAGAAGAACTTCATTGAAACAATCAGGGACTGCATAGCAACCAGCAATTTTAGAGACAATAAGATTTTGGTGAGAAGAATACAATGTACAGTATGGTTTATATAGTGCAGGAGTGTTCAAGGCAGAGCACAGGAGTGCTGCAGTCAGTGTCAGATTTACGTAACGCAGGCTGCAGGGCTCCAGGGTGTGTTCAAGGAAGGAGTATGTAGAGAGGGCTGTAGTCAGTACTTTGTTTAGGTATACATGCAGTGCCAGCCCAAGACATTGTGCTGCCTGGTACCAAGAATGAAATGCTGCCCCCCCCCCCAAAAAAAAAATCACGCCCACCAAAATGCCCCCACATCCATTATTTTATATCATGGTAACTAAAGTGGACCTGCCATGGCTCTATACATGTAAAGGAGTATAAAGAGGAATTGTAAAAATACAAACCACAGAGGTGATCAAATACCACCAAAAGAAAGCTCTATTTGTGGGAAAAAAATGACGTAAATTTTGTTTGGGTGCAACGTTGCACGACCGCGCAGATGTCAGGTAAAGAGATGCAGTGTCATATCGCAAAAAAAATTATTGAAGTGCAATATTTCTATTATTACATTGTTATATAGAATAAAATAGTTCAACTCACCATAATGCAGAATCAGTGGGAGCCCTGAGCATGTCACTTGCCAACGTCACCTGCCTTCAGATGCGGATTGTCACTTGCCATGACGTCACCTGCCTCACATTGCGGAATGTCACTTGCCACGGCACCACCTGCCACACATTGCGGATTGTCACGACGCCACCTGCCACACATTGGGTATTCTCACTTGCCACAACGCCACCTGCCACACATTGCAGAATGTCACTTGCCACGGTGCCACCTGCCACACATTGCGGATTGTCACGACACCACCTGCCACACATTGTGGATTGTCACTTGCCACAACGCCACCTGTCACACATTGCGGATTGTCACTTGCCACAACGCCACCCGCCACACATTGCGGATTGTCACTTGCCACAACGCCACCCGCCACACATTGCGGATTGCCACAATGCCACCTGCCACACATTGCGGATTGTCACTTGCCACAACGCCACCCGCCACACATTGCGGATTGTCACTTGCCACAACGCCACCCGCCACACATTGCGGATTGTCACTTGCCACAACGCCACCCGCCACACATTGCGGATTGCCACAATGCCACCTGCCACACATTGCGGATTGTCACTTGCCACAACTCCACCTGCCACACATTGCGGATTGTTACTTGCCACAGTGCCACCTGCAACACATTGCGGATTGTCACTTGCCACGGCGCTACCTGCCACACATTGCTGATTGTCACAACGCCACCTGCCACACATTGTGGATTGTTACTTGCCACGATGCCACCCGAAACACATTGCAGATTTCCACAACACCACCTGCCTCACATTGCGGATTGTCACTTGCCACGGCGCCACCTGCCACACATTGCAGGTTGTCACTTGCCACTACTCCACCTGCCACACATTGCTTATTATCACTTGCCACGACGCCACCCGCCACACATTGCGGATTGCCACTTGCCAACACAAACTGCAGAGGTGATCAAATACCACCAAAAGAAAGCTCTATTTGTGAAAAAAAAGGACGTAAATTTTATTTTGGGTGTAACGTCGCACGACCGCGCAATTGTCAGTTAAAGCGATGCAGTGTCATATCGCAAAAAAAATTATTGAAGTGCAATATTTCTATTATTACATTGTTATATAAAATAAAATAGTTCAACTCACCATAATGCAGAATCAGTGGGAGCCCTGAGCGTGTCACTTGCCAACGTCACCTGCCTTCAGATGCGGATTGTCACTTGCCACGACGTCACCTGCCTCACATTGCGGAATGTCACTTGCCACGGCACCACCTGCCACACATTGCGGATTGTCACGACGCCACCTGCCACACATTGTGGATTGTCACTTGCCACAACGCCACCTGCCACACATTGCGGATTGTCACTTGCCACAACGCCACCTGCCACACATTGCGGATTGCCACGAAGCCACCTGCTTCACATTGCGGATTGTCACTTGCCACGATGCCACCTGCCACATTTTGTGGATTGTCACTTGCCACGACTCCACCTGCCACACATTGCGGATTGTCACTTGCCACGGCGCCACCTGCAACACATTGCGGATTGTCACTAGCCATGGCGCTACCTGCCACATATTGCTGATTGTCACGACGCCACCTGCCACCGATTGCGGATTATCACTTGCCACAACGCCACCTGACACACATTGCAGATTGCCACAACGCCACCTGCCTCACATTGCGGATTGTCACTTGCCGCTGCGCCACCTGCCACACATTGCAGGTTGTCACTTGCCACAACGCCACCCGCCACACATTGCGGATTGTCACTTGCCACAACACCACCTGCCACACATTGCGGATTGTCACTTGCCACAACTCCACCTGCCGCATGTACCGGATTGTCGCTTGCCATGTCACCTGCCATACATACCAGATTGTCGCTTGCCATATCACCAGGCACACATTGTGGATTGTCCCTTGCCACTGCTGCTGATCCCCCTGTGAAGAGCCCCATCGCAGTACTGAGGACAAAGGAGACGCTGAAAGTCTCCGAACATCAATAGCGGGAGCATGTGGCACAATGTACTCTGAAGCGCAGGCGCCATGTAGAGCTCATGAACAGCTGTTCATGTTTGGAGACTTTCGGCGTCTCCTTTGTCCTCCGTACTGCGCAAGCGCTGCGCTTGCGCAGTACAGGGAAGACGGTATGCGATGGGGGACCTTTCTCGGCGGATCCTCCCAGTGGGATCCGCAGTGGAGCGGGCTGACTGGAGGGCGGCAATTTGCTGCCCCCCTGAATGTGCTGCCTGGAACCATGGCTCCATCGGGTCCCATGGTAGGGCCGGCCCTGAATACATGGCACACAGAGAGCAGGGTCCAGGAGTCTGTAATGCACAGAATACAGGGGACATGAGTGTTATCCACAGAATGCAGGGGTCAGGAGTGTGTAATGCATAGTAGGAATCATGAGTACAAAAAAAAATAGTGCAAGCAATACCCTCCTCCACTTAACCCACTCCCTCCTCTGCAAAATATAACAAAACGCTAATTTGAATACTCACGCCCCAGTACAAATCCTCTCTCCCCTCCCAGAACAAATTCTCCCAAGCAAATCCCCCCTCCCAACATGAAGTTCCCCCACAAAGTAAAAACCCACCTTCCCCCCAGTATCCCTCTCAGAATAAATCCTTTTCAACCTCCCAAATCCTCTGTCCCAGCACAACCCCCCATTATAGCACAAATCATCTCCCACCCAATTTCCCCTCTCCAAATCCCCCAGCACAAATCTTCTTTCCCTCACTAATCCCCCTTCCCAACACAACAACCCCCCCCCCAATGTATTTTCCCAGCAAACATTCTCTCCCCCCCAAGCAAAAATTCCCCCAATCCCTATTTTTGCACAGATCCTCCTCCTCCCAGTGTAAATCCTTTCTCCACTTTTAGCATAAATCATCTCCCCAAATCCCCTTTCCAAGCACAAATCTTCTTCCACCCCCCAAATGCCCCCTCCCATTACAACACCTCATCCTGGCACAAATACCCCACCCCCAAATCCCCTCCCAGCACAAACCCTCTCTCCGCTGCTAGCACAAAGCCACCCCACCCCTCCATCTCAGCACAAACCCTTCTTCCCCCTCTTCAAAACACTCCAGGACAAATTCTGCCCTCCCACCTCCAAATCCCCCTCCCAGCAAAAATCCTCTCTCTAGCACATATCCTCTCCTTCAAGTTCTCCCTTCCAGCAGACCCCCCTCCGCCAATCCTTGGTAAAAGACTCCCCCACATAATTGGGCCCAATTTGGAAATTTTCACTTAGGGGTGTACTCACTTTTGTTGCCAGCGGTTTAGATATTAATGGCTGTGTGTTGAGTTATTTTGAGGGGACAACAAATTTACACTGTTATACAAGCTGTACACTCACTACTTTACATTGTAGCAAAGTGTCATTTCTTCAGTGTTGTCACATGAAAAGATAGAATAAAATATTTACAAAAAATGTGAGGGGTGTACTCACTTTTGTGAGATACTGTGTATGTATATGTATATGTGTATGTATATGTATATATATATATATATATATATATATATATATATATATATATATATATATATATATATATATATATATATATATATATAGTAGCAGAGCGTCCCAGAGAGAGCCAGGAAAGGTCCTGTTCGGGGTTTATACATCTCCCAGGCTCCTCTCATACACGTTCAGGGATCTCTGATCCATGGTCCAGTTCAGGTCTTGGTCCTCTCCCCCAGGCTAATTTAAGCTTACCTGAGCAGACAGCCTTTGCTCTTGGCCTGGGTTACTCAGACAACTTCTGTGTAGGAGAGCAAAAAGGTATGTGGAAGCTGACAAGCTGTAGGCTTGCTCAGCCTGGTAGATAGGAACTGTAAATATTGTTTAGTTAGTGCCGAGACACGGCTAGGTTTTGTTTTGGCTATTTTTGTTCCTATTTGTTTTTTTTGGAACACTGTACAGCACCTGTATATAGACTTGTATATATCACAAATAAACACCGCACTGTTTGTCACGATTTCACTGGATTTGGTATCTGTACCTGAAAGACTGCTCATCCCAGGGAGCTTTGTACCTGCTACCTGTCCCCCAGGTTACATATGGTGGAGAATATGGGCAGCTGTAGTAAGTTACTACTTAAAAGGCCAGTACCTAGAGTGACTAAACATGGAGGAAATCCTAAAACAATTGGTGATATCCAACGCTGCACAGCAACAATCCAACGCTGCACAGCAACAATCCAACGCTGCACAGCAACAATCCAACGCTGCACTGCATCAAGCAAACGCTACACAGCAGCAAACAAACGCTATCGCACAGGAGCAAACCAAGGCGCTGTGCCAACAGATTGGTGCTGTACAGGAGCTATCGCAAAGGCTGTTTGAACAGCTAGCCACTGATGCAAAAGAGGATAGGAAAACCCTGGCTGCGGTTGTGGAGACGCTAGCACAGTGGTCACCTGCTAAAGTTAATATTGTTGGAGATGTGTGCCCAGGGCCCCAATCAACTACACTTGATCTCTTGTATCTATCGTATCCTCCATGAGCCGACTCCAATTACGGAAATATTACACCATTATATGCGCAAGTGGTCTCAGTTGGTGGGCCGCCCTGTCACAATACAAATGTGGGATAGGATCTGGCCCTCTACCTTTTAAATCTTCTAAATGTGTCACTCAGAGGGAGACAACCATTAACCACTTGACGACCTCCTCACGCCGATGTACGTTGGCAGAATGGCACGGACAGGCAGAATCACGTACATATACGTGATCTGCCTTTCGCGGGTGGGGGGTCCGATTGGACCCCCCCCCCGGTGCCCGAGGCGGTCCGCTTCTGACCGGCGATCAGAGATGAGGGGGAGAACATCCGTTCGTGGCCCTCCCCTCGCAATCGCCGCCGGCCAATCAAATCATTCCTTTGCTGCTGTATGCTAAACAGCAGCAAAGGAAATGATGTCATCTCTCCTCGGCTCGGTATTTTCCGTTCCGGCGCCGAGGAGAGAAGACTTCAATGTGAGTGTAACACTACACACACACACACAGTAGAACATGCCAGGCACACAAAACACCCCCCCTGTCACACTGACACCAAGCAGTTTTTTTATTTTATTTTTTTTTTTCTGATTACTGCATGGTGTCAGTTTGTGACAGTTACTGTGTTAGGGTTAGCCCCCTTTAGGTCTAGGGTACCCCCCTAACCCCCCTAATAAAGTTTTAACCCCTTGATCACCCCCTGTCACCAGTGTCACTAAGCGATCATTTATCTGATCTCTGTATTAGTGTCACTGGTGACGCTAGTTAGGGAGGTAAATATTTAGGTTCGCCGTCAGCGTTTTATAGCGACAGGGACCCCCATATACTACATAATAAATGTTTTAACCCCTTGATTGCCCTAGTTAACCTAGTTAACCCTTTCACCACTGATCACCGTATAACTGTTACGGGTGATGCTGGTTAGTTTGTTCATTTTTTTATAGTGTCAGGGCACCCGCCGTTTATTACCTAATAAAAGTTTAGGCCCCTGATCGCCCGGCGGTGATATGCGTCGCCCCAGGCAGCATCAGATTAGCGCCAGTACCGCTAACACCCACGCACGCAGCATACGCCTCCCTTAGTGGTATAGTATCTGAACGGATCAATATCCGATCCGATCAGATCTATAATAGCATCCCCAGCAGTTTAGGGTTCCCAAAAACGCAGTGTTAGCGGGATCAGCCCAGATACCTGCTAGCACCTGCGTTTTTCCCCTCCGCCCGGCCTAGCCCAGCCCACCCAAGTGCAGTATCGATCGATCACTGTCACTTACAAAACACTAAACGCATAACTGCAGCGTTTGCAGAGTCAGGCCTGATCCCTGCGATCACTAACAGTTTTTTTTGGTAGCGTTTTGGTGAACTGGCAAGCACCAGCGGCCTAGTACACCCCGGTCATAGTCAAACCAGCACTGCAGTAACACTTGGTGACGTGGCGAGTCCCATAAGTGCAGTTCAAGCTGGTGAGGTGGCAAGCACAAGTAGTGTCACGCTGCCACCAAGAAGAAGACAAACAGGCCCATAGTGCCCTTCCTGCTGCATTCGCCAATCCTAATTGGGAACCCACCACTTCTGCAGCGCCCATACTTCCCCCATTCACATCCCCAACCAAATGCAGTCGGCTGCATGAGAGGCATTTTTATGTCCTCCCGAGTACCCCTACCCAGCGAACCCCCCCAAAAAGGATGTCGTGTCTGCAGCAAGCGCGGATATAGGCGTGACACCTGCTATTATTGTCCCTCCTGTCCTGACAATCCTGGTCTTTGCATTGGTGAATGTTTTGAACGCTACCATTCACTAGTTGAGTATTAGCGTAGGGTACAGCATTGCACAGACTAGGCACACTTTCACAGGGTCTCCCAAGATGCCATCGCATTTTGAGAGACCCGAACCTGGAACCGGTTACAGTTATAAAAGTTAGTTACAAAAAAAAGTGTAAATAAATATATATATCTCTCTCTATCTCTCTATCTCATTAAAAAAAAATAGTTGTCGTTTTATTGTTCTCTCTCTCTCTATCTCTATCATTAAAAAAAAAATAGTTGTCGTTTTATTGTTCTCTCTCTCTCTCTCTCTCTATTCTCTCTCTATTGTTCTGCTCTTTTTTACTGTATTCTATTCTGCAATGTTTTATTGTTGTTATGTTTTATCATGTTTGCTTTTCAGGTATGCAATTTTTTATACTTTACCATTTAGTGTGTTTTATTGTTAACCATTTTTTTGTCTTCAGGTACGCCATTCACGACTTTGAGTGGTTATACCAGAATGATGCCTGCAGGTTTAGGTATCATCTTGGTATCATTCTTTTCAGCCAGCTGTCGGCTTTCATGTAAAAGCAATCCTAGCAGCTAATTAGCCCCTAGACTGCTTTTACAAGCAGTGGGAGGGAATGCCCCCTCCCACCATCTTCCGTGTTTTTCTCTGGCTCTCCTGTCTCAACAGGGAACCTGAGAATGCAGCCGGTGATTCAGCCAGCTGACCATAGAGCTGATCAGAGACCAGAGTGGCTCCAAACATCTCTATGGCCTAAGAAACCGGAAGCTACGAGCATTGCATGACTTAGATTTCGCTGGATGTAAACAGCGCCATTGGGAAATTGGGAAAGCATTTTATCACACCGATCTTGGTGTGGTCAGATGCTTTGAGGGCAGAGGAGAGATCTAGGGTCTAATAGACCCCAATTTTTTCAAAAAAGAGTACCTGTCACTACCTATTGCTATCATAGGGGATATTTACATTCCCTGAGATAACAATAAAAATTATTAAAAAAAAAAAAAAAAAAAATGAAAGGAACAGTTTAAAAATAAGATAAAAAAAGCAAAAAAATAATAAAGAAAAAAAAAAAGCACCCCTGTCCCCCCCTGCTCTCGCGCAAAGGCGAACGCAAGCATCGGTCTGGCATCAAATGTAAACAGCAATTGCACCATGCATGTGAGGTGTCACCACGAATGTCAGATCGAGGGCAGTAATTTTAGCAGTAGACCTCCTCTGTAAATCTAAAGTGGTAACCTGTAAAGGCTTTTAAAAATTTATTTAGTTTGTCGCCACTGCACTGCACTGTTTGTGCGCAATTTTAAAGAATATCATGTTTGATATCCATGTACTCGGCCTAAGATCATCTTTTTTATTTCATCAAACATTTTGGCAATATAGTGTGTTTTAGTGCATTAAAATTTAAAAAAGTGTGTTTTTTTTTTTCCCCAAAAAATGCGTTTGAAAAATCGCTGCGCAAATACTGTGTGAAAAAAAAAAAATGAAACACCCACCATTTTAATCTGTAGGGCATTTGGTTTAAAAAATATATAATGTTTGGGGGTTCGAAGTAATTTTCTTGCAAAAAAATTTTTTTTACATGTAAGCAAAAAGTGTCAGAAAGGGCTTTGTCTTCAAGTGGTTAGAAGAATGGGTGATGTGTGACATAAGCTTCTAAATGTTGTGCATAAAATGCCAGGACAGTTCAAACCCCCCCCCCCAAATGACCCCATTTTGGAAAGTAGACACCCCAAGCTATTTGCTGAGAGTCATGTCGAGTCCATGGAATATTTTATATTGTGACACAAGTTGCGGGAAAGAGACAATTTTTTTTTTTTTTTTTTTTTTGCACAAAGTTTTCACTAAATGATATATATTGCTCAAACATGCCATGGGAATATGTGAAATTACACCCCAAAATACATTCTGTTGCTTCTCCTGAGTACGGGGATACCACATGTGTGAGACTTTTTGGGAGCCTAGCCGCATACGAGACCCCGAAAACCAAGCACCGCCTTCAGGCTTTCGGAGGCCATGGAATGCCCAGGTGGCACAACCCCCCCCCCCCCCCCCCAAATGACCCCATTTTGGAAAGTAGACACCCCAAGCTATTTTACTGGTTGGTGTGTGTGAATGTGCTACTCCCATAATACCCACCACTTGCAATATTCTCTTCCTGTTAATCCAAAAAAATCACTTCGATAAAATAATAAAATATAAAATCATGTGCATAGTCTTATAACTCTAAATCAAACAGAAATATGACCATAATCCATCCAGTACATGAAAAAAAGTCCTTCAAACGTGCTGCAAAAAATCCTTTGGTAATTAATTGTGACTGGCGTGCTCCTATGTTCCTTCAGTGATCATATGTGACTGAGTGAAACACCTCCACCATTCAGATTGGCCACTCACCAGATGCTTAATTAAAGATGCGCCTTTGGTTCATTCAAGGGATAACCACTCCACCTAAGTAACACTCCTCACCGGCTAAACTTGGGCTTTAATGTTCCTCATTGGAAAGCATAAGGGACAAAAACGATCATAGCACAATATGCTTAAACTATTTATTTAAAATTCACAGAGAAAGTATGCACTCACATTTAAAAGTGCCCTCGAGCCGGCACAAAGCTTATCCAGCAGTTATGGACGGGTACTAGGCTGTTTGCATGGTCCGCCTGGTGTTGTATTGCGGTCTCCACGCTCGGCTTGCGCTCCGAGCCTCGTTCCCGTTCACGTCCGGTCACCTGATGTGAAAAAACTCCCAGCAGCCTCTACGCGTTTCGCATCATAGAATGCATCATCAGGAAGCTGCCGTATGATTGGTTCATGTTCTATTTATATTGCGTGTGGCCGGAAATAGATTTTCCGCCATTTTTACTAAGGTTATGTTCCCATCTGTGACTTCCTTCCTAGTATCGCCATTTTAACTAAGGGCTTAGCCCATTTTTGTAGATCCTGAATATACACAACCATTTTCCCTTTGCTGTCTTTACTTAAATTGAATATTTGGATGTTTTTGTGGACTAAATTTTAACCCATCTATATCTGCTGGAGAGGCTTTTTACAATTCCTTAAACATATCACACATATATAAAGCATTTTGTGTATTTTACCCATTCCACCCTAATTGTTGGTCCATAAGCAATATGGAACAGCAAAAAATTTTTTTTTATATATTCTTCAAATATACATACGACCCCTATTTTCCTTTATTTCATCACATTCATAATGGTTCTAACCATACAGAAAAAAATATATAAAAATAAGAATAAGAAAAAGAAAAAAAATTTTAGAATAAGAAAAAAATGCTCTAAAAAATATATTTAACCAATGAAACCAAAAAAATCAAAAAAACCAAAAAAATATATTAAAATAAAAATAAAAAAGTTGTAAAGATAAAGAAATAAAGAATGAAAAATAAAATAGAATAAAATAAAAAAATATAAAATAAAATAAAATAATAAAATAAATAAAAAAATATAATATAAAAAATATTAAATGAAAATAAATAATAAAAATAATAAAAAGTAAAATTAAAAAATAAAAAATAAAATAAAGTATGAGATAACAAAATATAATAATATATGATATATGAAATAAAGAATATGAAATAAAAAATAAAAATAAATAATGAATGTTATTAATTTCCAGATAGCAGTTGATGTCGAGTTCCACGTTCAACCCCTTTGGCCTCATTGTGTCCATTTTGTATATCCAATGGGTTTCATTTCTTGACACCTCCCTTCTTGAATGAACCAAAGGCGCATCTTTAATTAAGCATCTGGTGAGTGCCCAATCTGAATGGTGGAGGTGTTTCACTCAGTCACATATGATCACTGAAGGAACATAGGAGCACGCCAGTCACAATTAATTACCAAAGGATTTTTTGCAGCACGTTTGAAGGACTTTTTTTCATGTACTGGATGGATTATGGTCATATTTCTGTTTGATTTAGAGTTATAAGACTATGCACATGATTTTATATTTTTTGGAGTGATTTTTTTGGATTAACAGGAAGAGAATATTGCAAGTGGTGGGTATTATGGGAGTAGCGCATTCACACACACCAACCAGTATTTCTAGCTCATCTTAATGAAGGGTTTTTTTGAATGCAGCAACCCTGACACATATGTTTAATATAATAGTGGTTTTTGCGCCGGTGACACACATACAATTAATTACCCCAAGCTATTTGCTGAGAGGTATAGTGAGTATTTTGCAGACCTCACTTTTTGTCACAAAGTTTTGAAAATTGAAAAAAGAAAAAAAAAATGTTTTATCTTGTCTTTCTTCATTTTCAAAAACAAATGAGAGCTGCAAAATACTCACCATGCCTCTCAGCAAATAGCTTGGGGTGTCTACTTTCCAAAATGGGGTCATTTGGGGGGGGGGTTGTGCCACCTGGGCATTCCATGGCCTCTGAAACTGTGATAGGCAGTGAAGAGTGAAATCAAAAATTTACACCCTTAGAAATCCTGAAGGCGGTGATTGGTTTTCGGGGCCCCATACGCGGCTAGGCTCCCAAAAAGTCCCACACATGTGGTATCCCCATACTCAGGAGAAGCAGCTAAATGTATTTTGGGATGCAATTCCACATATGCCCATGGCCTGTGTGAGCAATACATCATTTAGTGACAACTTTGTGCAAAAAAAAAAAAATTTGTCACTTTCCCGCAACTTGTGTCAAAATATAAAATATCCCATGGACTCAACATGCCTCTCAGCAAATAGCTTTGGGTGTCTACTTTCCAAAATGGGGTCATTTGGGGGGGGGGGTTGTGCCATCTGGGCATTTTATGACCTTCAAAACTGTGATAGGTAGTGAGGAGTGAAATCAAAAATTTACACCCTTAGAAATCCTGAAGGCGGTGATTGGTTTTCGGGGCCCCGTACGCGGCTAGGCTCCCAAAAAGTCCCACACATGTGGTATCCCCATACTCAGGAGAAGCAGCTAAATGTATTTTGGGATGCAATTCCACATATGCCCATGTCCTGTGTGAGCAATATATCATTTAGTGACAACTTTGTGCAAAAAAAATAAAAAAAAAATTTGTCACTTTCCTGCAACTTGTGTCAAAATATAAAATATCCCATGGACTCAACATGCCTCTCAGCAAATAGCTTTGGGTGTCTACTTTACAAAATGGGGTCATTTGGGGGGGGGTTTGTGCCATCTGGGCATTTTATGGCCTTCAAAACTGTGATAGGTAGTGAGGAGTGAAATCAAAAATTTACACCCTTAGAAATCCTGAAGGCGGTGATTGGTTTTCGGGGCCCCGTACGCGGCTAGGCTCCCAAAAAGTCCCACACATGTGGTATCCCCATACTCAGGAGAAGCAGCTAAATGTATTTTGGGATGCAATTCCACATATGCCCATGTCCTGTGTGAGCAATATATCATTTAGTGACAACTTTGTGCAAAAAAAATAAAAAAAAAATTTGTCACTTTCCCGCAACGTGTGTCAAAATATAAAATATCCCATGGACTCAACATGCCTCTCAGCAAATAGCTTTGGGTGTCTACTTTCCAAAATGGGGTCATTTGGGGGGGGGGGTTTGTGCCATCTGGGCATTTTATGGCCTTCAAAACTGTGATAGGTAGTGAAGAGTGAAATCAAAAATTTATGCCCTTAGAAATCCTGAAGGCGGTGATTGGTTTTCGGGGCCCCGTACACAGCTAGGCTCCCACACATGTGGTATCCCCGTACTCAGGAGAAGCAGCTGAATGTATTTTGGGGTGAAATTCCACATAGGCCCATGGCCTGTGTGAGCAATATATCATTTAGTGACAACTTTTTGTAAATATTTTTTTTTTGTCATTATTCAATCACTTTGGAGAAAAAAAATAAATATTCAATGGGTTCAACATGCCTCTCAGCAATTTCCTTGGGGTGTCTACTTTCCAAAATGGGGTCATTTGGGGGGGGTTTGTACTGCCCTGCCATTTTAGCACCTCAAGAAATGACATAGGCAGTCATAAACTAAAAGCTGTGTAAATTCCAGAAAATGTACCCTAGTTTGCAGACGCTATAACTTTTGCGCAAACCAATAAATATACGCTGTAGGAATCGATATAATTATTAATATTATATCTGTGTATTAATTTGTCTAGTCCCTACCATTAGTTGGTCTAGTAAACTCTGAGCACATGCTATTGTTAATATCACAATAATACCAGGTTAGCTATGAAATCAAACACACGGTGCTGCTAGTAAAACAAGTTACATTTATTTCCCAATAAAAATAGGAATGTCGTAATTAGGAAAACTAACATAAAGATACTACCAGAAATTGCAATATTACAAGGCCTACACTCATAACACAATACAAGAGTGATACTTAGCACATCCTCCTCGGCTGGTCCTCTGGTCTTAAAGAGAGACTGTTTCTTTAGCAAACATTACTTTTAACAAACATACCTCATCCAGACCCCCCCTTTTGCCTGCCCAACTTTGCCTTTGGACGAATCACAGTGTCTCTGGGGCGTTCCCTCAACAGCCCATCATATGGACCGTTTTGTCCTCTGGGGGGCAGTGTTGGTCCATGCATTGCCATCGTCCGACAGATGTCAGGTTTCACACACACCTGGGCCCTTGATCTCCTGTATCTAACCTCATCCATCATCCCTGTCAGTTTATCTGCCTTTGAAGCCTGGGTGGATAGTAGCTAATCAGGAAATTCCCATAGACAGGTCGGAGCCAGCATTGTCATGCGCAATGGGAGCTAAACAGGCCACGTCCTGTAATCCCGGAAGTGTGAAACTTTCAGCCTTTTCAAAAACCATGTGAGTTTTCTTCTCTTAGGTATCGTAATGAAATATATGTACAAATACGATATTCATGTTGAATGCCAACATACGCTTATTGACTTTTTTTTTTTTTTTACCAAAGACATGTGGCCGAATACATTTTGGCCTAAATGTATGACTAAAACTGAGTTTATTGGATTTTTTTTTATAACAAAAAGTAGAAAATATCATTTTTTTTTCAAAATTTTCGGTCTTTTTCCGTTTATAGCGCAAAAAATAAAAACGGCAGAGGTGATCAAATACCATCAAAAGAAAGCTCTATTTGTGGGAAGAAAAGGACGCAAATTTCATTTGGGTACAGCATTGCATGACCGCGCAATTAGCAGTTAAAGCAACGCAGTGCCAAATTGGAAAAAGTCCTCTGGTCCTTAGGCAGCATAATGGTCCAGGGCTAAAGTGCTTAAGATTCTCATGTTCTGGTACTGAACTCCCGATGTTATTCACAAGTATGATCCTTCAGTTTCACAGCTCTGTTGGTGGTGTGGATCTGATATAGGCTCACTATTCCATATCTTCTGGCAATGTTCCTTGATACAACCTTTTTGGAATGATGTACATTTACTTATACATAAGGTGACTGGGGTGTCTCTTCCGTTGGATCCTTTGAATTAACTTTTGGGTCTTCCCCCCCCTCGGGGGTACCAAAAAAGACAAACAAACTGGAATCCTATATATTGCTAGCCGCCAGGAGGATTATCCCACTGTTCTGGTTATCCAATACACCTCCCCCATGGTCCGGGTTTCTGCGTTTAGTGGCTGAGATTCGGACAATGGAGTTTTTGACAGCTTCGGTACATGACTGCACCCCCCAATTTAATAAAATATGGGAACCATGGGATCTTTCGGAACTCGGGACCCCCATACTACCAAATATGCCCTAATCCTAACCTAATTTAATTCTACGTTGCCTGTGTATATACTCTGAACTGATCGCAGGATTCTAGATATTCTCCCATAGTGCGTTTATCGCATACATCATAAAGATTTGATTTAATGCATATATGTGCCTTGTTTCTGTGAACACTCTTTTATCACTTATATTTGTTTTTTTTCCATTTTGTTTTCTGTTTTCATTATGTTTGTTTATAATGCACTTATGTTGATAGTGCACTGTACATCTTGATACAATTTTGTACTTATTCTTCGATACTTCAATAAAAATACAATTTAAAAAAAAAAAAAAATGTTGTTGGAGACAAGCCCTCAGCCATCCATGTGGGTCGCTTTCTTTCTAAGATGACTGCAGATGATGATCCAGAGGCCTTTCTCTTAACGTTTGAACGGACCGCTGAGAGGGAAGGTAGGCCCAAAATCCAGTGGGCAGGACTGGTCGCCCCCTTGCTGTCTGGAGAATCGCAGAAGGCCTACTATGATTTGGAGTCAGCAGAAGCAGGAGACTATGAAAAGGTCAAGCGGGAAATCCTGGCGCGACTTGGTGTCAACTTGGCAGTTCGAGCACAGCGGGTCCACAGCTGGTTCTTCCAAGACGAGAGGCCCCCAAGATCGCAGATGTTCGACCTAATTCACTTGGTGAGAAAATGGCTACAGCCAGAGTCCCTGTCTGGGCCAAAAATAGCGGAGCGTGTGGTCATGGACCGGTTCCTGAGGTCACTACCAGTTCCCCTGCAGAAGTGGGTGAGTCAAGGAGACCCCAACTCAGCGGACAACCTCGTGGAACTCGTTGAAAGGTACTTTGCTGCAGAGAGCCTGGTCACCACCCCTACAGCCGCATGGACTTTCCACCCAAAGCCACGGTCTCCCCAGGCAACCGGTAAGACTGTTCCAGGGGAAGTGGGTGGTAAGCATGGCAAGGAAATAGGGGGGAGGATTTTTGGTACCAGGACTGAAGTTTGGCGTCCCAAACAAGGGAAGCTACTGCCTGTCAGCAAACCAAACTGGGGAAACATCAGGTGTTTTCGATGCCAAGAACTGGGACATGTTGCAGCAAACTGTCCATTGACAGATGAACCAATGCAGTGTGATCTATCTATTAGAAGGCAGTCAATGTTTGCTGCTGTTTCATGCGCTGCAGCACCAAGTATGGGAAAACACATGTGCCATATGACTGTTAATAATAAGCCTAATATGGCCTTGCTGGACTCTGGAAGTCTAGTGACTTTGGTTACAGCTGAGATGGTTGAAACTGTGAATTTGCATGCTAAAAAAGTTGCTGTGATCTGTGTACATGGGGATACCCGCAAGTATCCTATAGCCACTGTTCAGTTTTTAAAACTGGCTTAGGTACGGTGACCCATCCGGTCGGACTTGTGCCCCACTTGGTGCACGAGGCTCCCTACGTTTTGGGAACGGTGGGATCGTCCCGACTCGGTCGCAGTAGCCGACTCAGTGAAAAAGCCAGAACTTCTGGCCGCTAATGACAATGTGGGTTCAGGGGACTCTTCTCAGGGCTCCCCGGGTTTTCCTTTCTCAGTTATGGCAGGAGAGCTGGAGGAGCCTGAGGAGGTCCCCACAACCAGTGGAGCTGGACAGCCATCTGCTGAATCTGAGCCTACGTTGGCGTTTGCTGACCTTAATGTACACAAGGAAAATTTTGGTACCGAGCAGAGAAAAGACCCAACACTTGCCAGGGCCTGGGAAAATGTAATGGTGATTAATGATGTACCTGTCGAATCAGGGGACAGGCTCTGTTTTCCTTATTTTAGCAGCAATGAAGATTTACTGTATCGAGTAGAAAAAAAAAATGATGAAGTGGTTGAACAGTTGGTGGTCCCTAAGCCATACAGACGGGTGGTGTTGGAACTTGCCCATGGGCACTTGCTAGGAGGTAATTTAGGGGTTGAGAAAACTACTGAAAGGGTGTTGCGCAGGTTTTATTGGCCCGGGATACAGAAGGATATTGAGAATTATTGTCAATCCTGTCCTGTGTGTCAGATGTCAGCCCCACTACAACACTTCCGAAGTCCTTTAGGGCCCTTGCCCATTATTGAAGTGCCCTTTGAGAGGATTGCCATGGACCTTGTGGGTCCACTCCCCAAGTCTGCCCGAGGTCATCAGCATATCCTTGTTATCATGGATTATGCTACCCGTTACCCCAAGGCCATTCCCTTACGCACCGCGTCTGCTAAAAACATTGCCAAAGAGCTGTTTATGGTGTTCAGTCGTGTTGGAATCCCTAAAGAAGTCCTTACAGACCAGGGCACCCCATTTATGTCACAAATAACTAGAGAGCTGTGCAAGTTATTTAAGGTGTCGCAACTGCGAACCTCGGTATACCATCCTCGAACGGATGGCATGGTGGAACGCTTCAATAAGACATTAAAGAGCATGTTAAAAAAGGTTGTTGACAAGGATGGGAAAAACTGGGACTTCCTGATACCATACTTGATGTTTGCCATCAGGGAGGTTCCCCAGTCCTCCACGGGGTACTCTCCATTTGAGTTGCTTTATGGGAGACACCTTCGGGGACTCTTAGACATAGCCAAAGAAACTTGGGAGGGGGAGCAGACACCCCATAAAAGTGTCATTGAGCATATCGCTCAAATGCAGGACAGGATTGCAGCAATTATGCCGATGGTAAAAGAACACTTACTGCAGGTCCAAGCAGCCCAACAGAGGATATACAAGCTCAAACCGTACCGAATTCCTGAAGCGAGGAGAAAGGACATCAGCGAGGAAGTTAAAAGAATGTTGGAGCTAGATGTCATTGAGGAATCCAATAGTGACTGGTCTAGCCCCATCGTGTTAGTCCCAAAACCGGATGGCACTTGGAGGTTCTGTAATGACTTCAGGAAGCTTAACGCAGTGACAAAGTTTGACACGTACCCAATGCCCAGAGTGGACGAACTTATAGACCGACTTGGCAAGGCTCGCTATCTGACCACTTTGGACTTGACAAAAGGCTATTGGCAATTACCCCTAACTGGTAGCGCCAAAGAGAAGACTGCATTTGTGACCCCGGAGGGTTCCTTTCAATATAAAAAAATGCCTTTTGGGTTGCAAAATGCCCCCGCGACATTTCAGAGGTCCATGGACAGGACTCTAAGACCCCATCGACAATATGCAGCAGCATATCTAGATGACATAGTGGTACATAGCACTGACTGGGAGTCTCACTTGCCCCGTGTCCAGGCTGTCCTTGATTCCCTCTTCAAAGAAGGTTTTACAGCAAATCCAAAAAAATGTGCCATTGGTATAGAGGAAGCCAAGTATTTGGGCTACACTATTGGGCGTGGTGTCATAAAACCTCAAGTGAATAAAATAGAAGCCATCCAGGAATGGCCACGTCCTGCAAACAAGGAGCAGGTCAGGGCCTTTCTTGGCATTGCGGGGTATTATAGAAGATTTATCCCAAATTTTGCAACTATAGCTGCCCCACTGACAGACCTTACGAAAGGGAAAGACTCTGTAATGGTGAAATGGTCTTCAGTAGCAGAGGAATCTTTCCAAGTCCTGAAGAAGGCTCTTTGTGCACAACCAGTACTGTACTCCCCTGATTTCTCCAAAGAATTTTTGGTTCAGACGGATGCGTCTGATGTTGGTATCGGGGCAGTACTATCACAGGTACACAATGGGGAAGAACACCCTGTGGTGTACCTAAGCAGAAAGCTCAATGACCATGAGCAAAGGTATGCAGTCATTGAAAAGGAGTGTTTAGCCATAAAGTGGGCCGTAGACGCACTCAGGTACTATTTGTTAGGGCGCCAGTTTGAGTTAATAACTGACCATGCTCCTCTGAAATGGATGGCCCAAAAGAAGGAGACTAATAGACGGGTGAACCAGTGGTTTTTGGCTCTACAGAATTACTCATTCACTGTAAAACACAGGCCAGGTATTGAGATGGGGAATGTAGATGCCCTGTCCTGTGGTCACTCCTGTTGGGCTACAGGTGTTCCAACCCTGGGGTTGAAACAAGGGGGAAGGATATGTAGCAGGGCGTCCCAGAGAGAGCCAGGAAAAGTCCTGTTCAGGGTTTATACATCTCCCAGGCTCCTCTCATACACGTTCAGGGATCTCTGATCCATGGTCCAGTTCAGGTCTTGGTCCTCTCCCCCAGGCTAATTTAAGCTCACCTGAGCAGACAGCCTTTGCTCTTGGCCTGGGATACTCAGACAACTTCTGTGTAGGAGAGCAAAAAGGTATGTGGAAGCTGACAAGCTGTAGGCTTGCTCAGCCTGGTAGTTAGAAGCTGTAAATATTGTTTAGTTAGTGCCGAGACACGGCTAGGTTTTGTTTTGGCTATTTTTGTTCCTATTTGCTTTTTTGGAACACTGTACAGCACCTGTATATAGACTTGTATATATCACAAATAAACACCGCACTGTTTGTCACTATTTCACTGGATTTGGTATCTGTGCCTGAAAGACTGCTACCTGTCCCCCAGGTTAATGTATGTATGTATGTATGTATGTATATATATTATAGTGGGGACGGAAAGTATTCAGACCTCCTTAAATTTTTCACTCTTTGTTATATTGCAGCCATTTGCTAAAATCATTTAAGTTCATTTTTTTCCCTCATTAATGTACACACAGCACCCCATATTGACAGAAAAACACAGAATTGTTGACATTTTTGCAGATTTATTAAAAAAGAAAAACTGAAATATCACATGATGGTCCTAATGCCGCGTACACACGAGCGGACTTTACGGCAGACTTGGTCCGGCGTACTGGATTTCGTTGGACAATTCGATCATGTGTGGGCTCCAGCGGACTTTGTTTGCTCCAAAGTTGGACGGACTTAGATTTTTTTTTGAATCAAAAAAGGTTTTATTGAACATATTTTCCAACAATAATCAATGTTCAGGTTGCAATTTCAGTTACATCATTAATTCCAGTTAGGTTCACATACATATACACAGTAATTGTTTCAACTAGTCTATCAACTTGTTGCATTTCTCCAGACATCTAGAGTACAACTCCCCCTGTTTTCACCATCACAGCCCGCATTATTTGTATTATACAAACTGTTTTGCTCTCCCTCATTCTGTTTAAAGAGATTGCAGGAGTCTAGACATCACAAGCTCTCTCGGGCTTAATCCCGGTGTGTCCAGCCATTTTGACCAGATACGTTCAAACCTACATGGGCATCCCCTATGTTGGTATATATATTTTTCCCTTATAAGGGTTTTCCCATGTGTTCCACCCAGGAGCCACTGGTGGGTGGCAGCGTAGATTTCCACCCCATTAGGATAAGTTTCCTGGCTTGGAATAGAGCCCTGGAGAATGCGACCCTAACCATCTCCTCCGGGATCTCCTCCTCCAGGACCCCCAGCAAACAACACTTAGGATCAGTGGGAACCTTTGTCTGAAATACTCCATTGAGCGTGCCCATCACCTCATTCCAATACCGATGGAGCTTCGGGCAACGCCATAGGAGGTGAATAAGGTCCCCGTCGTGCTGTCGACAACGGGAACATAAAGGGTCTGCCGCCCTGCCCATCTTGTGCAACTTTTTCGGGGTATAATGCACTCTCAATGCTATGAACAATTGGGAAACCTTTTGTGCAACATTAAGGGAGCAGGTAGATATGGACTGAAGAGCCTCCTCCCACTGTTCATCTGTGATCTGGCCAAGGTCCCTCTCCCAGGCAGAAGCCGCCTTGCATGGATAAGCCCGCAAGTGTCTTGCTAGTAGCATTGGGATATAATTCCTTTAGTTACACTACTAGACTGCAGTACATGAAACACAGGAGTGGATGACAATATCCACTCACCGGCATCTCCCTGCGCAGCGACAGCATGTCGCAATTGAAGGTACGAGTAAAACATGTTATTCCGGTAAGTTAAATTTGGCTTGTAGTTCTGTGAAAGAAAGTAGTTTACAGTCCCTAAATATATGGGAAAGTAGTTTTACCCCGTGCTTACACCATCTAGACCCTTGTTGTAATTTTCCCAGTTCAGTATAGGAGCGGTTGCCCCATATTGGATTGAAATCCGTGAAGCCTTGCACCCCCTGGAGTTGTCTGACCTTATTCCATATTTTCTGTACAAGTGACAGGGTTGGGGCCTTTTTATTGGATTTCGCAAACAGTTGTGCCTCAAGGCCCATGGGGATGGTCTCCGCTCCAGAGGCAATCAGCATCATCCGTGCGGCTGAGCCCTGCGGTTCTGGAGTCATAGAGCCAACCAACTGCTGCAATTGGGACGCCATGTAGTACAACCAGGGGTTGGGAACCGCCAACCCCCCTGTTGTCCTTAGACTGCTGCAACTGTTCTAGCTTAATTCTGGGATGTTTGGTATTCCATAGTAATCTACGAAAAAGGGTGTTTACTATTCTGAAAATTTTAAGAGGAATTACTACCGGTGTATTGTGCAGGCAGTATAACAATTGGGGCATTAAGATCATTTTAATTAAATTGGCCTTGCCCGCCAGGGACATCTTTAAGTTATTCCATGTGTTTATTTTATCTCGAAAACGTGACAGCAAGGGGTATATGTTTAGGAAACAGTAGTCTCCAATCCTGGGCGCTATTTGTACGCCCAGATATTTGAAACTAGTGACCAGAGGGATGGGGCATTGGTCAGGAAGCGCAACCCCATGATCTCTATCCAGCATTATCAGGGCCGACTTGGACCAGTTTATGGTTAACCCGGAGTGGTGACCAAACAATTTTATTATAGACATCGCCTCTGATAATGAATTGCTCGGGTCCCCCAAAAAGAGTAACATGTCGTCTGCGTACAACATTATCTTTTCATGCAGAGTTTCATATTGAAACCCCTGAATCTGGGCACTCTCTTATCAAGATTGCCAGTGGCTCAATCGCAAAGAGCAGCGGGGACAGAGGGCAACCTTGCCTCGTCCCCCTGCTCAGAGCGAAGGCTTGTGAAACTCTATCTGTCATTCTAATATTGGCCTGAGGGGTTGCATACAGTAATTTAACCCATTCTATAAAGCGTTCCCCAAAAACAAATTTGTCTAATACTGCCCAAAGATATCTCCAGCTAACGCTGTCAAAGGCCTTGTTGGCGTCAAGGGACAGCAGTGCTCTTTGACCCTCGTTATCTGCTTGCATTTGCATATTAACAATCTCCTCAAATTTGTGGCTGTGGACTTTTGTGGCATGAAGCCCGCCTGGTCTTGGTGTATAATGGAGGAGATGACCCCATTGACCCGGAGCGCCATGACCTTTGCAAGGATCTTTACATCACTCTGGAGTAATGAAATAGGTCTATAGGAGCCGGGGTCAACCGGATCCTTCCCCTGTTTAAGAAGTAAAATCACATTTGCTCTTGCCATAGATTCAGGGAGTCTGCCTGCCTCCAGGCAAGCATTAAATACTTTTAACAGTTCAGGAAGTATCTGTTCACCATATTGAGTAAATACCTCTATAGGGAGGCCATCCCCACCTGGTGCCTTACATGTGGGGAAAAGAGCAGGCCGCTGTCTGAAGCTCCTCCAGAGTGATTGGAGCATCCAATAGTTTTTGTGCTGCTGCCGACAATGAAGGTAAATCAATTTTTGATATATATGCAGCTAGATCTGCATCCGAGTAAGCATCCCTCGGCCTATACAGGTCTTCATAGAAGGATGCCAGCTCGGATATAACGACCTCCGGGGAATTGACTACTGTCCCATTGGCAGCACGAATAGCTCCAATTGCTGGTGACTGTTGTTGTGATCGTGCAATTTTGGCAAGTAAGCGGTCCGTCTTTTCCCCCTCCTCATAAAATGCCAACTTCGTGAAGAACCTTTTACGTTCCGCAGTGGAGGATCTCAGCCGGTCCAGGGAGTCCTGGGCCAACATCCATGCCTTCCTGGCGGAGTCAGTAGGATCAGTTATGTAGGTTAGTTCTAATTGCTTCACCAAGTCCCCAGCCTGTTCTAACAGGACCGAGGAGTTGTGTTTAACCTGTTGTACTTCCTGAATAAAAATCCCTCTCAGATGTGCCTTAAAGGCCTCCCATTTCAAATGAACATCAGTTAAATGTCGATGTGTTTTAAAGAAAGCCTTGATCTGAGTTGCTATTCCCTCCTGTGAAACAAAAAGTTTTAACCAGAAAGCATTCAACTTCCACGGGGCTCTAGGTAAGTTGCTGGGGGGGTCTGGTAATTAACCATAAAGCCAGTGGAGAGTGGTCTGACACTCCCCGTGGAAAATATTCCACTTTAGATATGTTGCCCACCAGATTTGGGGTGCCTATGCATAAATCAATACAAGATAGTGACCCATGGGTCTTAGAAAAACAGGAAAATTGCTTGCACCCTGGATTACGATTGCGCCACATATCTATCCATCCTACCTCTGCAAGTAGAGGACTGAGAACAGTGCCCCGTCCATCCCCGGTGGGCTGTACAGGTGGATGTCTGTCTAGTTTAGGGTCTAGGTAGCAATTAGTCACCCATTATTAGTACCGGTATGTCCGGTTTGTTAGCTAAGTAAGAGATTAACAATTATAATGCCTCTCTGGAGAATGGAGGGGGCACATATACAAAAGCTAGTATCAAAGTGATTGTATACAATTTACAGTGCAGAAACACAAATCTACCAGATATATCTATCAATGAGTCTAACTCCTGGTACACTAGGGCTTTGTGTATCAATACACTCACTCCGCGCGAAAAAGCGGAGTAAGTGGTGTGATAGGCTTTACCGACCCAGGCATATTGTAGGAAGCCAACCGTATCATCCCGCAGGTGAGTTTCCTGCAGGCCAATTATGGCCGGATGGAACTTCCGCAGTCCGGCTGAGATCATAGATCTTTTCAGTGGATCGTTCACTCCCCGAACGTTCCAGGACACTATGGGTGTATAAGACATTGCAAAAATCGAATCCATTTCTTATAAGTGTAACAAGGTCCCGCATTGTCATGCAGCACACCCGGAGATCTCCAGTCCGCAATCCATGCATAAACTGAAGTGGCCAGCCGACCAGTAGGATCACAGGGCATGACGGTGATGCAGTTCAAACAGTGGAGAAGCAACAAAATGTCGTGGAGAAGTTGTATGTTCATTTGTAGAATAAAATGAACCAAATAATAGGTCCAGAAATAAAAAAAGAACCTGTGAAACAACCCCCGCTGACTGTGCCACGCGAAGGGGTATCAAATATTGTGGGGCTCTGTAGGCCCTAACCGTGCCAACAGGGCACAAAAACTCAAGCCATAATAACAGTGGCAACATGGTAAGTTCAGGTGGTGTTAACGACAGTAGAATGTGGGCACCCTTTATGCTTGCAACAAGCGGATTAAGTAAAGTCATCCTTCCTCATTTTCGCATCTGCGGCGACGCAGGTCTTGCTCGTTCCGGTCCAGCCATGCTGCAGCATCTTGCGCATTTTCAAAGAAATGATTCTGATCTCCAGCTGTGATTCGCAGCTTGGCAGGAAATAACATCGCATATTTAAGTTGTAATCGTTGCAGCCGTTTTTTAACATCTGCAAATTTAGATCTTCTGCGCTGCACTTCGGCTGAGAAGTCAGGATAAAAGGAGATTTTGGTTCCATTAAATTGCACAGCCCCCTTTTCTCTGGCAAGTCGTAGCACTACTTCACGGTCACGGTAGTTAAGGAGCCTGGCCAGCATCGCTCTAGGGGGGTTTCCGGGTGGGAGAGGTCTTGGCGGCACACGATGTGCCCGCTCCACCGCATACAGGGGAGAAAAGGCCTCTTTACCGAATATTTCCTGTAACCACTCTTCAACGAACACCGTGGGGTCCTTGCCCTCCACCTTCTCTGGGAGCCCCACTATGCGAACGTTATTACGTCTCAGGCGGTTCTCGATGTCACCAGTCTTTTCAAAGGCCTGGTGTGCATGTTGTGCAGCCCCCCTCACATCTCTGTTTAGATGAGGCATCTGATCTCCTATGTCACTTACTCTCCCCTCCACTGCCGTGGTTCTCTCCCTGATTTTTTGAATGTCCTGGCGGAAGAGAGAGACAGTCTCCTTCAACCCCCCCCAAATTTTTCTTTGAGATCATCCACTGAGGCAGTGCATCTGTGGACTGCATGTAAAATTTCACTGAGCGTAGGCTGGGGGCTGTCGTCCACTTGTAAGTCAAACAGGCCTGGCATAGGATCTGGAACAGACTCCATAATGTCAGTGTCTTCCGGCCTGTCTGTGTCCCCCCCTGCCTGCCTGCTCCATGGACACTGCTGGGATCTGTGTACTGGTCTGTGTGGAGTCTGCAGAGCCTGCCAATTTCTGTGCGTAGTACAGCATATTCCTGGGCTGGTCTTTGGTCTTAGGGGGTTTCTGTGACTTACCCCCCTGCTCTGTCTTCTTGTCCTGGCCTCGTGGCGTTCTCTGCGGCTGAGATGTCCAGGCACCATCTTGGAAGTCCGGAGCGGCCGAGGCCGCGGATTCACCGTGATTCCCTCGGGTCATCATGCCCAAAACAGCAGCTGTTTCTGTGTCCTGGGGTGTCAGGGAGGTTGTAGGCACCAGGCACTTTGGTTTTAGGGCGCCGGGAACAGCGAGGAGAGGATCGTTTTAGAGGATCAACAGCGGGAGCTCCGGTGAACAGGTCTGTTCACATGCCGCGCTAGGCCATGCCCCCCCGGACGGACTTAGATTTGAAACAAGTTTTAAATCTATCTGACAGACTCTTCTTTCTAGCGGACAAACCGGTCGTCTGTGTGCTAGTCCAACGAACTCAAACTGACGCATGCTCTGAAGCAATTACAAGACGGAAGCGCTCGGTCTGGTAAAACTAGCCTTCGTATTGAAGCTTGCATATTCCTCTTCTGTGATCTTTAAACCACTTGCCGACCGCCTCACGCCTATATACGTGAGCAGAACGGCACGGGCAGGCAAAATCACGTACCTGGTACGTGATTGCCTTCCCACGGGCGGGGGGTCCGATCGGACCCCACCCCGGTGCCAGCGGCAGTCGGCATTTGTCTGGGAGCGTTGAGAGGCGAGGGGGAGGCCATCCGATCGTGGCCCCCCCCTCGCGATCGCTCCCAGCCAATGAGAAACATCCCCTGCCTGTGTATAGTACACACAGGCAGAGGATGTGATGTCATCTCTCCTCGGCTCGGCAGTTTCCGTTCCGGCGCCGAGGAGAGAAGACTTCACAGTGAGTGAACACACACGCACACGCACACGCGCACACACACACACACTGTAGAACATGCCAGGCATACATTACACCCCCGATCGCCCCCCGATTTCCCCCCCCCCCAATCACCCCTCCCCCCGTCACACTGACACCAAGCAGTGTTTTTTATTTATTTTATTTTTTTTTTCTGCTTACTGCATGGTGTCAGCTTGTGACAGTTACTGTGTTAGGGCAGTTACAGTTAGCCGCCTTTAGGTCTAGGGTACCCCCCTAATAAAGTTTTAACCCCTTGATCAACCCCTGTCGCCAGTCGCCATCATTTTTCTGATCGCTGTATTAGTGTGACTGGTGACGCTAGTTAGGGAGGTAAATATTTAGGTTCGCCGTCAGCGTTTTATAGCGACAGGGACCCCCATATACTATCTAATAAATGTTTTAACCCCTTGATTGCCCCCTAGTTAACCCTTTCACCACTGATCACCGTATAACCGTTACGGGTGAAGCTGGTTAGTTTATTTTTTATAGTGTCAGGGCACCCGCCGTTTATTACCGAATAAAGGTTTAGCCCCCTGATCACCCGGCGGTGATATGCGTTGCCCCGGGCAGCGTCAGATTAGCGCCAGTACCGCTAACACCCACGCACGCAGCATACGCCTCCCTTATTGGTATAGTATCTGAACGGATCAATATCTGATCTGATCAGATCTATACTAGCGTCCCCAGCAGTTTAGGGTTCCCAAAAACGCAGTGTTAGCAGGCCGTCGTGCCCATAATGCCCTTCCTGCTGCATTCGCCAATCCTAATTGGGAACCCACCGCTTCTGCAGCGCCCGTACTTCCCCCATTCACATCCCCAACCAAATGCAGTCGGCTGCATGAGAGGCATTTTCTTTATGTCCTCCCGAGTACCCCTACCCAACGAACCCCCCCCCCAAAAAAGATGTTGTGTCTGCAGCAAGCGCGGATATAGGCATGACACCCGCTATTATTGTCCCTCCTGTCCTGACAATCCTGGTCTTTGCATTGGTAAATGTTTTGAACGCTACCATTCACTAGTTGAGTATTAGCGTAGGGTACAGCATTGCACAGACTAGGCACACTTTCACAGGGTCTCCCAAGATGCCATCGCATTTTGAGAGACCCGAACCTGGAACCGGTTACAGTTATAAAAGTTAGTTACAAAAAAAGTGTAAAAAAAAAATAAAAAAAAACACAAACAAAAATATAAAATAAAAAAAAATAGTTGTCGTTTTATTGTTTTCTCTCTTTCTCTCTTTCTCTCTCTTTCTCTCTCTTTCTCTCTCTTTCTCTCTCTTTCTCTCTCTTTCTCTCTCTTTCTCTTTTTTTTTTCTCTCTCTTTCTCTTTTTTTTTTTCTCTCTCCTCTCTCTTTTTTTTTTTCTCTCTCTTTTTCTCTCTTTTTCTCTCTCTCTATTGTTCTGCTCTTTTTTACTGTATTCTATTCTGCAATGTTTTATTGTTGTTATGTTTTATCATGTTTGCTTTTCAGGTATGCAATTTTTTATACTTTATCGTTTACTGTGCTTTATTGTTAACCATTTTTTTGTCTTCAGGTACGCCATTCACGACTTTGAGTGGTTATACCAGAATGATGCCTGCAGGTTTAGGTATCATCTTGGTATCATTCTTTTCAGCCAGCAGTCGGCTTTCATGTAAAAGCAATCCTAGCGGCTAATTAGCCCCTAGACTGCTTTTACAAGCAGTGGGAGGGAATGCCCCCCCCCACCATCTTCCGTGTTTTTCTCTGGCTCTCCTGTCTCAACAGGGAACCTGAGAATGCAGCCGGTGATTCAGCCAGCTGACCATAGAGCTGATCAGAGACCAGAGTGGCTCCAAACATCTCTATGGCCTAAGAAACCGGAAGCTACGAGCATTTCGTGACTTAGATTTCGCCGGATGTAAACAGCGCCATTGGGAAATTGGGAAAGCATTTTATCACACCGATCTTGGTGTGGTCAGATGCTTTGAGGGCAGAGGAGAAATCTAGGGTCTAATAGACCCCAATTTTTTCAAAAAAGAGTACCTGTCACTACCTATTGCTATCATAGGGGATATTTACATTCCTTGAGATAACAATAAAAATGATTTAAAAAAAAATGAAAGGAACAGTTTAAAAATAAGATAAAAGCAAAAAAATAATAAATAAAAAAAAAAGCACCCCTGTCCCCCCTGCTCTCGCGCTAAGGCGAACGCAAGCGTCGGTCTGGCGTCAAATGTAAACAGCAATTGCACCATGCATGTGAGCTATCACCGCGAAGGTCAGATCGAGGGCAGTAATTTTAGCAGTAGACCTCCTCTGTAAATCTAAAGTGGTAACCTGTAAAGGCTTTTAAAGGCTTTTAAAAATGTATTTAGTTTGTCGCCAGTGCTCGTTTGTGCGCAATTTTAAAGCATGTCATGTTTGATATCCATGTACTCGGCCTAAGATCATCTTTTTTATTTCATCAAACATTTGGGCAATATAATGTGTTTAACGCATTCAAATTTAAAAAACTGTGTTTTTTCCCCCAAAAATGCGTTTGAAAAATCGCTGCGCAAATACTGTGAAAAAAAAAAAATGAAACACCTACCATTTTAATCTGTAGGGCATTTGCTTTAAAAAAATATATAATGTGTGGGGGTTCAAAGTAATTTTCTTGCAAAAAAAAATTATTTTTTCATGTAATCAAAAAGTGTCAGAAAGGGCTTCAAGTGGTTAGAGTGGGTGATGTGTGACATAAGCTTACAAATGTTGTGCATAAAATGCCAGGACAGTTCAAAACCCCCCCAAATGACCCCATTTTTGGAAAGTAGACATTTTCCTATTTGCTTTGAGGCATGTTGATTCCATGGAATATTTTATATTTTGACACAAGTTGCGGGAAAGTGACAATTTTTTTGCAGAAAGTTGTCACTAAATGATATATTGTTTACACAGGCCATAGGCATATGTGGAATTGCATCCCAAAATACATTTAGCTGCTTCTCCTGAGTATGGGGATACCACGTGTGGGACTTTTTAGGAGCCTAGCCCCGTACGGGGCCCTGAAAACCAATCACCGCCTTCAGGATTTCTAAGGGTGTACATTTTTTATTTCACTCTTCACTGCCTATCACAGTTTCGGAGGCCATGGAATGCCCAGGTGGCACAACCCCCCCCCCAAATGACCCCATTTTGGAAAGTAGACACCCCAAGCTATTTGCTGAGAGGCATGGTGAGTATTTTGCACCTCTCATTTGTTTTTGAAAATGAAGAAAGACAAGAAAAAACTTTTTTTTTTTTTTCAATTTTCAAAACTTTGTGACAAAAAGTGAGGTCTGCAAAATACTCACTATACCTCTCAGCAAATAGCTTCGGGTGTCTACTTTCCAAAATGGGGTCATTTGGGGGGGTTTTGTGCCACCTGGGCATTCCATGGCCTCCGAAACTGTGATAGGCAGTGAAGAGTGAAATCAAAAATTTACGCCCTTAGTAAGCCTGAAGGCGGTGCTTGGTTTTCGGGGTCCCGTCAAGGCTAGGCTCCCAAAAAGTCTCACACCTGTGGTATCCCCATACTCAGGAGAAGCAACAGAATGTATTTTGGGGTGTAATTTCACATATTCCCATGGCATGTTTGAGCAATATATCATTTAGTGACAACTTTGTGCAAAAAAAAAAAAAAAAAAATTTGTCTCTTTCCCGCAACTTGTGTCACAATATAAAATATTCCATGGACTCAACATGACTCTCTGCAAATAGCTTGGGGTGTCTACTTTCCAAAATGGGGTCATTTGGGGGGGGGGGGTTGAACTGTCCTGGCATTTTATGCACAACATTTAGACGCTTATGTCACACATCATCCACTCTTCTAACCACTTGAAGACAAAGCCCTTTCTGACACTTTTTGTTTACATGAAAAAATTATTTTTTTTTGCAAGAAAATTACTTTGAACCCCCAAACATTATTATATATTTTTTAAAGCAAATGCCCTACAGATTAAAATGGTGGGTGTTTCATTTTTTTTTTTCACACAGTATTTGCGCAGCGATTTTTCAAACGCATTTTTTGGGGAAAAAACACAGTTTTTTAAATTTTAATGCACTAAAACACACTATATTGCCCAAATGTTTGATGGAATAAAAAAGATGATCTTAGGCCGAGTACATGGATACCAAACATGACATGCTTTAAAATTGTGCACAAACGTGCAGTGGCGACAAACTAAATACATTTTTAAAAGCCTTTAAAAGCCTTTACAGGTTACAGAGGAGGTCTACTGCTAAAATTACTGCCCTCAGTCTGACGTTCGCGGTGACACCTCACATGCATGGTGCAATTGCTGTTTACATTTGACACCAGACCGACACTTGCGTTCGCCTTTGCGCGAGAGCAGGGGGGGACAGGGGTGCTTTTTTTTTTTTTTTCTTTATTTTTTTTTGCTTTTTTATCTTATTTTTAAACTGTTCCTTTTCATTTTTTTTTTTTTTTTTTTTTTTTAATCATTTTTATTGTTATCTCAGGGAATGTAAATATCTCCTATGATAGCAATAGGTAGTGACAGGTACTCTTTTTTTGAAAAAATTGGGGTCTATTAGACCCTAGATCTCTCCTCTGCCCTCAAAGCATCTGACCACACCAAGATCGGTGTGATAAAATGCTTTCCCAATTTCCCAATGGCACTGTTTACATCCGGCAAAATCTAAGTCATGAAATGCTCGTAGCTTCCGGTTTCTTAGGCCATAGAGATGTTTGGAGCCACTCTGGTCTCTGATCAGCTCTATGGTCAGCTGGCTGAATCACCGGCTGCATTCCCAGGTTCCCTGTTGAGACAGGAGAGCCAGAGAAAAACACGGAAGACGGTGGGGGGGGGGCATTCCCTCCCACTGCTTGAAAAAGCAGTCTAGAGGCTAATTAGCCGCTAGGATTGTTTTCACATGAAAGCCGACCGCTGGCTGAAAAAAATGATACCAAGATGATACCTAAAGCTGCAGGCATCATTCTGGTATAACCACTCAAAGTCGTGAATGGTGTACCTGAAGACAAAAAAATGGTTAACAATAAAACACAGTAAACGGTAAAGTATAAAAAAATTGCATACCAGAAAAGCAAACATGATAAAACATAATAACAATAAAACATTGCAGAATAGAATACAGTAAAAAAGAGCAGAACAATAGAGAGAGAATAGAGAGAGAGAACAATAAAACGACAACTATTTTTTTTATTTTATATATTTTTTTTTTTTTTACACTTTTTTTTTTTTGTAACTAACTTTTATAACTGTAACCGGTTCCAGGTTCGGGTCTCTCAAAATGCGATGGCATCTTGGGAGACTCTGTGAAAGTGTGCCTAGTCTGTGCAATGCTGTACCCTACGCTAATACTCAACTAGTGAATGGTAGCGTTCAAAACATTCACCAATGCAAAGACCAGGATTGTCAGGAC